>NC_136644.1:17682415-18230135 GCF_949748355.1 Melanostigma gelatinosum | reverse complement strand
ATATGATTCTTGTATAGGTATGTTTAACCAGATACACACCTTACTTTTATTATTTGTACACATGGAACAAACCCCTAAATATATGTTATCTTCTTCTCACGTGGGAACCAAGGTTGTTGGGTATTACCGCAGAAAATAACACTGTTGCCAATTCTTGCGTTTATATTAAATTGCACCTCTCCTGTGTCGGCCAAACAAGTTTAAGCTCGTCTTGCCCCCCCCCCCCCCCCTCTATTTCTGCAATACTTTGTATTCATGATGATTTAACCGATCACACCACAGCGCGTGTGTCAGCCTCACCGCTTCATTCCCTTTTCTTCTTCTTCATCTTCTTCATCTTCTTCCCCTGCCGTCTGCCCATTTGTTGTGAGCCGCGTATAAATCTCTCTCTCAGGAGAGTGTCAATCGGTGCGGTGTCAATCAGAGTGTCGGCTTCCCTTTCATCTCTCCTTCCTCCCAATGACTGAAGAGAGGAGGAGGAGGGAGCACAGCTACATTACCAACACACACATACACACACTGGTTACATTACACTGTGGAAGCAGTGTGGGAGCAGTGGGAAGTCGGTCCACACGAGCGAGGTTTTTTTTTCCTCCTCTCTACCTTCTTTTCTGATTGTTTTATGACTTTTTGCTTTTGTCCCTCCTGCGTCGAGGATGTATTTTGAAGCATGAAAGCGGCGTACTGCGTTGCTTGTTGTCTTGTCTAGGTGTTACAACTGTGTTTGTTCCAGTTGCACATCCATCAGTTTACCTTTTCATCCCCAGACGGTGTTTTGGTTTTGTTAGCCTACTTTTTTTTGCTTTTTGTTCTCCCCTACTTTCAAGGACCACGCAGCTTCTTCACTGGACCACGGAGGAAATATTATTTCTCACTTTTTTAACGTTGAGTCTATTTTTTTTTTTACTGGACCATATCCGTCGTCGGTTGTGTGTGTGTGTGTGTGTGTGGACTGAAACACGAGTGATGATATTCTAACACGTGGTTTGTCTTCCTTTTTTACCCCCCTTCATGACATTGAGGCGCGCACTGGAGAGCCTTTTACATCTTAAGTTTAGCATATCAAGTTCTTCTGGGTCTGAGCTTTCAGCCCTTTTTACGTTCAAACAGTCGTGTTGAAAAAGAAAAGGACGCCGACACGAGCCCCCGCTCCTCCTGTTGCGTCGGTAGAAACACACCGGCAGCGTGTTCGCACGCCGCTTCCAGTGACTCGACGCTCCGGTCAAAGAGGGAGACGTTTGCGCACTCGGTTTCGGGGGGATTTTAGTGGGAGTTTTTCTCCCCCTCTGTAGTTTAGGACAGTGCTGGCGCGCGCGCGCGCGAGCGAGCGTGTGTGTGTGTTGTCTTTGGGTTTTCCTCAGTGAAACAAACAGAGTAAAAACAAATACAAAAAAAAAGAAAATGCCACAGTTATCAGGCGGCGGTGGAGACCCGGAGCTGTGTGCTACGGACGAAATGATCGCGTTCAAAGACGAAGGAGACCCGCACAAGGAGCAGATCTTCGCCGAGCTCAGCCACTCGAGGAGGAGGGAGACCTGGCGGACATCAAGTCATCTCTGGTCAACGAGTCGGAGAGCAGCCCCAACAGCAACATCCATCACGTGAGTAATGCTGCGTGTTGTGACTGATGTGGTGAATGAAGAAGGTGCAGAGAGGAGAAGCATGCCTGCATCAGGCCAGTAAACAAAGTTGTTTTGTGGTTTTAATCATTTAAAGACCTGGTTTCCGTTCAGCTCTTGGCCCCTTTTCTTTTTTAATTTGTTACTCAGGGCTTACCTCAATTGATTTGACAGCTTTGAAAGATTGGGTGAGCTTTAAGAGCAAATAGGCCTAAAATGAATTTCCTCCTGTGAGACCCTGCTCAGTTTCATAACGTCTTCAGCATTTGTATCATCAAGATTTGTCTTAGAATAGAAAAAAAAAGCACAAGCTGAGTTCAGGTGCATTTATAGCCTTAACTGAACTTTGACCTTTAAATTGTACTGCAGTCTACTGACTCAGGTGTACCAGCTCCACCTCCAGAAACCTCTACATGTTACATCCTAAGCACCCAGTGAACTTGTTCTTTTGTAAACATTATCAGTGTAAATGCACACGTGAACATCTGTGGCAGTTATAGTTCATTAGTGTGTCGTAAGATATGGAAACCCCCCAAAAAATAATTATATTACATCATTTAAGATGTAGGAATTGGGGCCTTGTGTGCTGCCAGTGACAAGTAGGCTAACAGCTGTATTTGCAGGGGTTCAGGTTGACCTTCAGCAGCTGGTAACAGCAGACACATTGGCTTAAATCCTATTGATAAACGAGATGATTCATCTATTTCATCCACTTCTTTTGTGACCAAGATGTGAATCTTTTTCTGACATCATCATGGTATTTGATAATTGTCGTGTTCGTTTAATACCCCCAATTATATATTTATTTTTGCATGCTTTTGGGGTCGGGGAAAAATATTGAACACATGTACTGCATTAGATCTGGTCCACCCTCACCGATCAGATTAAAAGCAGGCATTAAGAGTAAAATCAAAAGAAATGTATTATGTATGTAAATGCAAATTTAATCTCAATTAAAGAATTATAAATGATGAATTTTGAATGTTTCCAAAAATGTTACCTTTTAATTCTGTGCTCGCAAGATGCCATTTTATAAGTTCACATAAAGACGCAGCGTGGTCATGAAACATCACAGTTTGAATTCATTTCGTTTACTACCCGTGCACCGACCTCAGGATGCAGGCTGCAGCTTCCCATCACACAGTTTTTGTTATTAACCGCAGTGTTAATACAATTTTGGGCACATCCTAAACGAGACTGTACACATCCACCACCAAAATGTCCTAGAGACACACGAGACAGAGGCTGAATGTTAATTAGGAATCCAGTGAAGCTCCCCTCGCTCAGCTTGAAGCCATCCGGAGGGGTCTGAACTCCAAAAAAGAGGTCCTCTTCCCAATTCTCAATTGCAAAGAGAAAGGAAATGGCAGTGCGAAAAGCCGGGGATTTCTATTTCTGTAAAGCCAAAAACTGTCTCCACCATTTTCTCTTTTCATGGGGATGATTTTATTTCACTTTGCACAGAGAGGCTTTTTTATTTCCAACATAAATACACATAAACTGAGAGATGAAACTGAGAGTGGGCCTATGGTATTGAAAACAAGTTCATTTGTATTGCTCCTTAATGACATGAAGCTTAATTAAGTGGTTCTTTTGAAGCTTTGATGCAGGCTGCTCCATCACCTCTCTTATAGATGGTTTTGTATGTGTGTGTGTGTGCGTGTGCGTGTGCAAGCTTGTTCTGCTTTGGTGACAAGCAAAAGGGACGGCATTTGTCCCAGCAGTGTTTGTGGGTGTCTGACCGAATGAGCATGTTTGTGTGTGTAACTGCATTTCAAGGCGTCTTAATTGATTCACCATCATTTACATTTTTTATTCTTTTTCTTTTTCTTTTCACAGGCAGCTAGACAGTCCCAAATACCGCACGATTCATATCATGAAAAACACAGAGACCATTTGGAGGATGGTAAGTGACGCCGCCTTCAGCGAGAGCTCGTTATATCAGCATGCTCTATCGGACAACCGGCACGACGTTTAGCTGCAGCGAAGCCTCCGAATTTCAGAAGGATTCGTTGCAGCTCGAGAAGTTGAGGTTTTTAAGAGAGAACGGTGGGGAAAAAGTGCAACCTCGTTTTCCCCACACAGAAGTGATCAGTCACACTCTTGCACTGTTGATCCTCCTCTTATCAGAGCCCCTGTTTTTTTTTTGCTGCACTCAGACAGATAATCTCAGATACAAGTCTGGTCAGGACACACTGTACCTGTTACCTCGTAGATGAGGGTGCCTGCAGACTTGGAAGCAGGAACGAATATGCCCGTTTCAGATGTGTTCATTTTCAGAAGGATTAAAAATCCTACAAAGGAAGAAAAAAAAGAAAGAAAAAAATCACATTTCTGTCTCTTGTGTTCCTTTATCACCACAACAAACTATTCCAGCTCTCTGGTCGCACGGTTGCATGCAACATGTTGCTGCCGCCCGAGGCTCTTTGCTCTCTGGGTATTTGTATTCTGACCCGGCGACTGCATGTCGTCATTCGGGCTTCGAGGAGGAGTGTGTCTCCTCTTTGTTCCCCTTTTGCTCCTGAATAGGATCCCCCTCAGACCAAACACTGGCTTTCTTCACAACAAGATCCATGTTGCCATCAGGCTGTATACCACAAACACCCCCCCCCCCCCCCCCCCCCCCAGGCCTTATTACTCTGCGCGCAGTAGAGCGGCGAGTGGCGCTGCATTGAGGCCTCTTGAATAAAGCTCCCTACTCTCAGGTCAAAGGCACAGTGGAACTGTCGGGGCGTCTCCTGTTTTGACACAGTCTGTATGTTCTTCTAATTGGTGCTAATTGGCACAGAGGGGGCTCCATTGTTCTTCTGTATAATACGACCCCCTCCTCTCCAAGACGGGAAGAAAGGGCACGAACAAAAGGCCCAGGCGAAACGGGGCGCGGGGTTAAAGCGATCGACAGTGATATCATTACGGCTTCAGAAGAGGCAGGGAGACTTTGTGCTCAGCGGTTTATCATTAATAACCGTCTGTTTTATTGACCGAAGCGAATTTAGAATTTACCATTCGTAAGATTTGTTTATCTGAGCTCCAGTGTGGTGAGAAACACAAAGAGTTTTGATGTTGATACATTTAAAAGAATGGCATCATAGGATGTTTTTGCATGTTTTTGCAAACATGAGCAGTAAATTGACACTCCTTTTTTTTTCTAATCAGGAAAACTCCACGACTGTACAGTAAAGGGCATCCGTACCAGGGCTACCCGGGCTACATCATGATGAGCAACATGAACGACTCCTACATGGGACAATGGCTCCCTCTCGCCGCCCATGCCCAGAACGGTCAGTACCAACTCGCTCTTCTTGTGTGTGTAACAATGTCAAAAACGTGCTTTTGCTTGAGGCTAACAAAACGTAAACTAGCAATTTGGCTGAAGGGCACAAAGGTATCCCACCTTTCCCAATTTTTGCGTGGCAAGGATTCATAGAAAAAACTCTTGAATCAGTGTTATTTGGCAGTATAATTGAGGCAAGACATTTATTTTCTTTGGTGGGTTCAGGGCTATGTTTTTTTTGTTGACGTAGTTGTTGACGTCGCACTGAAAGTGCTCTTCTGAAGCAACACATTTGGTCGTTAACACACTCTTGTGGGGTCAAATGCAACAACAAACATGGAGGATGATGATAGACCTGCATAGATTTGACTTCCTGTTGCACCTGCTCAGGTTAAAACGGATGTTCAGGCGCTGTTTGGGATATCACTTGTAAAGTATCACGTGACTGGGGATGAAAGAAACACACTCTACAGACTCACACAGACTCTAATACGCGGTCTCACTTTTAACACATCTGAATTATGATCCCTTGTTGTCCATATTGATGAACTCAAAAAATTAAATCAAATTCCATTGAAGAATCACAGAAAAAGATATTGTACTACTTAATCAAATCAGCACTTAAATAAAAGATATGGTATTGCAGAATGTGCACCTATTTCTGGCTCTAATTGTCAATGTCCCTAAAAAAATAAGACATTGTTAACATTGGCTTTCCAGCAATCGCTTATATTTCATTTTGTGGTTTGGAATGTTCCTCAGACAAAATAAGCAATTTTGAGATAACGGTGATAACTTGTTATGTGTCCTTGTTTATAAATGTTAGATACCAAACATTCGTGAAAGAAGAATCAGATACGGCTGATAAGAATAGAATCCTTATAGTCACAGCCCTACATGAGGCTAAGAAAAGGTCATCAGCTAATATACGGCTGTTTTCATGGCCTCTTTTTAAAATATTAAAAATGAAAATAGCGGTTTATAAATAGCTACAAAATCTCTTGGGTCAAAAACGCATGCAGCACAATATATTACCAAATAAAGATTTAATATGAACCAATCAGTGGCTTTGAATTCACTATCATACCAGAAGAACATTTAGTTTGGAATACAACAATTCAATGAGAAAAAACATCCTCCACCTGACCAACAACTTTGACCTGAAAATATGAATTGTGGATTAAAAGTAGTGAAAGAATTGCTGAATAAAAGTTTTTCAGCTAAGATCACATCTCTCGACTGATAATAACAAACTTAAACCTCACAATACAACGTTGGTACTGTTTGTGTTGCTGCGGAGCATCTTTGTACAATATTTACATCCTTGACAACCCTATGTGACCCTTGGATGCTGATGCCTGTCACACTTTCCAGAAGATTAAGAGATGGGATATACAGTATTTCTCCTCTTGTTAAAACCTTAAGTGCTGCCTGTCTACATGACCGAGTAAGCCCTCTAATTAGCCCAGCATGACCGAGGAGGCCCGAAGGCGACGTCATGTCCCTGCACTGGAGTTCATAGTAGAGTCCAGGGGCGGCGTGTGTTGTTGCAGATATGGCCCCTGTAATGGTATCAATTTCAGGCCAGCTGGCAGGTCTCTCACTGGCGGCTTCCTGTGTCTGTCCCGTTTGCAAATTTCTCCTCTCAAGACAGACATAGAGCGCATGGGGCACATCAGCAGCTGTCCACTCTAATCCGGTTTTGTCCAAAGTCTCTGTATCGCACTTGGGGAAGACAGCCAGCCTGCGGTTTTTGTTCCTTTCACACAGGAAACGCTCGCACACAACGTTCTGGGTTTTGTTTGTGCTTTTTTTTATTTTTGCAGCTCGTACGCGTTAGTTTCATCAGCGCAAAGTTGGGAAACGTGAGCTCTTGTTGTAAGAGTCGGCTCTCGGAGGCAGATGTGATTGTTGGGGGGCAGACGCCACATGCTGTGTGTAAAGGAACTTCATTCACACGCAACTCTATCGCGGGATGGTGTTAAAATTGCATCGCTTCTCTCTCTGCCAAAGTCGGAGAGGGTGAAAGTACGTGACATTGTCGCGTAAACGTGATTACCTCACGATTTGCGCCTCTTCATGTTGACAAATAGAGCGCTTTGTGACATGTGGGGTGCGATGCTTTTCACATTCTCCGTTTATGGCTTGTTTTCTGGTCAAATCTTTATCGGTTGTTCCATCGTACGCAGAGGGGTCTGCGTGGAGACCAGCTGACTGTGTGAGAGGAAATGACCCCTCACTGCAGATGAATTAGGCCAGGCAGTTAGACAGTGTACTCACTGCCAAAACGTTTCAAGCCCCGCTTTCATTTCATTTGCCATGGCTGCTTTTACATTTCATTTTCACCCAATTCCCCCCTCACCCTGTCTTCAATAAAACGGTAGTCATTTCATATACGTTTCTCTCACTTATCCAATAAAAAGAGCCGAGGCTTTGGTGGAGGAATCACGGAACACGAGTCTTCTGGCTTTCTCACTGATGTCAGCTCGCTGCCGGCCACCGCAGCCACAGTATCTGCAGGCCTGGGATCAGTTTTCACCGAGATCAAAGGCACATTCTCCCTTTCATTCTCTTCCATCCCCAGCCCTGCCGCCCCCTCCCCCCACAATCCCAGTAGTTTTTTCGATTGATTTCCATTGACCATGACATTCCTGCACATGCCGTCCAGTCATGATGGAGCTGCTGGGAGTAGCTGATTGTCAGCAGATTTTAGGGCTTCCAGCTTGATAGGTTGCCTCCACCCACAAGAGCCTGAGACTCTGGTGTCAAGACGCCTAATGGTGTTCAGTTGCGCATTCGCGTTGACCACTTCAAAGAGTCAGCGGTGTGTTACGGATACCCTCGTGTTTACGTAATCCTAGAGCTCTTTTAGGATGTGGAGTCTGCAGGGTATCCTGAGCACAAAGTCTCGTGATTTCATCACGTGAGCTAAATCTTTTCCTTGAAGGAGCAAAAAAAGGGCCATTGTGTGTTTAGTGAGCATGGTGCTTGGGACTAGTGCCTCAAGTAGCTTTATGTATACATGCGCACAAAAATAAATGACGTGAAAGGTATATTCTAGTGTCTTAGTGATATATTACGACACCTTAGGGCATTTGGACTGATGGCAAAGTGACAGGACAGACCGTGCACTGAGACGGCAAAGACTTGTTTCTGATTGTGCTGGTATGTATGTATACATTTCACTGATTGCTGTACGGCTGTAGAAATACACGTATTTATTTCTGTTCTCGTCAGAATTGAGATTTAATCATTATACTTTAGGACTCTTTCTGTCCCCTCAGCTCACTGCAAACAGCAATGTGTCCTGTCCCAGGTCCCCGACACAGATACATGAACATGCTTATAGCCAGTTAAAAACCCAGTAAAGCATATGTATCTTCAAGAAACCAAATTTCTCCAGAATAAATCTGGCCGTGTTAACTTTTAGCCTCTTACACCCTGATTAAAGAACCAGGTTTGCTTGTTTGAATTGTGTTGTTTTCTCTCTGTTCTCTGTGTCTTTGTGCTTGTTTATTTTAACAAATGAACATTTTTAACACTTTTACGATGTTGGTCAGAATTATCACAAGAGCCGATAACGGTATTGAGGATAACGGTTGCTCAGTATAACTCCTCAGAGCGTTTAGGGTGCCATCGCTTCAGTATTGATGTGTGGAAGAAGAGAGGTTCGGTGCGTTGACGGGCTTTTGTCTTCTCCTTCAAATAAGCGAGCGAGGATGTGAACATGACAGCTTCTAAATAAAGATCAACATGCTCGTGATGGACGGTGCATATTTTTAAATAACCTGAAACCTATTGTCATATTCTGCTTGTCACAGAAATGTCTACCTTTTGGTTAAAATCACAAGAAAGACCTGTTTTACATGCTCATCTGTGGGGTTTAAAGGAACCGCACAACCTCTTAGCTCGCGACATCTTACCGGAACGAGATAAAGACACAACTGCCTCTTCATGGCTCTGAAATGTTGACAGTGCAGCGATATAGCACAAGGTATTTCACCTGACTGTGTTGGAACAGTCTCATGGTCTTGAGCAACAGCTCGAGGAGAGGAACGGATAGAATCGTGAGTTTTTTAAGCCTAGTTTTGCTTGCTATGGTGGTGGTGGGGGGGGGGGGGCAGTTAAGAGAGCTCCATCTCCTTTTTTTTCCCCTTTGGACCCTCCATTGCAGATCCTCATGGCGAGGAGGGGGTTCGTGGAGGGGGTGGAGAGCTGTACTTCCCTTTGATGTAGTGAGAACGTGACGGATGTGCTAGCCAGTGTCTCGCAGCGTGGAATCACTAACCCAGGCTTACCTAACGGGATTTGGTGGGACCGCTCTGGTGTCCCTCAGTGCCATGTGTGTCGTGAGCTCATGCCCCCAGCACTACCGTGGAAGATCCCTGTTAAAGAGAACACTACATTTACCAGCAGCCTTCCATGTCCACACATAATGTTCTAGATGGCAGCTTATGGCAACCTTGTGTATTTTTTTCCCCCAAGTCTCACTATAGGGTGGACATGCTGTGTGAAGTTTAGCAGAGCTGAACGCAGCATTTGTTGTCTTTAGCTGGACTCCATACGATCATCCCACTGCCATGAGCATTTTCTACGAGTCGTCTTTAGTGCGGCACTAAACGTTTTTTATACGTTTGTCTTAAGTCTAAAAATAAATGGAGATTATATCGCTCTCAAAACACAGAAGTATAATTGCCTCATGTCATGCTGTACACCAAATCAGTACCAATCAAAGAGTCACGTTGACATTGATGTCATCTGCTGTGCAGCTCTATCAAACAGCGAAATATATGTGTGTGTGTGTGTGTGTGTGTGTGTGTGTGTGTGTGTGTGTGCGCGTGTGTGGACATGAAGGACAGCGGCAGGGACTTCACACAGAAGAAACACTCGGCATCTCAGAGTCTTTGTCGTGCCGCTGGCGCTGAGTCGTGGTGTTTCATGAACAGCACCATCAACGCCGAGGTCTCCTCTCGTCCTGCGCTGTATGGTGATGCTGGCTGACACATTTACTCCACATGCACGCTGCTAATGACGCCATGTGGTTGCAATCACCTTATCGGTGGGTTTCAATCTCGTGAAATGGAGCTCGGCAGAGTGTGATCGTGTGACAGGACTAAGAGACACGCGCTGTTTGTTTAAGAGAGCCACAAACACGAGGCCATGCTGATTGATTGGAGCATGAAAGAGATAGTTCGACTTCTATATGTTTATACTCTTAAAACCTCCTGAAGTATTATCGGATTTATTTTAACACATTAAAACCAATGTTAAGGAGGCAGGTTAAGAATTGACATGAGAATAAAAATGAGCGATGAAGAAGAAGTTAAAATCATTGGGTGTTGGAAATGCTGCGAATTTGTGTTTTCCTATGTGTGTGTGAGAAAAAGCAATCGGGGGTTGTCATGGTTGTGAGCATGACGTGCAGACGCACACTTCGCCCCAGCCGCTGTTTATTTTGGGCATGCGTTGCTGCTCAAAGCGAAGCGCTCACAGATGATGACACTTTCTTCGCTCCCCGTCCTCCCACTGAGTTGGATGAAGCTCAACCAATCGAGCGGCGCCGCCCCGGAGCCAGCCAGTCAGGCTTTACGTGGACGGAGCCCACAACACCTGCTCGGAGGACTTCACTCCTCACCAGCGGGCCTCCCACTGATCTCCAGGGGTCAGTGCAGGGCCTCGCCAAGGTTGTCCCCTTATGCCCAAACCTGGGTGTGCACTTCCTGTTAAGGGTGGATCACACCAGCAGACTAGAGGGCGGCGTGCGGAGCGCTTTTGACATTTTGTTGTGCAACCTGACGTAACTGTGGGTGATGTTATGACTATGCTTAGTTAAATGGAACAGTGCGTAAAGTGGTCGTCACTTGGCAAAATGTTTTGTTGTTTGCCATCTGACAAAACGCCCCCCCCCCCACAGGGCACGTGTTTCACTGACCGGTTGGATCAGTCTTTAAGCTACGATTGAAGCTCGTCAGTGGTCCCTCAAAGCGGATCACAGTGCCTCGCTGTTCCCCGACACAGTCGTGAAATGAGTAAAAACATGAATCGTTTTATTGACTTCATCCTGACAGCTCGTAGGTCTCTACATAGAGGCGAGCAGTGTTCCGGCTAGTAAACTGCCGCGATGGGGAATAATAGGACCACAGGAGTGAAACATGGGTGCTAATACAGCCGGCTGTGTCCAGACTTCAGAGAAGCTCAAAAACAGCCCTCACTTTGTCCAGCGAAGAAACAGAGCGATGATCAATAGCTGCTCTGTGTTCTATGAAGTTGGTCAGTCTCTGGCGCCGCTCTTTTCCCCTCCCTCCTCGTCTTTGCTGTTTCATATTTTTCAGAAGCTCGTTATTTCTTTTTCTGCTGTGGGTGTGAGTGTTAAAGAGACTCACATGGAATGTGCATCTGACAGCACTAAAATATTAATGGTCCCCAGTGTAGGAGGTTGGTATATAGGGCCTACATAGTGGCAGTACAAAGGGTGCCTTCTCGCCACCAGGCTTCATTAACGGAGCTGTTAAAATGAATGGATGTCTATAGCTTTCTTCATGCCGCCTTTTTTTTTTGTGTGTGTGCGCTAAACATCATCAGATCACTTTCTCTTTGTGTAACAAATGCATGGCGTGGTGTAAGCGCTCCACTACGCTGTTGAGCTTTCTGCAAAGAGGAGGGCTTTGCTATCCGCTCGTTTTGTGTGGTCTCGGCCATAAAAAAACAAAACAGTTCTTTGACGGTGAAAAAAGCCTGTCTTTAATTTCTGGGAAACCCATAAAGGTTTGTCGCTCCTTTCATACTGGCTGCGGAATTGAAAACAAATGCTACATTTGCCCCTCCTCTCCTTTGAACCGGCCAATTATGGAGTTGTGAAAATGAAAATCAGTCTGTAGATCTCTTTACCCCCCCCCCACCCCTTCTTTTTCTCCCTCTCTCTCACACGCTTTCTTCCTCAGTCACTTTCTTTTTTCCCCCGCCTCCCTCCCCCCCCTTGTTTTTGAAGAAACCAAGGGGGGATCACTGATGTCAAAGTCAAAACCAAGAGCATTAAGAAAACTGGCGAAATGCAATACAGCTGCAATCCGACATGATGCTAGAAAATAGGGCTGAGGAGCAGAAAGCCTCTCCCGTATTCCCAGGGCGCGCAACTGCTCCCGGCCTTGGCTTTGATCTCTTCAAAGCCTCCTGCCTCCTACTAGATGGAGAGTCTTGGCTGCCGCTCGTGAGCGCTGGAGAGAGGCAGGGAGGGAGGTGTGGGGGGGGGGGGGGGGGGGGGATAGGAGAGCCGTCGTCTTTTCCTTTCCAGGGCTAAAATCAATCACGGTGCCGAGGCAATTATGTGTAATTCAACCCCAGCCAGATTAGTGACTCCTGTTACCTGAGCGACCAGGAGCTCTGTAATCTGTGAGACACACCGGCCTCACCGGCCAAAAAAAGGAGTAGCCAGGAACAGGCAGAGGGCCCTTGAGGGAGATGGGGGGGATCGAGAGGGGGGGGGGGGGGGGGGGGGCTGAAAAGCAGGCTGCCATGCTGCCGTCCAGCAGAGCAGAAAATCAGAGTACAATGGAGTGATTACACTTGCAGATGTCCGCGTTTGTGACGAGGTGGATGTAGAGGACGGAGAAGAACGATGAGCACCCACAGGCCGTGGAGCTTGATAGTTAGCGTGCTAACTAGCCAGGTCTCTTTTGTGTTGAAACATGTGCGTGATGTCCCCCCAACTGCTGCGCTTCCAGTCCTCCCCCCCACCATCCGCCACACCCCCACCCCCCCCCCCCTCCAGTGCCATATCTCTATCCCTCATGCCCTCTGAAATGCAAGCTTGGCTGAGGCTCCTGCCCCAGGTGCCCAATTTACTATGGCTGGAGAAAAACTCAGTGGCCCCGAGTCACAGAGGAAAACAGCAGAGCTGAATGTTGCTCTTTCCCTGCTGCTGCAGTTCGTCTGATCTGCGCAACTGTTTCAGTGTCTTAACACACAGCAGTGTAACAATTTACACCCTTCTGTTTTTTTTTTACGTGGCTTACTGAGATTTATCCCAATTATGTTTGCTCCTAGTTTAGGCAAATCTAGAAGGTGGTAGGAGTTTGATGCTCATGACTAATACCGCCTCGCGTACGTTATGAGATTATTTATTTGTACGACTTTTTTTTTTTAAGCCCGTGATATTTTCATGTGGGGTTAAAAACCATTAATTGGAGCTTTGGTAGAGGGCAGAGGATAAAGTGCAGCTTCTCATTATCGGTATTTGATTGGAAATATGTAATGGCCGCGGCTGTTATTCAGTCTGTAAGCGCTGATGTCACAGGGACGAGAACAAGGCTTTGTTTTTTTCCCCTCTCAGCAGTCACTTGATGCCGGATGATGAAACCCACAAAGATATCCAGCAAGAATGTGTTTGTTCATCTGATGAGCTCGTCGAGCGCTCCGTGTTTCTTTTGATCATCGGACTACTCGGCTGCTGATTGAAGGCACTTATTTCCCTCACGGGACGTACACATTGAATAAATTAGATATGCCGTCCCGTAATAGAACGTAGATGATCAGGACCTTGATGTCTGCCATAGTTTTAACTAGGCAGCCTGACAGGCAAGTGGAGCTGCCTCTAAAACTATAAAGGTCACGCTGAATGGATTATGTGGCATCAATGGGAGCCACCGTCCAGCGCAGCGGGAGACCCTTAAATCCACGAGCAGCCATAACCCCTCAGCTCAGGGGCCAGGTGACGCTTTTCATGTCCTCCAATGGAGAGACATCACAGAGGCATCCTCCACTTTGAGCTGCCCGTCATCAAACAAGGCATCAAAACATCAAATCAATCCACCCCCACTGTATCTGTCTTTTGAAATGATAGATGGGGGGAAGTGAAAGTGCCCACTGCTCCCCCACCAACTAAAATCGACATCGCTACTGAAGCAGTGATAAAGGGAAAAGGTTGTGCTAGCCATTTATTCGAAAAGTTCAACAGTGGTTATCTGACCTGGGGGTCACAAATCCACACAGGGCCAGTTTTACATGGGTTTACTTTATGAAAGGGTGAAAACAGGTTATTAGAGTCTCTGGGATTACCACTCGAGGATTACGAGAGCCAACCCTACCATGTATATGTGTTGGTTATTCAAGCTGTACTTAAATCCTGCTGCCTGTGATCGCAAAGATGTGTGTGAAGATGATTGAACACAACTCGACTTTATATTCTTATAAGGGGACACAGTAAAGGAACGACTAATTTGATGATTTCACATGTTGACTGTGGATTTGAGCCCTGATTACATAAAACTAAATATCCTACTTTTTCCTTGTTACAGGAAAAATACATGAAAGACATATATTTATGGTTGCCAGGTATTGCCGCCTAGTTTTTGTATTTTCTAAAAAGATACTGTTTAATATATTAGATATTGGGATTTTCTATTAATCCGATTTTCCAATCAGTCAGAAAATATTCATTAATAATCATTTTCCAGATCCAAAAGTTATGTGTTATCCTTGCTTGTTTTATCTGACCAGTTGTTCAAAACCCCAGAGACATTAAGCTCCGGTCCTTCAATCTAACATCGCTGTCTTAATAGTCAAATGAGATTGAATTAAAACGCATGAGCAGTCCTCAATGAATAAGTCGAGCTAAGAGCTGAATTACAACCAGGGTGTGTTCATTGTGTGGCTTCTGTTTCTGTAGCATCAGGTGCACGAGTGTGCCCTGTAATGTTGCCGTAACCATATGCCCTGGGCCTCAGGAGCCCCCTTTGTGCTCCAGAAAATCACTATTACCATTTGTTTAGAGGTATCAAGGGATAAGCAGACGTTGTCCGTTGCCATGTTGTACACGGTGATTGTTTTGTTTGTATTAAAGCCCCCCAAAAAACCCTGCCGCAGAGCTAATTGACGGGGCCGAGTTTTCATGTGACCGTTGAGATCCTGGGAGAGGTTCTTGAAGTGCTCGCTGCTTCTCTGGGGATGGAGAAAAGCCATTTGTTCAGAAGGGGGATCAGATCTGAATAGCTTTGTGCTTTTCATTCAGATCTTAACGGGGGCGTGTGCGCCTGGCTAGAAAAGAAACCCTAAAATGTGTGGTTTCATTAATGGCTAATTCCAGGCTGAAAGGCAGTTGTTGGTAGTCTTTACCAGTTAAGCCCTTAAAACGTGGAATCACACCCAAAGGTAATGTGAATGAGCCGAAAGGCTCGCAAAGTGTTTCACAACCATGAAAGTGACTGAGCTCTGTGGCAGGAGCTACCTCCTTATAACCAGGATCCAACTATGGCTGTCGTTAACCGAGACGATGTTCTACCTACACTTCAATTAATCCTAAATGAAATCTGCACATTATGCCTCGATTAACTGAATCGGCCTGGTAGCCTAATGGATTAAACACAAAATGCTTTTTGCAGCATATTAATTCAATCATTTTCAACCTAATAATTTTATACTTCAATGATAATAACAGACCAGTCGACACACCTGCCCATATTCATATGATGACCAGTGGATGTAGTTTTATTATGATCAAAATAATCAGACTATTTATTGGACCAAACTTATTGACACATGACAATTGTTGCATTGTTCACACTCAAAGCCTGCTAAGAAGTGTCAGGGTATTTTTGAATATCCGCCACACCCACCTGACCCGTTAAGAGATCGCCCAACCCGCAACAAATATGCATTGATCAACCAATCCCAAACCGCAACCCCCCGACCTTCTGCCTTATAGCAGCACACTGAGGACTGTGGTTCTCTCTGAGGCGCTACTCGAAGGTCCTCCTGGGGGGAACGAGCTACAGCTGCCACAGCTGGAGCGAGCGAGGGCTCTCTCTCTCTCTCTCTCTCTCTCTCTCTCTCTCTCTCTCTCTCTCTCTCTCTCCCCGCCCACAGTAGTGGGAAGATCTACCCTGAGTATTTGTTCAAAGTATGTTATTCTTTATTGTTAAATAGCAGCAAAGCAAGTAGCCTAAAACTTGAAGAAAGACATGAACTCTCTCCCTCTCACACACAGCAAAGATAGTCGCTCCCGCCCCGAAAATAATGGATTATGAATGAATGAATAGACTTACTTATGAAAGTGATACCAGTGATTGTCCAACCAATGAAAATGAAGTCAGACCAGAGCATATCGACCACCTGACCAGAGGGTGTCAGCGCTATTTGTAAGATAATGAAAAGCACAGCTTTATGGGTGCTTGTCTAATGATGTAAAAAAGGGTGATTTTGGAAGTGAAGCGAGGCAGAACGGGTAGAGGTTTAAGCACAGTCGTTCGGATGAAGAGAGCATCGATCATGTGACTACGGGGTCAAACGTTCAGTCCCAGGCCTGGACACAGGTGTCATGACTCCTGAGGCGACAGGGCTTCAAAGCATTACATCATCTACATGTTTAACCCTGTCACAAGAGGTTCGTCTTCTGTTTACAAAATTCTGGCATTTCCTGCGCATTTGACTTTTTGTTCCATTAAGTCGTCAGTGGCACGGCCTCACTAACTCATCCAACGTCTTCATTCTTCCTATTCTTGCTCGCTGTGTGTGCATCTGTCTGAGTGGAATACAGAAGGAAAACTAGGTCAGTCCTCTCCGCAGCTCAGGCAGAGGCAGCTCTCATTCAAAACACCTTCCTATCCACATTTTCCGAGCGCGTGCCCATCGAAAACCTTCCCCAGAAAAACATTAGCCTGCTGCCGTCTGCCCTCGTCCAGCTCTCCCTGCCTAGCTTGCGATGCTAATATCTACCCCTTGTCCTTTCCGGAGATGTAATGTGCAATGTTGCATGGGAGCTAGCTGGGGCTTAGAGAGAAGAGGTACTGTCTCTCGCTCTCGTCTCCACAGGTAGAGACACACAAAGACCCCCACCAGACTCTATTTTCCCCCCTCAACGCTGAGCTCCCAAATCCAAACTGACAGCCATTCATGCCCAGAATACCTGGGCGAAAGCTGGGGGGGGGACACTATCTAGGTGTAGCAGGCAAATCCGCTCTTGTTCGTCGGATCTATGAAGCTCCGGCATAAGGCAACTCATCAGCACTTTCCCCCCCCCCCCATTCTGCACTGCGTTTTCCTCTCCCTCTTTCTCTGCGTCTCTGGTATTGTGCCGAGGCTAAGGTTCTAGCTTGCTCGCCACACAAAGTTAGCTTGTGCTGCGATTTTATTTGTGTACATCTCTCAGGGCCTTTTCGGGTGTTGTTGTTGAATGTGGATGCTGGCACCGGCGCGCTGCCTGGCATGAATGTAGCTACTCAGCAGACCAGAGCTGGCTTCTAATGATAAATCATGCAGTGTGTTAATGCAGCAGCAGGGTTGCTATAAATAGCCGCTGGAGAGGGATGACGATTGATTCGGGAAGAAAAATAAAGCGCGCTCCAAATATTTTCAGCTTGTGGTCAGCTTTTAACGGCTGAGTTCAAATATAGGGCCCCGAGATTTACATTTTGCCTGGTTTAAAGCACACAGCTGATCAAGTAAGCGGCGCCGTGACGCAACTGAAGGCTTTGCGACTCCAATTGTGACACGGTTAGACACATTGACAGTGTCCAGATATGCCAGGTATACCAGGTACAGGTCTTTTTTGTGCCACCGGTGCTGAGCTATTGTTTTGGCGTCATCTAAGGTCAGTCAACCTGTCACAATAGATCCAAAGCAAGTGATGGAGCTGCAGAAAGCAGCCATGTTCTTTGTGGGGGTATAGACGCCTAGTGGGTGCTCGAGTGTGTGTGTGTGTGTGTGCGGTGTGCCTTTTGTGTATTTGTTCGCTCGCAGGCCTGCTGACAGTGGCACTTCAGCAGAATGTTTGCCCTTTCCTCAGTCCTTTGATGTGACCAGGTCCCGCTGCGATAATGAGCCCTGTGCCCCGCCGCAAGGTGAACATCCTGCAGTTCGCCCAGGGCTCTGACAGAGCAGCGGCCCAACCCCCACCACTCCTCCACCGTACACACACACACACACGCGCACACATATGCACATGCACACACAGCGGAGGAGCAGACCACCACTCACATTTCCAAGATGTAGATATATTAAAATATGGAATATGTATGCAAAATTACAAAGAAATAATCTGTAACAATTAAAGCAAAAACCTCCATTTTTTTGGTCTTTGTTACAATTCACATTAAAACCTGAGTGTTTCAAGCAGTGGCACTACATTAGACCACATACAAGCTGCAACATGATTTCACCACAGTTCTATAGAGCTAATGACTACACTCTTACCCGACCCTACACTGCAGCTTCCAGCCTTCACCATCTTTTTTTAAAAGCCTGAACTCTTGAAGAACAAACCCGATGTCATAGTGATTTGCTGTTCCTACATACTGTAACTTGCTGTATCTTAACAGCGAAGAAAAATAGCAACGGGATCATTCCTAATGTTCTGTTGCTCTTCTCCTCATTTTTTTAATAGCTCCGCGACATATAGAAATTAAGAGTTGAACACTTTAAAAAGCGGATGAAGTCTTTTCATCTGGGGCAGGCATATTTCACACAAATTATCTCCTTTGCACATCCAGCGTGAGAGCTATAGGGTGATTGGTTCGCCTGGAGCACACGCTCTTCATGCCAACTGAAGGATGATGGGTAATCCACCTCGTCCTATTCAGTTGTGCATGGCGGCGGCGGAGGGAAAGGAGACAGTCAGCTGTTAATAGCGGCTTTGTGTTCACATGTAACATGTGTGAGTTAAATTCATTAAGCGTGTGGTTGTTGCCGTCTCTGATCTCTTCCCCGTGTACCATGACCGTATTTTACAGCATGTCTATGTGCCCTCTTTCAGTCGAATTCTGCGTGGATTCCACGTTAACACCGTGGCATGTGTCGGTCACGTGTGGTTAATGTGAAGTGTTTGACATGTGGCTTGCGCGGGTGTGTCGGTGTTCTTTAGAGGACAGCGTGACAAGTTTCCTCGCATGGTAAATTTGCGCCGCAAGTTAGCTACTAAAACCATAGCGCTGCACATGTGGTACATGCCTGTTTTTGTCATCTACCAAACACCATCCTACTTCTACTTTGTGATTTATGATTTATAATGATTTATACCTTTAATTCCCATTTTTGCCAACTGGCCTTGCAGTTCAGTGTCGCAGCGCGTCGGTTCAACTTTTGGACTCGGGAGTAGCACGCGAGGTTTCTGGTTGAACTAAAAGAAGAGGAGAGGTTGGGAGGGTGGTGGTGGGAGGGGGGGGGGGTTATCACAGATGTAAATGTCTCTCCAGGGTAGGATTTTCCTGTTATTCGTAGCCTCCTCCGCTCCTGTCCCCGTGGTTGGCTTCGCTTATTCGTCTCATTACCCCGGGCGCGTGGCGCTCCTTCGCTTGCTGGCGGCCCAGCTTTCTTCTCCATTAATTGGGTTTCGTTACATTAAGCCCCCCTGGCCGAGGGGGCCATCCTGCCAATAAAACATTCCATTTTTAGCACTCCACTTGAAGCTGGTGGGGTTCAACCCGCTCTGTGAATGGTAATTGGTTATTTATTTAAGCTTCCTCAGGTTGGTCTCCACTGATTTTGGTAAAAGGGGGGGAGAGGAGGAGGGAGCTACAATGATCACATTGTCAGTGGATACAGTGGCCAAAGACTGTATTTAAACAGCCAGTGGTGGGTGTGCTCTCTCCCAGTGATTCACAGTTATTTTAAACCATTCCCTCAGGTGATGGCAATCATCATTTTATTGGAAATTTTACAGCCAACTCTTGATGAAAACTGGTTGTAATCAAAGGATGATGTATCGCCTCGTCTAGGGCTGGGCGATATGGCCTAAAAATAAAATCTCCGATTTTTTTACAAAAAATCCGATTCACGATTTAAATCGATTTTTTCCCCCACAAATTTTTGCAGATGACAGAAGCTGTTGAAAACAATTTTTTATTTTATTTTGTGATGATTTTCCCTCGTAGGTTGATAAAAATAAAGTGCAAACAAAACCTGAACATTGTAGAAAGGTGCCTGTAGTATACAAAAAGTATTTGGTCACTCTTTTGTTTGCCTGAATCATTTAAATATAAAATTAAATTAAAGATAACATTAAATGGCATTAAATAGTAGCCTTCCATTGTAAACAACTGTGCAAATGTAACTTTTGACAGTAAGCTTTTCTAACTGAATACACTGATACAAACACAGCATGAAATAAAATGTATGTGACCCTTTACCATTCACATTTTCAAAAGTCCAACATCTGATCTAACATCAACATAACATATTTTGCACAGTAAATAAGTGCATGTAAACAAAAGCAAGTGCATTCACAACATAACCAACAGTATTAAACAGTAGTGCATGTTTTTTCTAAATATTTTTTGCCAGGAAGACAGCGTCGCTTGTGCTCCCGCGGTCCTGCTCCCTCCTCAGGGTGCTACACTTCTCCCACTCGGCGGCATGCCTCTGTTTGAGGCTGTTTGTTCTGTGTCAGATGACACGAACCCGAACTATTTCCAGACCACCGAAGACACATTCTTCCCTCTCTTAAGAACGAGAGCTTCACTGCTGGCCGCCATTGTTTTCGTTTGTAAACAATGCGCGCGCACTCAACTACGGGAACCCAACGGGGGGGGAAGGGTAGGGGCGATTTTCTCGATTTTCAATAAAACACATCGCCTTAAAGCACACATTCGAATTAATCGATTAAATCGATTTATCGCCCAGCCCTAGCCTCGTCTTTTGATTCTTTCCTCTCTTCACTTCCTGTGCGGACAATCCTGTGAGTAGGTGAGGTTGCGTTTTTGGGGTGAGACGGGCGTCTTAGTGGAAAGATTTAGCAGCATGGGAATCCACAGCCAGCACTTGAGCTGCCATCTTCCCAGCTGTTTGTGAAACAACCTCATATGGTTTCCACACACTTGATTGTAGCTGCAGGCGTGAAAAGTCCTCATTGCATATAAATTACAGAAGTGGGAAGTGATTATTATAACATTCCCGCTTTCCCTTTTTTCCACTCTTCTCTGCAGAAGTGGTATAATTGAGTGCAGGACAAAAGCCGTGCTGTGCGAGGAGAGGGAGGGAGAGAGATGCTAAAAAGGCAATATAGCACATACCACATAGACACAAATGTACAAACACGCGCACGCTCGTACTCCAAACCATGGCAGGATGCTGGTGGAGTCTGATGGAATACAAGTTCAGAGAAACAGGCGTGCCATCAGAAAAATCCTCCCCCTGAAAAAACAATAAAGGAACAAAAAACCAAACGTCCCATATCCCTTACCCCCGCCCCCATTTTCAGACTGCACGCCAAGTCACTGGCTCCCCGTACTGAAACACACTGGAGTGTCTCCTCCATGGAGGGCTTCCTGCCAGCTCCAGTTCCGCACAATGAATTTCTCTTAAAACCACATCTGAGGGGTTCTTTAGAAGGGCCGGCCAAGCCTGGATATGAAATTCCAAATGGAACGTTTTCTTCTCAATCCTCACCGCCTCTCCTCTTTCACTCTCCCTGAAAAAAATATGAATAGAACGATCCTAAGCCTATTATTTCTCCTATACAATAAAAAGGGACCTCCAATATGGCCGCCCTCTATCGCAGCATCGCTGCTGCTGCTGCTCAGGGCATTTAGAGTCGGGATGGGGGATGAGAGGGGGTTCAATTGCAGCAACGTGCCGTGACACTCACGGTTGGGGTCACTTGAGTGTCTCCAACTACTTCCTCCAGGAAATTGGTAAAAGGGTGTCCGGCTTTTTCTGGGTAAACTTGCCAAGAGCTGCAAAGTGGGTGCAGCAAGCCAACAAGCCTTCACCTGGAGGGACTGAGATGGTGGCTCCATGACGACTGTTGGCACCGTAACTTAACAGTCAAAACGTGTGACTATTTGGCTTAACCCCGATACATTCTTCCACCATCATACGAACGTTTAGAGAGAGAGAGATGTAAAGATGTAAGAAGCTTAAATAACAATGGGAAGAGCAATGCATCTGAGAGTAAACCATGGTGAGTTGTGGCATGCAGTTTATGTAAATGTGAACCCCAAAGAGCCATAAACTGTGTATTGGTCACAGAGGCCTGCAGGTTTTTCTCTGGTGGATTTTTGCCATTATGGAGGCAGTTTATTAAGCGGTTGAGAAAAATGTGATATGACAGCTGTAACTGGGAGAAGCACAAAAGAGGGCTTCTCTTCCACGGAGGAAGACTATAGCTCTCTTAGATGCTAAGCAGTCTATCACCTTTTTTATTTTTTTCTGCGGTATCGTAGTTTATGTGTGTGTGTGTGTGTGTGTGTGAACAAGTATGAGAGACTAACTTTTGTTTCTGAAATGCTTTTTCTGTATTTTCCATCCGCTACAAGTCGGAGAAGACTTCCAGCTAAGATGATAATCCCTCAGGTTCTTATCTCATTCCCACAGGATAACAAATGGGAGTGGACAGGCGTAAAATAATATGGGCGAGAATGCTATCACATAGCCCCTGGTGTAGGCCTGTCCCAGCCAACCCCCTTTAGGGTTAGCATCCCTTACTAATAAGCCTCTGTAGGATGAGGTCTGACACTCCCACAGTCGCAGATTATCCCGTCACCTTTGACTCTTGTTGACCTGGGGTCAAAGAACCACACTCTCCTGAGCTAATGTGAAACGCCTCTGCATTATGTCTGAGTTAGCTTTCAGGCGTGGCCTTATTTGTGGGCAGTGCGTCGCCATCTCAAACGCTACAATGTGGACCGTGCTTAGATGTCGGCACATGAAGGTTCTTATCGAGAGAGCAACTGGGAAAGAAATTGGCCCTGGGAGATGAGATTCCCACCCTGATAACAGGAATCGGATGCAGATGATGTGTCATGTGGTTGAGGATACTGAGATATTTCTCGGTACACACATACTGCCCTCTGTGTTCCCAGTTAGGACGTTCCCAGAAGGTGGGGAGAGGGAGAGGCGGCTCTTAAGTTGAGGCCGGTGCCAGTCAGCGAGAGGTTCAGGAGAAACGCAGACATTCCAGCCACCCTTGTGTCCAAGGAGTTTTCTGCATACGTATGTGTGTGTGTGTGTGTGTGTGTGTGTGTGTGTGTGTGGTGGGAGTGGGCGAGGAGGGGCACCACTCACCACTTGGAACTGCAGGAATGTCACCTTGGCCGACAACCCCGCTAGGACAACGACGCAACAGCTTATAAAGAACAGTCCCGTGATCGTCTCTCCAGAAATCTAAGCGCGTGCTAAATTTAGACGAGTATGTACAACAACATTGTTTATCAGATGACCGTTCCTTCGAGAGCAATCTGATCAAAATCTCACGAAGCGCTTTCGTTCGAAGCTCATGGGATCGCTCTGGTGTGAGACGTGAACTCATGTCTCTCCGATGAGCCACGTAACCTGCGGAGGTGATATTTTGACTGCAGCTCTGCTCTGGGCTCAGATTGTGAATAGTAGATTTTGCATGGCTAAGCATTGCCATGTGTTCATTGCAGCTGAAGCATGTAAGCGCGATTGGCTGTGTGTGGGGGGGGGGGCTGGGGCTTGGGATTTTTTTGGGGCCGGGCTCTGTCTATTTTAGTTGTCAGGAGGCAGGTCTCCCTGAGTCCCCTGCATTAAGAACCACTGCAGACATCTGTCTCACTCGCACTCTCTGTCCGCAGCCAACCCCCTCCCCCTCCATCCCTCATCTCTCCTTCCCCCGGCTCTTGCTCTGTAATGAACTCCCCTTATTCACCAGCTAATGACTGCCTTTGATCTCCCGCCTAAGACCTCTGCTCTAGCTCTACCCTGCGAATCGTTCTTTTCTCTCCCCTCCCTTTGCTCTACCACTCGCTCACTCCTATTCGCTGCAGCTCTTGTTTCTCTCTTTGATTTGTTTTTGCCTCCTTCCTTCTGGGGGAACGGGGGTTTTTCGGTCATGCTGACCGAGGCTATGCAAAGTTTTGAGGTGCTGTTGCTAAAATCGAAAGAAATATTTTTTCGTTACCTCTTTGGCCATACTATTAAGCTTCACCCACATCTACATGGAGGCAGACCACCCGCCCACTGTATGTGCCGTACCAGTCGCCAGATCATGTGGTGGGGAACAGGGCCAAATAGCGCATGTATAATTTCATCTCTTTTTATATTGTTTTGTGTCTTTTTCTTTCTCCACAGTCCAACAAAGTCCCCGTGGTGCAGCCGTCCCATGCAGTCCACCCGCTCACCCCGCTGATCACGTACAGTGACGAGCACTTCGCCCCGGGTCCTCACCCCCAGGACCTCAACAACAAACAAGGTAGAGACCGAGCCAACCGATCCCAACATGACACAGCCTGTACAACATGATCCATGTTTCCAAATTATTCTGGACGTTCTTTTCATCCTTTTGCTGACAAAAACTTCTCTCTTTCCATTTCTCATTTGAACTACTTCAGTAAGAAAAAGGACTGTTAATTAAAGATGCACGGATCCAACTTTTTTCCCCCCGGAGACTGATTGTGATACCTCAGCCCGTACCAGTTGGATACCAGTGATGTCTCTTCACTAAATTTCAAATCTGTGTACTTAAACGTGTGGAACTCATTTTTATCTATGATAACATGAGGCCAGGGACTGCTGTCCGACCAAAAACGTAATTGATATTCATTCAGTCATACCAGGCTGCCAACTGTCAATGGAAACACTGAAGAAGAATCTGTGTTTTATGTAACGGGTCACATCATGGCCGATACCTGATCCGCTTACGCGTGCGTATCAGTGTCTGTGCCGGTTCGATCCACATGTTGATTCATATTTAGTGTCTGTGAGAACAACAGTAACAACTTCATTTGATTGGCTATTAAAAGTGGCAATGTTTTATTGATAGTATAATGGGCTGTATTGCCTATTACTCCCCATCAGGGCTTTAATGGAGAAGTTTGACAGAACCAACTTTATCCATTTGCATTGTTACATCTGATCAGAACTGGCATTCAGAAGTCTTGTCACCCTCAGAGAAACAGCGTTACTACAGCTTGATTTTCAGTTTGATTTACAGATTCAGAAATAAATGGGATTTTATTTTAAACAATTGCAGTCATTTTTTTCCCTTTTTTTTTTTTAAATACGCCTTTGTGTCAACCCTGTCAGGAATCAATAGAGACAAACAAACCAAAAATGTGTCACAGAAAAAAAATCAAAGTCATCCATCAGCTCCTAACATGGACTTATTTGAAGCATCCTGTGGGACGGCCCCGCTGCCCTCTCCCTCTGCTCTCGCCGCCTCTCGGTAACAACATCAAGCTGCAGCTCTTGACAGCCGCAGAGGAGCTCCTCGGCAGTTTGGACGAGCTCCTCAGCCCTGCGCAGCTGGAGACGTTGGCAGCTTCTCACGAATGCGAAAAAAGACGTGTGCCCTGCCACAGTTTTTGTCCCGCACTTTTTTTCTTTCCCCGTGTCTTTCTTCTCCTGCGGCTGCCAGTTGAAAAGGAGGAGAGGGGATCAGACGGGATGTAGGCGACGATGAAGATGACGAGGAGGCTGGGAGGTTCTGAGGGACCGGCTATAAATAACAAAGTAGAACTGAGCACTAGAGTACACAGCGGAGTGAGATGAAGGGACAGACGTATAAAGAAACTGGGCTCCACACATGCCAGAGGAATCATGCCTCAGACGCGTTTGTGTTGAATACTTTTCTAAAGGAAGCAGGAAAGAATTGTGTTGACACGGAATTGAGCAATAAATACTCTGAACGCACATTGCTTGCGTTTGATTTCAGAGATTTGTTGTCATGTAGTACAATTTATGAAGTAATGTAGTCCGTTTTGCAGTTTGTGTTGGTCTTGCCAGTCCATCGAGATCCACAACGATTCTGATAAACGCTGAAGAGCGGAAAAAGACCCCTGAAGGTCTATATTTGATCTTTACTCCCTCACACTGACAGAAATCCATGTCCAAGCGATCCAGTTTGCAGCAGAATTTGCTGCAAATGATTTCCCGAGGCATATTCATGTGTGTGTACCACTCGAGCTAAGCTGAAGATGCTTAAAAGGAAATCTCTCTTATTCTCTTTCTTGCTGTCCCTCTCTCTCTCTCTCTCTCTCTCTCTCTCTCTCTCTCTCTCTCTCTCTCTTTCTTGCTCTCTCATATCGACCGATTGCTGCTCTGCCTTCCTTAGTGGGCTCAGACTTTGATCTGCTCGTTAATTATGAAAAACAATCATGGATTTTCTCATCATGAGTTCTAATATGCAAAGGGCCGCAATGCAATGGAAGGACGGTCGAGGCGCGCGGGGGGGGGGGGGGGCTTTGAACATTTTACATTTAAACCTTCTATGTGTTCTGTTTTGAAAAGAAGAAAAAATTAAACATAACATGGGAACACTAATTTGAATTTAGATTATTTCCAGGTTTTACAAAGAGAAAGCGTGTTAGTGTTGCTTGTTGTTGGGCGTCAACGGGAACATGTGAATGGGGGAGTGAGTAATTAGCCACCTTAGGGGTGTGAGTGACAAGGTTAACGCGCCGGGGCTCTCTCCACCTCCCTCGCTGACTCACCCCTTGCCTCCTTCCCTTCTGCCCTCGGGAGGGCCCTCAGGAGTGTTAGGTGGTGGATTAGTTGGCAGGGGGTAGTGCTATGCATGCTATGAATCCAGCGTTGCAACATTGGCTTTGGAGATATAAGCCCCCCCCCCCCCCCGTTCACTCAGGAGGAGGGAGGCCCCTTCAGACCACAGCCTGGAGAGAGAAAGAAGAGAAAAGATAGAGAGGCAGGGAGAAAAGGCTGGCTCCAGCAGGGATTAGAAGACGGTGCTAATCTGGAGGCATTTGGCCTCTTTTCTTTGTGTGTGTGTGTGTGTGTGTGTGTGTGTGTGTGTGTGTCTTTGAGCACACATGTAGGCACATTGCACTTGTATGTGTGTGAACAGTGTTCCCGGATATCTACTGGCTGTCCATCTTATTATTATCTTTGCTCTAAAATAAAAACAAAACAAATAGGTGTCTCACAAGAGGACATGAGTTGCTTCAGATTGAGTTAAATATGAAACCTTTTTACGGCCCCATTCCCGGTTAAGTCTTTCTACAAAAAAAAAAGGACCCCGCAACCTTGAAAGCCAGCCGGAGCAGACGAGCTGGAGATGGAGCAGCTTAGTCCTGAAGATCCAGCGACAGTTAGTCCAAGTCAATCCCGTGTCTACAGGGAGAGCTGCAGCCTCTGCCACAAAGAGGAAGCCTCAATTAACCAGCTTAAAGATGCGGAGACACACTGGAAGGACTCGAGCTAAGCGGGGGAAATATGATCCTTTTCTTACGGGGGTTGATACTGTGAGGTTCAAGCTCCGACATCGTGCACTGTCCTTGACTTGTAGTGGGAACAGGACGGGAAGGTGGGAAAGGAGTAATGGCTTCTAAAGGTCAATAATATTACACAAAACAATTGGCAAAGTTATGACTGAAATCATAATCGGCTCAAAGAATATGTCCACAAGACCTGACAAAGCATTCACTGCAAACTTTTGGTACTTTGTCCTGTTTGTGTATGATCTTTCATATCCAAAGATTTAAATTTTTTTGCAATGTGTTATTTAATGTTTGCTGTAGTTCTGCCGCCTTTTAAGGCACATTTAGATTTGTGCTTAGATCCGCAGGATGGCGACGTTGACGTGTAAGTGAAAAATGTAACCCGAGCACCTTCTAACGGTTGTCGACCATTGTTGCGTGTCTAGGAATGCAGAGGCATCACCCCGGACCAGACATGACCAACTTCTACTCCCTGTCTCCCGGAGGAGTCGGGCAGCTCACGCCACCGCTGGGATGGTGAGTCAGACAAGACGAAAGCATGCGCAGTTGATTGGTGTAAACAAGGATCCATTACGATCCCGTCCCTTCCCATCCGATGCACACCGACACTGTCCTAGCTTTGATGGAGGAATGCTGGCCTGCAGCAGCAGCATCAGTAGCCTACACAGGGAGGTCTGCTTCTGGCTGTTCCTGCTGCGGCTTCCAGACACACCGCTCCTCTGTGTGCCCAGCGCATGTCAAACACATCACCGCATACATGCCCCGGCATAACCATATGGCTGCTTAGCCCCCATCAAAGCTTCCTGGAAGTACTTCTCTCTCTCTCTCTCTCTCTCTCTCTCTCGCTCTCTGCATCCTTGTCACTGCCATTCCTGTACTTGTTCTCAACATGTCTTACCCTCTTCCTCTCTATCTCTCTATCTCTTTCTTTATCTGTCAGCATGATGTTTCAGAAAGACGGGGCTTCAGGCATACACTGAGTGAAGCCAGATGTGAGGTGTAGGATGAGGCTCAACTTCTGCTTTCCTCCTCCTTATGTCTGACTTTGGGGTATATTTTACTTTTAGGAACTTTATTCGAATTGAGGAACTTTCCCCCCCTACTTTTCCTGCTGAGGATCCTTGGTCATAGTTGTGCCCCACAACAAGTCCATGTACTGAAGAAGCATTGTGTTTGCAGTACTAAACATTGCTGAATCACAAGAATCTTTCTTTCTAAAACAAACATTTTTGAAAAACAGCAACCAGTTGATTGAAACACAACCACAGCAGAAGTGAGTGTTCCCACTGATGGACTGATGACAACCAACAAAATCTACTATTTAGTATTATTTCAGAAGAAGGGTCTCCAAACGTTTGAGCCAGGAAAGAAAAGCATGTATAAAAACATCTCCCTGTCAAGCAGAAATAGATATTCAAAGCCGTTCTAAAAATTGAAACAGATTTTCTTTTTTTTAACTGAAGACCGCATGACGTTTCCCTTGTCAGGTCCTCTTATTTCACTTGATCTTCGTTGTTCTCAAAGCAGAGAAGAAAAAGCATACACAAGCACAACTCATGGAACCCAACAGTACCCAACCTTTGTGATCCCTTAATATGAAGCAATACCACCGTGACCCTCTGCTCTAATATTGCTGGATATATAATTATCTAACATTGGAAAAAGATCTAGAGCTAAAATACAAATATTAAGCATTGATCATCAAGAAAATAAACATGTGTTGATGGATCTGCGGTCTGTGTACGCTGTTGCAAGTGTGCATCTACAGCCACTTGACATTTTAGGGGACCCGTTCCATGCTACTGTCCTTCTTGGTCCTCCCTTAATCAACCACAGCCTGCTGTCTGCTGTTATTGCAGGTTCTCACACCACATGGTGCCCGGCCCCCAAGGTCCCCACGCCACAGGGATCCCCCACCCGGCCATCGTCAACCCACAGGTCAAACACGAGCCTCTGCATGAAACAGACATCATGCACATGTGAGTCCTGCAAACACAAAATACCTTCATCAAACACTCTCATACACTCGCATACCTCCAGGTATCCGTGCCCACTGCCGCTACAGTAGGCCATCGCTGAACAACCCCGCTGTCAGAGCCTTGTTCTCATTCCCTTGATGCGAGCAGATAAGCAGCGAGGGGGGGCCCCCGTGCTCTCCTGATAACAGGCCGATGCTTCATTTGTCCCCGGGGATCACAACACACTTAGCACTCAGCAACAGATACAGGTCCTAGATTAGTGCTCGCATGAAATTAATTCACATCCCCAGTGTGTGCAGTGGGAATGTGAGTACCCTGAAGTGGTTATCGCTGATATTTCCATTATTCATGGCCATCCCAGCACCAAGACTTTACTAGCACCAAAAAGGTTGTTAGAAAGTAAGTCAGTAGTGGGAGCAGAGTTTTTTTTGGAGTGCGAGCATTTGGCTTTAAGCGATGTGCCAATATGCGGTGGACGAGAAGGTTTGGCTGCCATTACTGGTGAAGTAATCTCTCGACATTAAGGGCTGCGACTGTGCAACTGCACGTGATTAAAGAGGCAGGGGCCCCATTGCGTGCCTCGCCATTGGCTGAGAGCAACCAGACCCTCGCTGCTTTTGTCGCCATAACGGCCGCACAATGTCCCCCCTCCTCCGTTGCTCTGCGCTTTCATTCTCTCATGCTCCAGCTCATTTGTTTCCTCCTCTTCTTCACCTCCGTCTGTGTTGTTGTCGTTTGTGTTTACAGGAAGCCCCAGCACGAACAGAGAAAGGAGCAGGAGCCCAAAAGACCGCACATCAAGAAGCCGCTAAACGCCTTCATGCTCTACATGAAAGAAATGCGTGCGAACGTGGTCGCCGAGTGCACGCTGAAGGAGAGCGCTGCCATCAACCAGATCCTGGGACGAAGGGTAGGTCACATAGTCTGCGTACACCCAGGGACCCATCCCGGTCTCTTTGTCGCTGTAGTCGATCTTTTTTGATCGAGTTAAATCACCGGGAGATCGCAGTTCAAGCCGAGGTTTCTAACGAGTCCGCGTGGACTGACTTCCCAGGCCCAATTAGTTAAAAAAGTACAAAGCTTCCTCTCTCTGTGAACATACAGTCTTTTATGAACTAGTTGTGATTATTGTCATAATGATTGCCCGAGCCAATTACCTCCCTCTCGGCAGCACAGATACAGACTGCCTATCTTGCTGACATTTAATCAAATTGGCTTTCATAAAATATGCCTGGATAATGGCACGGTTGGAAATGACCAAATTTGTTCCTTTTGAGGAAGCGGGACCACAGAGCCATGTTAAAAGCCTTAACGAATAGGCCCAGCGGTCGAGGCAGCCAGCCACAGCAAAGCCTAGTTCGTGGCCTGCATCGGGTAATTGCTCGCTGACATAGTTTGAATAAAACGCGCTGCTAAATTGGAACCAGTGTTTTGATATGAAATCAAAGTTTTTTTTTTCTTTCCTTCTCTTCTCTGCCTCCCTCTGACTCTGGTGCATGTTAATCTCTTCATCATGTGTCCCCCTTCTTCTTCTTCTTCTCTCTCTCTCTCTCGTTTATCCCCCTTTTTTTTCTACACCAAACGTTTGGAAGTTGAAAAGAAGATTTTTTGTTTTACCAAAACACCAGCACACTTCTCTATGCAGGGAACATGCAATTGCATGCCAGTAATTTACTGTATGCTATTCCCCCCCCCTAATCTCCTTTGTACTGAAACAGTGGCATGCTTTATCTCGGGAAGAGCAAGCTAAGTATTATGAGCTAGCCCGCAAGGAACGGCAGCTCCACATGCAGCTCTACCCAGGCTGGTCCGCTCGAGATAATTATGTAAGTATCAACAGAACAGATTGGCAGAGGTGCGCGTGCGTGCGTGTGAATGTTGATTTATGTTGTTTGTTTATGTCAGCGTTGCACGACACACGGTAGTGACACACACACACACACATACACTAATTCACACCAGTCGGCTCCATGCTAATGGGGTCCATTTGTGGACCCTTTTGTTTCAGCCTGATGTGTAATTCATAAAACTGTGATTATATTACCATCCGCAGTAAAAGGATCGTAGTACCGGGGACATTATCATTGCCACAAAGAGTGGAAACTGCCTGGTAATGGTTATGCTAGTCTTTGATGTTCCATATCAGCATGGGGCTCTGGATGTAAAAAGCACCTGTTCGACTGAGGCCGGATCGTACATGCAGCATTCAGCAGCAGCAACCTTTGCTCCTCCAGCTGCCCATGTTGTTTGTGAATGTGGGCGGTTCAGCTTGCATTTACGACGCGGCCTGTTTATTTGGTGTATGCGATGGGTGTGCATGCCTACGTGTTCGTGTGTTTGCGTGGAAGTTGTCAAATCTGTCTCTGTGTGTGTGTGTGTGTGAGTGTGTATGAATTTGTGAGAGAGAGAGAGCACCAGCCTTTATTAAAAGTGTGGCTCCGGCACTCACGTTCACTCCACCACCAAAGTGCTTTGTGGTGTTTATCTGCCTCCCCTCGGACACCGACAGCATCCCCCCCCGCCCCCGCCTCTTTCTGCCTCCACCCGCTCCACCGCCAAAATGCCTCGCTGAGAGGGGAGACAGCTCTCTACAGCTCTGCTATACCAGCGGAGCACAGTTACAGTTACAGATACACAACATCAGCTCGTGACAGTCAGCCCAGTTCCAGCTTTGTTAGTACAAACATATTTGACGGGTAGAAGAAGAAAAAATAAAGAGTTCGAGGAGCGGCTTTCTACTTGGCATACCAAAGAGATAAAGGGAAGCGATACGCTTCTTACAAGTACATTTAGTATCCCTGAGAGTGCTATTCTGCGACCCCTCCCACAAAATAACATCTGTACACAGGCAGCACATCATGCCTGGAAACACCCAAAAATAAGTAGCGCACTGGCATGGACGAGAGCGCGTGGCATTCACAGTTTTGCTGTGTATCCCCTCTCTCATCCTTTTCTCTCACCCACTCTCACTTGGTCTGTCTTCGTCCCCTGTCTGCCGCAGCAGTAGAAGGCAGATTAGCTCATGAATAAGTGGATTAGCAGACTTTGCAGCAGGAAACCAAAGTGCTGCTCATATTTGACTAGAACGACTCTGCGCTGCTATCTATACCTATAGTCTCCCTCCTGGGGATTTAGCATAAGCTATAAATCCTTACACACTCCCACCACCTCGCTGGAGAAAAAAAGAAGAAGAAGTGTGGCACTCTTAACAGTCATTGAGCTAGACTAACCTAATTACAGTGAGCATTTTTAATTGCACTTCATGTTAATATTTGTCATTTGAGGGACTTCAAAGGAAGTGGAAATGTGACACGCACGGGTCACAGCAGCAGGACGAGCTGCCTGCGTTCTCACAACTCCCCCCCCCCCAAAAAAAGGGCCTAAACATGTCTGAAATTAAGTCATTTTGGAGCCAGCTGAAAGCAGGCAGAGCACACTTCACATCAGACTCGCACTCTTGGTCGGTGCGTCCCTCTCAGCGCGGCAGTTTGCGGCGGAGTCCGGAGTCCGGGGGATGCTGGTTGGATGCCCAGCAGGGGATGAGTGAACATGGCAGTCAGCAGCAGGATATCAGGGTGGTCTAGTGAGCGTGAGTGCTGGAGCCACACTTTATGTGTTCCTCTGTATATTTTTTAGGGAAAGAAGAAGAAGCGGAAGAGGGAGAAGATGCAGGAATCCGCCCCAGGTGAGCACTGATCCCTCCGGTTCCTAGTTTTTGTTTTTTTGGTCTGTTGCATTTTGAAGTTGTGAGTTACACCATCTTTCCATAGACAACACATCATCTTTTACAGTACACTGCTGCATTTGTTGCTGCTCTGTAAACTTGTAAAAGAACACCTAATCTCCCAGTAGACAGAGACAAATGCCTATAAAACTGACACTTCAGTAGACTGGCTCGGTTCTGTGAAGGCAGCACGGTCCTTCACTCAGTTTTCCTCTAGATTGTCTCTGTGTACATCCCACCATCCATTTGTCCACTGCCCCGTCCTCACAAATAGCACCTACTTTGGGATTAGTCTGTCCATTCTATACTGACATTCTACTACTTACCAACTCTGGGCTTTGCACTATTTGTTTTCCTGCTGCACTACAGTGTGTCTTTCTGCTGACCTTGTTTAGCTGCGCTTACCAGCCTCCTCTCAGCACTGCAACTCTAATCCATTGAGAATTACATCTTAAATAAAACGTCAGTATTTTGGGGTCTGTACACTGTGTAGGCCAAATGGGCGGTAAAGATCTCTGCCGTCCAGATACCTCCAATTTATTTTTTTTAAAAGATGCAATTTTCTGCAGGTACAGGCCAGAGAATGAAAACGGCGTACATCTGAGAATATGGTAAGACAAACCCTCTATCCCCTCCCTGTCTGATCACTTCAATACATGTCAAGGCTAAACACTGACTTGAGAACAGGTACTCACAGACTAATCCTGAAAAGGTCCACCCGAACCTCGCCATAGTCATTGTGTCAGTGGTGTTAAGGCCTGAGGAGCGATGGTGCTTTTTGCTCAATGGCATCAGCACAATGCCCATTGGATTCTCTCTCTGTTTGTTTGTGTGCATGTGTGTGTGTGTGTGTGTGTGTGTGTGTGTTGAACGGCTCAATCCAATGTTGTTGTGTCGACCACTGGTTGGATTAAAAGGTCAGATGTTGTGTCAGCATTTTGTGGCTTATTTCTCTTCCCGTTATGCGTTAGGAAACATCCAAATAAAAAAATGGTTTGAAAGCTATCGCGAAATAAATCCGACAGCTCACCCACTCCGTGTTTTCTAAACATGGACCAAATAATACATCTGAAAACACTTTTACGAGCCCAGAGCAGACGTCAGCGCTCAGTCCCATATGGACTACATGTGTTGTCTCTCTCTGCATCTCTGTGAGGCAGAGCAGGATTCTGGCAGGACCTTAATGAGATGCTATACCTGAATACGATTTCATGGAATCTGGGGTTTCAGGGTGTACATAATGCCTTCATAACAAAGGCAATCCGTAGTCGCTTTTATTTTCACATGTGAATGATATGCTGGGATATATTGATTCAGATGACATGTCAAACCTGCACTGAACTGTCACCTTTCCTTTTTTGGGGGGGTTGAAAGCAGGATTAATATTCTCAGTATGTGGCAAAGGCAACTCTATTTTCAGGCTTCCTTACTCTCTCTGGACCCCCCCCCCCCCCCGAGCCTGGTAGCATCCTGTTGTTCCGCTCCCTCTCGCTTGCAGAAAAAAAGCCGGGCAGATGTGACAAATCTGGTCTTACGTTGAAATCACCCCGACCAGACAAAGGTTTTCCACTCGATCGATTCCTGACCCGGTGGCTCTCTCTGAACCCAAAATTGGGCCGCTTTAATTTTCCCTTTTTTTTTCCTTTTTTTCTCTCTCGCCACAGTCGTTTCTCAAAGCTCAGAGAGAGCGGGCTCTAAAAAGCACTTTATCTCTGATCCAATAATTAGCAGCGCCTAGCCGCAGCGGGATGGACACCCTTGCTGATTCTCAGTGACAGCCTTAAACTAATATGCATAATGCCGAGGATACCGCCACAACTCCCCAAGCCCTCAATTTATGCAGATCCCAAAGAGCTGGATTGAGGTTAGCTCGCTGTAGACGCCAAAAAACATCTTTAAATGAACTCGTTTGTCGATTTCTTTTCATCTGCCCTCGCCTCTACCCCGGCCTGTCTCTCCGCCACATGAGAAATCGGAGCGGAAATTTGTTAATGAGTCAATTTTGGAGACACAACTTCCAACACCTTCTTGTTTGATACACAATGAGCATTTACTGCGTTTTATTTGTATTTGTGGTGCTGGTTCCGTCACAATGAAGATTATTCAGCACAGTGGAACTGCTCCCGTCGAGGTAGACTTTATGAAGGGAAGAGTCGCTTTATACGACTTCATATCAACATATTTGATGGCTTCTGCTTCGTTTTTCTGGCCGTGAGGCAATCGGGGAGCTGAGCAGTCGAGCAGTGTTTCATGGCCCGACGTTGGTTCTCTTTGTTATCGTTAGCATGTCAAACGCTGGACCCGCCACACAGCTGGCTCTCACCACAGTGGAACAAGCACTCCGAGAAGTCATTACTCTGACAATGTGAAATTAGGGTTTCCGTCTCTTCCCATCATCACCCCACGGCCCAGCCCCCCCCCCCTTTTTTCTCTGCACACGTCTTTATTTAGTTCCTCTGCCTCTTGCTTCCTCTCACGCTGTTCGCCTTTTGTCTGACTAAGCCCGCTGATTCACCGCCTTTTGAGATAGTTATCTGGCCCGAGACGCGTACATGCCCTCGAGGCTTTCTCCCACTTCAGCCACCGCACATTTCCTTCACAAGGGGGAGACACTTTGAACAAAGGTGGCCTTTTAATCTCGCTAGTTGAGGGCCGTGGAGTTGCCAACACTTGCGAACTGTCCTAAAACTGCATTTGAGTCATCTTGCTCGGACTCTTATGAAGGTGCTCGTTTGTTGTCAAACAAAATGGATGTCTCCACAAGCCGATGTGCCCAAATACTTGTGCAAGAGGCTGCGTTTTTAGTCACATGATCCAGGATATCTTTTAAACAATGATGCTTTACAATTGGTACAGTCTGGTAAGTAAAACGAGGGTCATTTCTACCCTCATACCTCATGTCCTGGTCCAGACACGTGAAAGCAAATGGGGGGCTTTGGTGGCCTCTCTCTCTCTCGCTCTCTCTCTCTCTGTTTGTCTCTCTCTCTCCCTCCCTCTCTCTCAGTCGTGCCCCGGCTCTGCTCCCTCTGATGTGTGCAGCCAGAAGTCAGCTGTCAGAAGACTTTGATGAGCGACGAGGAAGAAGAGGAGAGAGGAGGGCATGAGCATGTTAGGGAAAAAGGGAGCGTAAGAAAAGGGCCAAAAGAAAATCCCTCATTCTCTCGAGTTCTCAGTTTACCCAATCTCCCTCAACTGCCACTCATCCTTCAGTCTCCATCTCCCATTTCTTTCCCCTTTTCTCTCTCTTTATTTGTTGCCTCTCATCTTCTCTCTCTCTCTCTCGCACATCTGAGCAGCCAGCCACACACTCCGCCTGCAATTAGGCAAGATCCAGCGTCTGCCTCGATTTCCCGAGTCGTTTCAATTTGGCACCGAGCCTGTAGGCCACTGCGGCACAGCCCAGTGCCTCCACACCCCGCCTTATTAGTGACCTGGGATAATTGGGGAAGGAATCCGGATTGCAAAACAGACTCTGGGTCTCGCTTTGAGCAGGGCACAGGAGATGAGAGGATGTACTTTTTCACACATTAAAAAAAAAATATGAGTGGGAGGTGGAGGAGAGAGAGATTTAGGCTTGAATCAATCAGAGCGAACCCCCCCCCCCAGCTAATGTTTATGTGGGTAGGAAATAGAATCGGAAATACTCACCCCAACTGTCCTCCCGTTCTCTCACTCTCCCTGACCTCCACAAAGCCTGCTCTGTGAAGAAAAATGACCCTCTCAGCACTTAGTATATGTACTTCCAGAGGGCGGCAGGACGTCAAACTCCATGTTATTCAAGTGTGTGGTTTTAGCTTAGAAGTACAAATCTTTTACACTGACATGGTTGTCCTATCCTGGCCTGGCAACCTGATGTGACACTTCAGAGGGGGGGGGGGGGGGGGGGGGGGGGGGGTATAGCCCTCTTAAAGGTCTTTGTTTACACGTGAGAAACGCAGCTCCAGTGCTGCCATTGTTTAGGCTGGGGCTCCGTGTTTGTTTTGATTGAGTCACGGGCCTATTGTGTTGTGGTTTGGTCAGCTGCAGTAACAGTATGAGGGTGCAGTCTCTTGCTTTTTTGTGATGTCTTCTCCACTTCCTCTCTTCCTCTCTCCGTCTGTACCTCTTTAACCCCCCCTCACCCCCCGTGGCTCCTAGAGGCACTGCAGCGTTTCTTGAAAGAGGTGGAGATATGTGACCTTATAAGACGCCCCCTTGTGAAATGCTTATCTCTGAATTAAAGGCCCCCAGGTAACACAGACAGGAAACGGACTGTGGAACTGAAGGAAGCCCTGTTTGTTTGTTTTTTTATTTCTGCTCTACTCATTCTAGCCATTGTTAAAGGAGGCTAAACCTATTTCTTCTTCTTTTTACTCATTTTCTGCCTCTTCTCTTCCCTCTTTCTTTGCTCCTCCTCTTCCTGCTCCTCTCCTCTGTCCTGACGGTGAATATGAGTGGCGGTGGAGGCCTTTGAAGCCAGACCACAGCAGAGGCAGCAATAATTCCCCCCCCCCCCACACACACACACACACACACATCCCCTTCTCCCGACATCCCCCGGCCTGCAGCGGCTCAGACTGAGCTGTTCAAGGGCACACAGCCAGACTTCAGCTGCCCGGGCCCCCAGCGATGCCGCCTCAGATGTGGGCAACGCCCCCCCCCTCCCTCCTCCGCCCACACCCTCCTGTACTCCCATAGTCTCACCCACGCATGCCTGAGGTTTGGGGTTTTGGTGACTCCCCCCTCCCCGTTCCCCTTTTGGCCACAAGCAGACCCCACCCTTCCCTTCTCTCCAATATTTAACACAGACACCGTCTTTCCTCTTCCTTCTCTTCAGCCTCTTAGTTTCAGGCCCTCCTGCCTCCACTTGTTTGTTTCTGATAGCCCCCGTGGAAAAGATGCATCCCCCTGAGCCTGCCTTTTGATTGGAGGTTAAGAATTTCAAAGCCCTTTTTTTAAAAAGAGGCGATTTCTTTTATGTGTTATGTCTCGGAGCTGAAGAACGTGCTGACAGTGCAGAGCGTTTTGTTTCAAACATCGCTTTGTCTTCCAGGTGCTTTTTTTTTTTTTTATTGCCCCGCTCAATTTATTTCCCCCCCTTGTGTCTTTAAGAGCGGTGCTGCTTCAAATGTATTTAGAAACGGTGTCACCAAAGCCAGCTGTCTGTTCCAGGCCACGATCACTGGCGTCCCAAGACATGCCACCGCACCAGACTTTAATCTAAATGTGTGCACGATTATACTTTCTCCAGCTCCAGAGTCTGTCCGTCTGAGCCAGACTGAGCTGACCTCACTGGATGACGTAACAACGTTATGGCACTTATTGTTTTTCTGGATCTCAGGTTGGCAGGCAGGTTGGGAGGCAGCGGCTTCAGCGTTCATATCCTACTACTGACAGAAACACGTGACACTCACCAGTGATGGTTGTTTGAATCATACTTCATCCATCAATTGGTCAATGGTCAGAAAATGAATTGATCGTTTTAGAAGTAAATCCAACATTTTAGTTTTTTTTACTGTCAGTCAATGAAAACGAGCCCTTTGTTGCTTTGCGCTTGGTAAATCGTGATTGCATTTTTAATCAACCTTTTAATAAATTCAGGAAAAACATGAATAAACGAGTAATAAATGATTTGCAGCACTACCTGTGTGCATAATTTCAAAGTTAGTCAGGGCATTGTTGCGAATTTGACCTGACACATAAAGGATGATTCCGGTTCATTACAACTTATTTTACTACATTTTGGTAAGATTGCAAAAAGATTGTAAAAAGTTTAAAGTGACTTAGAGACTGTTTCTTGCCCTGTCAAACTTCTTTCTCGCGATGTCACCATGTTCCCAGATCTTAACAGTTATCTACCGTGTTAAAAAAAGATGGCCAAATCTACAAAAACATGTTATTTTTAACGAACCAGATTCGTCTTTCAAGATGACTGTGACATGTCTTCACTTGCATTGATCTCTATCTTCAGTCTCGTTTGTCCTCCGTATCCCCCCCCCCCCTTGTCTCTGCCATGGTAAAGTCTGCGCCTCAGCCTGTGCTGGAGACACCTCGCTCCACTTGGCATATTTTTTGAGTAATTTGTCGGCGGTATTTTCCTTTTTAATGGCACCAAAAGAAACCCCAGAGCTGTGTGTAGAGAGTGAGCGAGAGCGAGAGACGGAGCTGAGGAGGTGGGTGGGTCGGTGGGTTTGGAGGTTCGGGGGCTATAAGGCAGCCGGGCCCCAGCTGCGGCCTCTTTGATTTGGCCTGGGAGGTGAAAGCGGCGATTGAGACGCGAGGTTGTGCCAGTTATCTTAACCTCCCACACTTCAAAAGCTGGGCGAGAGCTTGTCCGACTCCTTCCCTCCCCCCCGTTCCTCCCTCCCGCCGTCCCATAGCGGGAAAGGAATTGGGGGGGAGAGAGAAGGGGGAGACTAAACCTTCGCTAGCCCTCTGAACAGAGGAGCGTTTCATTTCCTGCAAAAAAAGTCCAGGCGGCATTCCTGAGCGCTAATGTAGAGGGAAGAGGAGGAGGAGAGGAGGGGTCAAGTTGCTCCTGAATCCCAGTGTTTGTGTCGGCTGGACCTTGTGAAGAGCTGGCCTGGTGCCCCCTACAACCAACCACCACGCAAGTACACATCCCTGCTGTTACCACCAAGCGTTTTCTTTAAACTAGTGCACACACACACACACACACCCACAGACACACCCACAGACGCACACATGCACGCGCTTCTTCGCCCGCAGCCCCTCAGGCCTCTTCCCCAGGCAGGAAGGCCAAAGCTTTTCATGTCTGTGGTGGGGGAAGGAAAAAAAAATGCTCCCCAGGAAACAGGGTGCAGTGCCGGGCGTGCGGGCCCGCTTTGAGATCCTGGGATGAAAAGGGAGAGGGCGGCGGAGGTAAATAGAAGCGACAGGGGCTCCCGCTTTCTCTCAGAGCGCCGTGCTCCTTTCAGTCTCTACTTTGTGGCGCTCATGGTCAGCGCTCCTCGGGGAAAGGTGGACTCTGTCCTGTTCCCTTTTGTCCACATGTGGTAAAGCAGTCTGCAGGGTGTGTGTGTGTGTGTGTGTGTGTGTGTGTTAAGACTTTTCAAGTGTTAAGATGCAGCGAGCAGCAGGGATCAGCTGACTTCTCTCCTACAAAAACACACTCTTGGCTTTGCCACAAGAGGAAAGCAAACTAACACCGCTTCTTTTCCCCTTTTTTTTCGTCTTCACAAAACATCCATCTTTTTTAGTCGCGGGAGGCATCCGTCCACCTCTGTCTCTGCCTCTCCACTTTGATCACAGATTCTATTTGATGCTGCTCGGGTCTAAAATAACTCTCCTTGGCTTGTCAATAACTGAAGCTAACCCTGTTATGTTAAGCTCGAGCCCAGATCATGACAGGGAAACGAGCACTTGTGCGGCATGACAGACAATTTTCCCATCAGGGAACAAAGGGGGCCAATTCTGTGAGAGGCCTGCGAAGTGTATTGCGGAGCAGTCAGGTAACGTTTTGACACCGCGGCGTCAAACTGCACCTGAACCGCGTTGGTTTCAGATTACCGACTACCGACACAGTTCCATGAACTCTGCTAGTTTAACCGGGTCAACGCGGGGATCCTCCTGCGTGGAGCGTATCTCCTCGTCTTGTTTTCCCATCGCCCACCTGCGGCGGCAGTCTAAAATGTCACCCAGAAGCTACACAATCGGGTGCTCGCCTTGAGAGAGTGAGAGGAGGGATGAGTCAGTCAGGGTTAGGGCAAAGAAGAGCGTAGCACTGCCAGCTGGGTCACGGCAACCCCCCAGTGTCAGACTAGATCAAAGCTAGACCGGCCCACATCCTGTCACTGACCTATAACCTCCTCTGTAGTTCAGCGCTTTTGGCTCAACACAGCTGCAAAGGCTTTCATTCAATCAGCTGTAACACTGCGAAGATATGCACAATGATTGACGATGTAGATGGTGATGACAGGCAATGTGGAGGTATGCCTGCATGGCGAGACGCTCTCGAGTCATTCTGAGTCATCTTGCTGTGTCTGGTTCGGGTTAATGTGCGGTGAATGTGACCGGTGTTTTGGTGTAAGTTACAGACGCAGTGACTTCATAGTTCGGTTGATTTAAAAGCTTTTTCTTTTGTCTTTGTTTGTTTTTTGTTGTTGTTTTTTTCTCTCTCCAGGAGGAAAACGGAACAATTTCTCCACATGCAAAGCGAAGGCAGCAGCTACGGGCCCTCTGCTAGAGATGGAGGCCTGCTAGATTCCATGAAGACCGTTAAATCTCCAAACTGAAAGCCTCCAGTTCTCAGAGGACCCCACTCCCCCTCCACCCATCTCTCCTCACCCCTACTCCCCTTTCCTTCAACACGGTCACATGCCCCCCACCCCCACCAAAAACACTTCCCTGTTGGACTCTACTCGCGTGCTCAAGGCGCCTGCTGTAGAGACACTGAACTGAACTGAAGACAATCATGATTAGTAGGAGCACCCTCACGCAACCACGTTCTCTCACCGGAAAAAAAACAAAACACACACATCAATTTGACGTCTGTGTTTCGTCAGTTTCCTTTTTACAATCGGCTCTGCTGCAATCCCAAGGCACGGCACTGAAAAACATGTGCGCACAAACTTCTCCACTGCACCGCCCAAACACTCCAGACACCTGTCTCTAAGTTACTGTAAGTTATTTGTCACCTCGGTTCCTTTGTATAGTTCATTAGGCCGACATTCACTCCCTGAGCACCCCCACCCCACCCCCCATTCTCTCTCTCTCTCTCTCTCTCCCTGGATTTTTGAGACCATTTGGGGTTTCGCCCGACTGACCAAACACCTCTTTTTAGACTGCACTAAGGAAGCCGGGGGAATCTCATCTCGTCTACGAAACGTCCTCAAGATGCCATTTTTAGTTTGTCGCTGACCAGTTGGTGCAAAAAAGGATCAACGTTTTGATTTGCTTTTTTAATTTTAGACTGAATTTGATTTTGAATGCTTTTTTTTGTATTTTGAACCCTTGTTTCAATTTCTCGGTGTGTATTTTAGTGATTTATTTTTATTTTTAAATATTGTTTTTTTTTTTTATATATATATAGTGGTATATATAAAAATAAGCTTTGGACACAGGGAAGCCATTTTTCTTGTTGAAGCATCTTGCAGAAAATTGAAACTTAAGGCTTCTTTTGATAACTATTTGTAACAAATAGTGACCTCGAGTCTTGCTCAGATGTAAAATAATGCTCAGTATGTGTACTTTTTAAAACTGTCAGGATATGTCAATTTTCTTGGTATTTTTGCAGGCAACATTAGGACAAAGGCGAGAGTGATGGCTCAGAGGCCTATATTTTATTGTTCTAAAACATGACAAATGAAGCAGATATATATATTTACCCCAGCACTTGGCAGTCTTTCTTTTATTGCAATGGACCTTTGTCTTTTCTCTCTGGTAGCTAATAGTGTGGTCTCTAGCCATGTTGTTTATTCCATGCAAGCATCTCTGTAACATTATGATTTTAATGCTCTCTTTTAGTATTACTTGATGAATTCCTTCTTTTTTTATCATCATATTTCGGGTCACTGTCATCTTGGTATAGCATTTTGCTTCCCAAGTGGTCATATTTGAACTGTTTCAACATGTTTTTGTTTTTTTTGTAAGAAAAAATAAAAAAGGCACCATTGGCTCATTTGATCACTTGTGTGGTGGAAAGACCAGAGCTGGAAGTGCCAGATGTAGCAGTCTGTAATCTCCAAGGATGACACACAATGTATTTACCGGTATGCATAATGTGGTAGTGCTATGTATGTACTGATGGTGTGAAGCAGGTAAAACACATTGGGTAGAACATGTTTTAAGTCTTTGTGGAAACTTACCTTCAAAACTCCAAAAGCACACAACGCTTGGGGCTTCATTTACACAGAATTATTGTGACAATGAAAAGAAGAGATCTAGATCATGCGAGTATAAACATCTTTATCAATTGGATCAATTTAAAGGGTGAGATTTGTTTTCTCCTGTCTCTCAATGTAAAAATTGTCTTTAGACTTTAAATAGTGTAAAAACTCTAAAGGTAACCTTTGATTGTTGGAAGTAAAAAACATGTTTTATTAAACTGCCAAGATCAAAGGAACTGTGTATTTATAGGCACATCTGAAGATATCATTTCAAGTAAAACAGCACCACCTTGTGTTCCTGTTGTCCAACAGGACAATTTAAAGAGGATAAACGTTCCCAAAAGCATCCGACAAATGACTCTCTATGCGTTCAATTTTATTCATGAATTCCCAAATGCCGTGTTTGTCTCATGCACAATCCGAAAGATAATCTCCATCTGAAGTCTTGAATCGGATAATCAAATACACCTTTAACATGTCCAGAAGCAAGTAGAAATAGCATATGGAGTAAATAAAAGCTTAACTTTAATAAAGAGCATGTCGGGTGTTCGTATACAGTAGTGGCCCTCCTCTCAAAGTGCTTTTGCCTTTTACTTCACCTTGATGTTTGAGCTGAACTGTGCACAATGATGCAGCGTTCGACACAAGAAGGCTGTTTTCACATTCACCTGCTGAAGGAGGAAAGATTCTCTAAATCACTCATCCGGACACACAGCGCGCCTGCACATTTATACAAGGACTTTTAGAAAGGCATGCACTTGATTCGTCTTAATTTGGAACAGATAAAGCCTCGTTAGCTTCAGGTTAACCAACAGGTGGCGGTAACGCGCCGCGATGAGCAGCAATGTGCCAGCAGAGGCAGGGAAGAAGACCACGAGAGCTCGTGGAGGCAACCATAAGTTTTCAAATGAACACAAAAAAAAAAAGGGCCTTGCAAATGTTTTATGAGTAAGGAAATTTAATGAACACGTCTGTTACAGCTCAAGGATGTACACAACACATTATATAGTAAGCACAGCTGAATGCCTCAGGTCACAGCAAGTCCAATACATTCTGTTGTGTTATTGTACCACCAATATTAATTTGACTGATGCTAGTAGATAGAGGCATTCATATTTTATGTTAATCATAAATATTACCCAGTTCTATATGTGTCTGCGCGGCAGTCAAAACCACACCTACAATGAGAACAGACACCAAGTATTTGTAAAAACGATTTTAAATCAGATTGAATCTCTTCACACACAAAAAGACGTCATTCAGTGGACGCCCATCAGAAAACGGACTGGCAGACAAAAGGCCTTTATTAGAGAAGGCACTTTTCCTATTTCCGCTTCTAATCAGTTCCTGCTGGATGGATTACTCTCGGAGGTTCTGACTAGTTTCAGTGGCGCGAGTACATCACTTGTACTTGTAGAATCCTTCTCCTGTCTTTTTGCCGAATTTGCCCTCCGCAACCAACTTGTTCAGCAACTCACTCTGGGCGAAGGAGGGGTTCTCTGGATTCGCTGCAGACCAATCTAAAGATAGGCAGTAACAAAAACAAGTTAAGTGTTTGACATTTAACTTATCAGTTCACTTGAACGAGCTTTGTTTCTCCTTTGCAGCAGTTTTATGTTATCACAGGCCATCACACTTTTAAATTGAATTCATATCCTGTGGTGGAGGAAGTATCCTTTAATTATGTAAAAGTACTAATACCAAACTGTAAAAATACTCTAAACTGCATACAAATGTTACTGAAGTAAACAGTTGCAAGTATAAATCAGGAAAATGTATTGAAGGTTATTTTAAGTAAAAGTCCTCGATGCGTATAATTGTCTGTGTGACTGTTGTATTGTACAAGTACTGTACTTCAATATATCAGGGTATTTTTACTCCTGGATTAATGTAAAACAGGAGTTGACTGAGGTGGAGCTTATTTTTAAACGACTTTGTATAAGACTGCAGCTAATGATTATTTTTATTATGGATCAAGCTGCTGATCATTTCCTCCATTAAGCGATTGGTTTGTAAAGGTTCTGTGTGAAAACAGTGTGAATCATTAAACTAAGCAGCAAATTTGTGAGGCTGGAACTTGAATTAAAACGGTTTTCAAAATAGTTATCCGTTAGCTGTACTTGTACATTTGAATGGCAAAACAAATCTGGATTGGTAAAGTAACTAAAGATTTGGTCCAGTATTTCCTTCTGACATGTTTTGGGGTCGAAGTAGTAAGAGGCGTGAAAAGAAAGGCGTCAAGGAAAGAACAAGTACCTCCAATTTGTACTTAAGTACAGTACCTGAGTAAATGCACTTAGTAACAATCCACCACCACCGGTTATATCATACACATATATATATATATATATATATATATATATATACACATATATATATATATATATATATATATACACATATACACATATATATATATATATATATATATATATATATATATATATATATATATATATATATATATATATATATATATATATATATATATATATATATAGTTTTACTCACAATCCATGATGAACTTCATCGTGTCTAGTCCTACATAGTCTGCGAGCTCAAGGGGTCCCATGGGATAACCACAACCAAGCTTCATGGCAATATCAATGTCCTCTTTGGATGCATGACCTGAGGGAGAACACATAAAAACCAAACCGTAACCATACAAAGATAGAAATCAATCAAAAACTACAAGATTATACTAAAGGATACTGAATTAAAACCTTCATATTTAATGCTGTTTGAAACCCAGCGAAGCTCAGAAAGTGGAGCGAGGATATTTTAACATCCAACTCTGTGAATTGAGGGCTTATTGTGATCACACCGGAGCAGAAACAGTGGAAAGACTAACCAAGACAGTTTGAGGTTTTCACTTTGTGTTTGTTCATTTTGAATGAAGTGTAAAGTGTGGTAAAAGGAGAGAAACTTGTATTTAAAAGATGTATGGTTGTATTTAAAAAGGAGAATGAGTTGACCGTTCTTCTTATTTTTCTTCATTGTATCATGGGTAACAATACACAAGCTTTACTATTTTACTGTTGCCCTAACACACAGGTGCACATGCAGGTATACATACCTCTCTCGTACATTCGGACGGCCTCTATCATGTAGGGAAGAAGTAGGCGGTTTACAATGAATCCTGGCGTGTCCTGAATAAAAAGATGTCGGAGGCTGCTGAGTGGGCCGTTAAGAGACGACAGCTACGATGACATCAGACAGAAACTCTTACCTTGCAGGATACGGGAGTTTTTCCCAGTATTTTGCTGAAGTTCAGGAGACAATCCAGAGTCTCTTGGCTTGTTGCTGAGATTCCAACGACCTGTGAAAGATTGACACTTAACCTCTTTAAGCAAATTTGATTCTAATTAAGTGTTACCAGCAATATACAAGCGTCTCTGACCTGGGATTTGAACGGACTGAGCTCCTGGTAGCGTTACATTTACCACCCAGACAGGAGTGTGAAATAAAAGTAATTTCCTCGAATTAAGTGTCGGTAAGAAAGTGAATAAGCACATTTTTCAAAATGCAGAGGCGGATGGCCAATAGAGGGAGGTGGTGTTGCGCCTCCATCAGCTGACTAGTAGTTTAAAGTCAACTAAATTAATACATTTTAAATATTTGAAACACAAATATTTTAATTTTGAAATTACTTCAAAAGGAGCTATTGAATATGTTAACTGCAAAAAAATGTGTATTCTGATTCCTAACAGGTGCCCTCACAGCCATGTAGCGTAAACTAATTCAACACTAGCTTCCTCTTGATCCCGACTACATCTAAGTTTAAAAAAAAAAAAAAGTATTTATGAGTGTTGCCAATAAAATCCCTCAACCCGTTTGTATTTCTCACACAATAATTGTAGTTTATCATGAGAGGTTTGAAATAAGGTCTAATATTTTTTATCAATATGAGGGGGACACATTGCAGCAGATTGAACTCAGACTTAAGTCGACTTCTTTCAAGCCCCGTAAGACAAAACTACACATAGCAATTAGCATAATATTAGCCTGTTACCAGCCCTGTCTACGACGTGGTGACTGGAGCGGCCAATAGCAAGATGACTTGAAGGCTAAACTGTTGGCTGTTGCTACTTTCTTTTATGGACTATTGTATTGCAGTAACTTCGACAAAATCGGTAGGTCTTTAAGCATTAAGCAGAAAAGAAGAATACAACAACCAAATCAAGACTATATTTATATTACTGTATCTTAATGAAAAATGGGACTTAATGTTTAAAAACAAACTTAATTCAAGATCTGTTTTATTCTCTAGCGCAGCGGTTCCCAAACTTTTTAGGCCGCGCACCCCCTTCTACATCCCGACCGGGTTCGCGCACCCCCCCCCCCCTTAAAAAAAAAAAAAAAAAAGAAGCAACAGAGCATTTTAAGCCTTCATAGCCGCATAAGAATCGGACCAATGAGAGAACAGTTTGCTCGCGCGTGGCATTTGTTTACAAGATTTAGTCCGCTGTTAAATGTTGCAGTGTGAACACAAACCGAACAAAGGAGCAACTGCAACAAAGCAAACGAACTGAAGGTGTGAAAACGCCCTGAAACACTGCAACAAAGTTTCAATAACTTTCAGTTACACAAGGCGTCACTTTTAAAGAGCAATACGGATCGCGAGGACACACGCACAGGCTCAGAGGCAGATTATCACATTTAATTTACAATTAATGAGCGACTAATGTAGCCAGGATGTCTTCGGACAAAGCATCGATGCGGCGACACAGTGTTGTTGGACACCGGGATCATGCACAACTTTTTTGCTTCTTTCTCCCCAATCATACATTCCACCATCTCTCTGGCAGCTGGCAAGCTCACGTCTTCGGTGATTGTGTGCGGTAGCCCCTTTCTCGCTGTTCTGTGACCAGATATGAAGCCCGTAGTGCGTCATTTATAGACCAACACATGAACGAGACTCCAGTTGTTTTGGCTGTTTTGTAACTCCTCCAATTTCGATATAAAGAATGTAAGGGGCTTTTGACTTGCACTGGCATGCTTGGTGTTCAGGTGGCGACGTAAATAAGAGGGCTTCATACAGCTGTTAGCCAGAACCTCGCTGCACACCACGCACTGTGGCTTTGGGCAATCTGCGTTGCCAATCCAAGTGAAGCCCAGACACAGATACTTTTCATCATATTTCCTCTTTTTTTCCCAGTCTGATGCTCACTCTCGTTTCCTCTTTTTTCACCTTGACTCCGCGATGGGCCGATGTGCTCCCGATTTGTCTGTGCTGCACCTCTCCGTTCCCTTCGCCTCCGATTCCTCTCTCTCTCTCTGTCCCTCTCCTCTTTTACGACTGATAGCTTCAGATGTCCCACCTGACAGCTTTTAAATTAAAATTACATTTTTTTTTTATATTTAATATTATTACACCATCAGACCGCCATTACACTTTTCCTCTCGCGCACCCCCTAAAGGCAGCTCGCGCACCCCCCACTTTGGGAATCCCTGCTCTAGCGGATCCTTCTGCCTGTTGAGAAAAGTGAGAAAGATTAAGCGTAACTGAGCTGCTGGATGGCGTTTACTTTTCTGATTCAGTTGTCTCTCGAGTAAATTTGAATTAAAATAAAACTCCTCCACAGTGAAAGTCAAAGCTTACTGCAAAAAGGAAGACGACAACATTCTGTGTGAGCAGGAGCCCTCAAGGCCTGCAGCCTCATCTTTAACAGCCACTCACTGTCTGCATTTGTGTTTTCAGAGTACACTTTACTGTGCCGGTGTACTCTTAAGAAAATGACTTGTTTGGACATACTGTATTCATTTCCGTTGAATAACTAATAAAAGGATGCATATCTATGCGTAAATGATCTTCTCTTTCATCCCTCTGAACCCTTTTTAGAAACCCCATACGGGGTCATACCTCTACCAGCTTCATCACAGGGACCGGGTTGAAGAAGTGAAGGCCGGCGAATCTATCCAGCCTGTTGGTGGAGCTGGCGATGTCAGTGATGGACAGTGAGGATGTGTTGCTGGCAAAGATGGTGTGTCTAAAAAAAAAAAAAAAAAAGCGTGCAGAAAAACACATGCATACATAAAACATAATATAGACAGCAGTTAATAATAAAAGTTCTGAACTTTCCATTTCATTCTCCTTCACAAAAGCCACCAAATGTACCGTGCCAACTTCCATCTCCGATTAAAACTTGGTCTTAGGTTTAGAAGTGAACATCAACAGTATTGAGCTCCTAATTTAACCGATATAGCTCAAAAAAAAAATGTCACAGAAACAGAACGATGCTCACGCTGGTGCCAGCTTGTCAAGCCCACCGAAGAGATCCTGCTTGATTTTTAGATTTTCCACGATGGCCTCCACCACAAGATCCGAGGCCTGAACTACAGATGCAGCATCTGTCGAGGTTGACACGTTCTGCAGAGCTTTCTGGATGAACTCTTGACCCGCCTGAAACAACATTCATCACATTTCACTCTTACTTTGGTGTTTATTTGTTGGTGTTGGTCTGGGGATCTACCGTCTCACCTCTGGCTTGTCAGCAAACTTCTTCTTGACCACTCTTTTGAGGTTCCCTTCAATTCCTTTGACGGCCTTGTTAAGGACTTCGCCATTTGTGTCCACAAGCGTCACCGAGTGACCAGTTGATGCAGCAATCTTTCAGAAAGAAATTAGGTCAAAATAACTAGAAACACAGACGTCAATATTAGTGATGATGTGTGGGCAAAATTAAGATACTGTGTATATTGTGAAGTATACAATATTATGTACTTGAGACAGCTCAAATTCTCCAGTTTCTATGCTGAGCGACACCACGTGGCTAAATGTGCATCCTGCAGTTCATCGGAGTTGAGTCTTATCTCGTTAAGTCACTCCACAAGGTGACAACTGTGTTTAACGAATGACAACCAAGCTATTTCACAACACAACTTCCTCAAGGGATCAATGTGGTTGTACTGTGGAGACAAGACACTCCATTCACTCTCAACGAAATATAATCCAACTACAGGCTTTTATTTTGAAAGAATGATATGATATGTCACATTTTGCAGGTTGGACAACTTGCACGCGACACAAAGGTGCTTTGTTGAAATAAACTGGTTTTGGTTGGCAAATGTACGTCTGCGCAACCGCCCCCACCTCCGCTAAAGAGCAGCTGCTCCACTAACTGTAATGAAGCTACTCTGCTAGCTACATGGCTAAACATTTGGTCGCTTACCTGTGCAATTCCCGCACCCATCTGCCCACTTCCGATGACCGTCACATGTTTAATAACGACATTCCTCACAGCCGAGGACGACAAACCTCTGCAGATCTGGTGAGTGAAGAACGCCATGATGTGTGTGAACGGTGTCAGCAGCCTGCTGCGGGACAATCAGATCAGACACCGGGCACGCTAAAGAAGAAGGAGGAGGAAGGTCGGCGGTCACGTGATCACGTCGCACGACGACCTTTCACACAGATACAGTATAAACACTCCCAAAGTAAACATGTACGCAAATAGTTACTTAAAAGTGTTGGATTTTGAAAACTCCTGGACAGGAATTCTGCACGTATATTCAGAATCTGCAATACACAATGTAAAAATAATTTCTCTTGTCTATTAACTTAAAATGCGCCTACTGTCTGTTCAAGGTGGAGCATTCTATAACGCATGAACAGTAATGCGTCATATTTTAATTGTTGTATTTTGTCAGCTGGTCTCGAAAGTCTCATCTTGCAGTCTCTTCTCCAGCTTTGAGACATATGGATGTGTGTTTTTGTTACAATCATAATTCACTTCCCTCCCACCTGATTGTAACTCTTCACTAAACGCCTCATAAAAAGTGCCAAAACAACACTAAGCCCTGGGCTGTGCGTTTCTTATCAACTCTTTTCTTATTTTTCAAAATGACAAAATTATCATAATTTGAGATCAGTTTGTTCTTTCAGATTGAAATTATGATATTGAAGTTGTTTGTTTCTATAACAAAGTCTCTAGCATTGAGACAGCTTTTCCTTCTGCTGTTTGGATAAAAAGATGCTCTTATGTTTTTCACAGGGTTACAACACATAATCATTTTAAAATGTCAACAATTTTAGACAAAAACTTTATTGAACACAATATATATTCATGATACATTGAGGTAAGCATTATTAAAATAAACTCTTTATTGACACATTGCCAATAATCCAGTAATCACGTCCATAAGGAAAATATATTTTAAAAGTCTCTTATCTTAATGCCCTAATAAACACATGTGCCAATTTCTCAGTGGCATGCATCATAAAACTGATTGTAGACCTTAATTATAAACTTGATTATCAAGTACACACACACATACATACATACATACATACATACATACATACATACATACATACTAAACATTCACTGGTTCTCACTTCCTAAATGAGAGGATTAAAAGCTGCTTTGGATCATAGCATTGTAGAGATGAACAGATGACATGCAGCAGGAGCTACATTCTAGTCAGAACACACTTTTTTTCTCCATTATGCACAGATTATATCGTCTCTCTACGAGACCTTTACCCACATTGCGGTTGGTAAAGGTTTTTGATTTGGAGAAAATCTTCTGGAACAGAACATTCCAGTGTTTCATCTCCGAGGGCTCACACACACGGCGTACGGGCAGGGAGCCAGCGTCAGGCCGAACCGTCCGGTCAGCGTAGGAGGAGGCGCTCCCTCTGGCAGTCGGAATTTAAAGTCCTGCAGTAAGCTGGTAACCGTCAGGAACAGCTCCATCTTCGCCAGCTGTTCACCCATGCACACCCTGCGACCTGGAAGACACATTATTAGCGCATTTGGGGCACGGACAATTAAGATGCATCGATAGATCGGCGATACGGCCGATACGAGTAAGGAACGGCATACCGATCCCAAATGGGATGAAGCACTCCTTCCTGAGCAACTTTCCCTCCTCGTCTAAGAAGCGTGCTGGGTTGAAAGTGTCTGGCTCGTCCCATACGGTGGGATCTCTATGGACAGACCACAGGTTGGGCACAATAACTGTTCCTTTCGGAATAGTGTAGCCTCTGAACTCTGCACGGGAAAAAATTACGACAAATCAACTAAATTCAGCTCAGTCGATTTTTATCATCCCTGAGATACAATCATTATCTGAGACTCTGAAACCTGAAAAGTTGATTATTGACATAAATACTTCACCTGTTGTCTCGGAGGCCATGTGAGGAATAGCCAGAGGAACCGCAACAGTCAGTCTCTGCACCTCCATGATGGTGGCTTCAGTAAAAGGCAAACTTCCCTTGTCAGTCAAAGACAGGGTGCGCTGTGTGCCCACCACGTCATCGATCTCTGCCTGGACCTGGTCTAAAATCAAATATGAGGGAAAAACATTTCGCACATCATTGTTGGATGATTAATGAAGTCCTCATCTCGGGAAATGAGTACGAAATAAGTGTGGCTTTGGGCGAGTTCAAATCATTTCAAAGTGCTAGAAAGCGGTCGTCAGACGGACGCTTTGATGTGCTGATGGATGTCGTTGTGCAAGAGTTGGAGAAGTGGTTAAATGCATAATCAACATTCTGTTGTCTTTAAACCAGGAAGTGTTCCGAGCCGTGGGTTTCCCGAGCAGATGTCCAAATCTGTGATTTGTATCCTCCTAAAAACACTTCACATTCGGTTCTGCAACATAAAACATTTGTCTGAAAAGGACTGTTGCTACTTGTACCTTGGATATCAGGGTGTAACACCATGTAGAGCATGATCCACAACACTGAATTTGCAGTGGTGTCGGTGCCAGCGATGAAGAGATCTCCTATTATATAAAAGAGATAATCTTCTGTGAAGCTGCTGTTCTCCTCTCCAGCAGCTCGCTGGGCCAACATCTCCATCAAGTACATGTCTACGAGATCCCTCGGGTGGGCAGGATCTAATGTTTCCCGATGCTTTGCGATGATCCCCTTCAGGAACGCTGTGATGTCTCCCTCCACCTGACGCAGCTCCTTGAACACCCCAAAGGGAAAGTAGTACAGCAGCGGGACAACGTTGATGAGGACCGCGGGGCTGCTCACGCAGATCTCCAGCCCACGATCCATCAGGTCCAGCATCTTGCGGAACTCGCGGTCCTCGTGGTGGAAACGCTGTCCCAGGATCAGCGAGCAGATGACGTTTGACACGGCGTTGCTGATCAGCGGCGCCAGGTCCACGCCGCTGGAGCCCGACCTCTCACTCAGCTGCAGCAGCTCCGATTTGACGGTCGCCAGGCCTTGCTGGATGCAAGTCTCCGAGCTCAATTTCCCCAGGCCAAAGTTTCGGAGTGTGGTGTGGCAAAACTTGCGCTGCTTTCTCCACACTGGCCCGTAAGGTGCAAAGACTATCCCTGAAGTTCAGAAAAGGGGGGATGATATATTTTGTCAGTTTCATTAAACTGTAACATACCCATAAATACCCAGTTACAATTGTCAGCAGGCTACTTATACTACCACTAATAAACTAGTATCACTACGGTCAATAAAACTAGTATTCTCATTACACTCCATTACTCCAGCTAGGTGTATCTCATACATTAGAAACTGAGTTGTTGATGTTTACTGAACATGGAGATAAGGCTGAGGATCAGTTGCTTACCTTTGCGTTTGGTCATGATGGTGACAGAAGGGATATCTGGTCTGTCGGAGAACACCTCGGGATGGTTTGAAAGCGCATCCTTGACCACCTCGTAGCCATTCAGCACCACCATCAGCTGACTCCCTACAAAGATGCTGTAGATGTTACCATACACCTCAGCTTGTTCCGTTAAAACAATCATGGCGCTCTTGTCGGCGCTGTCTGATTTATGCCCAAACCTCCTCCGGATGAAAGAGGGGACGAGGAAGAAGCCGAAGTTGCCGACTACCGGCCACGGCTTCGGACCTGGTGGGATATTTGCGAGGTCCCGTCGTTTGTGATGTGCATAAACCAAACACAACACGAGCAGGAACACTAGCAAAGCTGCCATGTCGACTTGTGACAGCGCAGCGCCGCTCAGACGCTCCAGCCATGACAGAGAAGCCATGGCGTCAAAGTGAAATGCAGCGGACTGACAACACTATCCCATGTTTAGGAGTATCCTCAAAGTCCGCGTAAAAACAACAACATGCCAACTCGGTTAGGTGAAAGTAGTATTTAAAAGCGTCGCTCGTGCGCTTCCTGTGATGTTGTGAAGCAGCGAGAAATGTCGGACCGTTATTGGCTTCTTATTGGCTGACAGCGCTGTGACCTGTTGTGATTGGTGCACTTCCACAGTGACGACAACAGATTTATCAGCCAATGATAGGCAACGCAGGTTTCTTTACACAGACACAGGTTAGATAAATAAAAGTGAATACAATTTATTTATATTAAAGAAGGTCAAAAAGAGTCATGGAGGAAAAATGTAAATAAAATGGTTAAATATCAAAATATAAGTGCAAATCAAACTTTAGAGTGCAGTTTCAGTTGCAATGCAAAACATTCTATTTAGACAATTATAATGAAAGGATTAACTAACTATATATATAAATATATCATATCTTTGTTTCATGTGTTGACAGTTTTGGACATGATTCATTTCTATCTCTGCCTATGAAAATAGAAAAATGTATCCCACACGGACGCTATAATGTGTAAGTTGCATTTTACTGCTGTAGATGTTTGAATGTCTGCTAATTCTAACTCCTATACTGTTGGGCAGTTTAATCTACAGCAATGCATCATATTCCATCAAAATCATCATATGTTTGTAGCGGCATTGTCCTGTGAGAAGCATGTATCTCTAAAAAGTCAACTTTTCATGAACTCATAAAAACAGCCCTGTTTTCAGCTTTGTGATGATACTTTACCAGCTGATCCAAGAGGCTTTTTGGATAGTTAATTTAGTTTAAGAAGTGGTAGAATTTCCTCTATTCATAAAAGAGGATGCTTCAATGAATCACAAACATTTAAATTCAAAACCACCAAATTTGGAGATAATTGGTTTTCACTAGACAGGAAGCGTACGTAAAATTGTAATCTGAAATGTAACTAAAGCTGTCAGACAAATGTAGAGTGAGTGACATTGTAAAGTTGCAATATTTGCCTCATAAAGGCTCAAGTGAAGTATAAATACTTTGACTTTGTATAAAGTACAGTACTTGAGTAAATGTACTTCCATTGCTGACAAAAAGTACACCATGTTTTCACCTTTCTGTGGGCAGTGTGTATTCACTGGGAAGTTGTCATATTCCAGGATGACTCCGACGGTCCAGTTGAGCCCGTCTCTCTCTCTGGTCAGCTCTTCTGTCTGCCTCTCTAAGTTGGTCTTTTCTGTCCACAGCTGCAGATTCTGTGCTGTTAAGTTGATGTTTTCTCTGTGCTGCTCTGACATGACTGTGCTGACTGCAGTTGGGGGAAGAAACCGTTACTGTTGCACTTACTTTTAAAATCAAACTGCCTTGAAAGTCCTGGACAACAGACGGGCAAGAGTCAATTCTATAACTGACTGGAGCCATGTGCAGAGACCTGAGAATCTGTGTAATGTGTTCAGCTTTCTTAGTCTTTGTGAAAACTGCTAAAGCTGCTTTCATGCTTTCTCGGACAGACCTGAGAAAAGACCATTACAGTCTCACCTATTTGACACAAAAGCATGAATTAGTTTTTCTAAATCCGGTTTACACATGTATCCTCGCAGTTGTAAATAAAATAACTTCATTCAATGTTAAATAATATGCGCTATACTTGTATGCTTATATTGCAGAGTTGTGAGGTCACATGTAAGTAGGTCAAATACTCCGAGCAGGGCATTCCGGCGCCTGTTCGCACGATAGAAACAGATACTGTGGCCCTGAAAAGAAACACTTGCTTAAACCACCAGATTAGGGCGGAAACCGCCATCTTAGAGTTAGGAGTAGAGCTCTCTTATCTATCCACACAGAGACTTCGAAATAGCTTAGAATTGCACCCTTTCGGCACCTCGAGTGTTCACAACATGCACACACACTGATTGATGATGCAGAGAAGGCGGATCCGGACGTGAGCCAGTGTGGGTGGAGATGCCCAGTGCTCCTACCAGGCTGCTGTTCTGCTAAACACAGCCCCGCCTGCAACTTTGTTTTAACCAATAGGCTTCCATCAGAAGAACCTATAACACGCATGCGCACTCTGCTTAAGCGCCTTTTAGCTTTCACTTTTGCTAGGTCCGTGCATGTTTAACTGCTGGACATAATACTTCTGTTACAAATAAATGTTAATGCTTGAATTGAGCTAAACGCCTCAATCTCAGTCTGTTCACTCGAGTTACATCCTCAACACAGTCCTGCTGTATTTTAAAGCTGATGATCGACAGACTTTTTTATTGACTTGATATATGTTTAAAATGAGATATGAATCAATAATAACACCAAGATTACTGACTTGTTTTTTTGATAAAGGAAAGGGAGTCAAGATAAGCCTCCACTTTAATCCGTTCTTCTTTAGCACCAAAGACAGTGATCTTAGTTTGGTCTTTGTTTGATACAAGATGATTCTGGTTAATCCAGCCATTTATTTGTCAATTGGAGTATAGTCAGTCGGTGAAAGCTGAGTATCATCTGCAATGTATGATTTGTATGATTCTGCCGATAGCTTTAAAAAGCAGAGGTCCAAGGAAGGAGCCATTAGTAATTCCACATGTCATCCTAGTTAGCGGAGTCTGTGTTTAAATCAAAAATAATTTATAACTTTACCAGTTTGTTGATTGTTTAGCACATGGATGAAACTCTTTGGTAGAGGTCATGATGAATCTAGAGTTAGTTTTGTCAGCTTCTCCTGCACTCTCTTTTCTGGATTTAGACAGCTGCAGCATTTTCTCCGTGGCGCTTTTTGTGTGCCAGGAATATTTGAACCCTGTATGGTGCAACAACATACATTCAGGATCCATGAGTTTGAGGACTGAGCCGGGAACAAATAGATGATTTCCACAAACATTGCATTTGAATTCTCAGGGATATATTGTTTTCTGAAAGTTTCTGATCTAACGTGGATGTCAGGGATAATGCACATGGAAGAGAAGATGATCAAGCCATGCAACAAGTAAAGCCGTGATAAACGACATAAAGCCTACAAAGTAAGTGACACGGTATGAAAGGAGTTATTTAACAAAATGATCTCTTGTGACTTGATGAATCTTCCAAGGTTGAAGAGTTAAATATATATTTAAGTTGTCTAAAACATGCAGTTGCAGTATACAGCATATCGATGACTTCATTCATTAAATCAAAAAACACACTGAAGCCTTAGTATAGTTCAACTTTAATACATTGCAATGTTTAGACTACAGCTGTGGATATACACACTTAAGGCTACTAAAATGAATACAAAATGAAAACTAATAATAATAATAAAATGAGAAAACTAAAATATATCAGGACTCATGGCAGTTCTGGTACACCTACTGACCTTTAACACACTAAGGCACCTTGTGACTTGAGGCCATTGTTATCATATTGAGGTAAACCCCGTCAACACACGCAGTATGAAAGAGTTACAGTAGCATATCCAAAATCAAGTCTTGCAAACCTGTAACAAACCTGTGAGTCTGTTGCAACAAATTGTTCGTTGGAAGCCGAGTTACAAAAACAATGAGGACTTTGCAGGAGTTTATCTCATAAATAAATTACATCTACAAAGAACACACATAGACGAGATGATTATCCTTCATTTTTGCAGAGATATTTCTTTCATATCGATGCATTTGGTATCACTATGTTGCGTGTCCATGGACAGGGGGGTACCGGGGTCATATCACTCCTCCCGTGTGCTCTGTACTATGGAGTACTTCTTGCAGGGGTTCTTAAGGCAGGCTGGAGGCCAGGTGATGGGCCAACTGTAAGAGCACGGCACCGAGGTTTGGACGTTCCTCTCCATCAAGTTGAACAGTGGGTTCCACCAGGTGTTGGTGAGGTAGTTGTTCGGCGAGCATTTCAGAGTCTGTCAAGAAAAAAGAAGAAGTTATCCTTCAGAATAACGTCAGTAATAACAGGAAAACATTTTGTTTACATAACCTCCATACAAGAGATGTAGCTTAAAGTGCTGCTGATGAACAGACCAAACGCTTTTTTTTGGTCCTCATGTGACTTGTTTATATGATTTAAAAGTTGCTTTTGGTTGCAATTGCAGGTCTCATAGCCATGTTGCAAGAATGAAGCATTTGGACCTTTTGTTTTTATGGTTGTCTAAGTGGCCTAAGGAGAGTAAAAGTTACACCAAGAACATCTAATCCTTTTTACCAATTTCAAAGAATAGGTTCACATATTCTTTTAGTATGTCTTAAAACAATACTATACCTGTGTGTGTATGTCATTTGTATGTAATTGTCTTTCTGGACCCTGAGTCTGAAATAAAGTTTAATCTAATACTCACATGCCAATGTACAATAGAGACGGGTGACAAAATTACAGTCTGAGGTTTATCCAAAATGAATATGAAGCTTCAGTGCTTCAGTGCCTCTTGCTGTTTGTTCATTACTTTATCCATCAGTTACGTGATTAGGATTTTCATTAGAATGCTGCTCTCTCTGCCTATTTCTGTCTTTTTCTTTGTATTCTTTTGTTTTTTCTGATGCTAACCTACTACTGTAGAAACCAGTTCATCTATATGTTGCAACTGCAAATTACATTAAATCCATATTAATTTACAGCATACATAGATGCATGAAAACGAAAACAATCTGAATTGAGGAACTGAAAAACTAAATAATATTTTCAATGAAGTCAGCAGCCATGTTGTGATTTATGTGTGTTTAACCATATGATTTAAATATCTCTTGAAAAAAGGATTTTGCTTGGTACCACCCCATCAACTGTCTATTCTTTGGCCAGTAGAGGGGGTAAGTCACCGTGTTTAGAAGCCACATGCTGACTGACTGAAATGATATCCAGTCCTGACACACGGGTTAAAAATATACTTGTTACTCTAAATATATAATTGCATGTAATAGATAACAATCAAAACAAAAACTGTAATACTTTACTGTGCTGACATCTAACTCTTAGCTGCACTTGAGGTAAACTCTGTGAACCAGATACAGCCATTTGTTACCCGACTGACAGTAAAGTCCTCCATTCATAATGATTCATGTGTAACAAGGTTCAATGAGAGGAGAACCATCAGCTCTGAAAGCTCTCTTTTTTCCCCTCTCTTACACTCCAACACGCACACACAAGCAGCCGCCCAGTGTAAAGCTCTGTGTTCAGACCTGTAAGTTGGCCATGGTGTGGTACCACCAGAACAGGCGGGAAGTGATGAAATAGGCCACGACCACATCCACACTGTAGTGCTCATGTGCCACCAAGATGCACACCACACCCACGGCGCTCAGCAGCCAGCATATCAGATGGTACCACCAAAACGACCGTGGCGAGTCTTTCGAGAGAGAGGGAAGGAAAGACACGAGTGTTGGACATATTTATGACAACATGCATTTATGGTCTGATCTTCCATATTTTAACTGTTTTAAAGGCAGCCAAGCATTTCAGTGCAATGTGGCAACACACAGACGAGCAGCGCTACAGCAAGGAACATGGTTATAAGGAGAATTTAGAACAACCTCTGCTTGTAATATCTCATCCTCACAGCATATTTTGTGCATTTGTGCACATTATCCACATAATATATTTTGAGATATCTGTTGTCAAACTTTGAATATTTGAGTGTTTAAAGGGGACATATGAACATTTACAGCAGAGGTCTCAAACTCCCGGCCCGCGGGCCAAATCCGGCCCGCTACGTCATTTTATGTGGCCCGCGAGTCCGCCAGCAAAAAAAAAAAGTAAATCTTTTTTTTATTTTTTAAGTTAGACTAATAATAATAAAAATATCCCCATAGTCGAAATTATGAGATAGAAAGTCGAAGTTATTAGATAGAAAGTCATAATTCTGAGATAGAAAGTCAAAGTTATGAGATAGAAAGTCAAAAAGATGAGATAGAAAGTCAATATTATGAGATTGAGATTGACAGTCAAAATTATGAGAATGAAAGTAAAAATTATGAGATTGACAATCAAAATTATGAGATAGAAAGTCAAAAAGATGAGATAGAAAGTCAATATTATGAGATTGAGATTGACAGTCAAAATTATGAGAATGAAAGTAAAAATTATGAGATTGAAAGTAAAAATTATGAGATTGACAATCAAAATTATGAAATAGAAAGTCAAAATTATGAGATACTTAAACAGTTAGAAGCAGCTCTTTGACTGGTTACTGTACATTTGACATGGAAATGTATTGTGAGTACATTGAAGACTACTTTAAACTGTGAATGCAGAGAGTTATTTAACAATATGTTTCGAGTAGTTACATTTACAACCGGCCCTTTGTGGGCGACCATGATGCTGATGTGGCCCGGAGTGAAAATGAGTTTGAGACCCCTGATTTACAGGTTCATACTTGTATTTTGGGTTTCTACTAAAAAGCGCATTTCAACGACTTCCGATCTAAATGGGTCCCAATGCATCTGCAGTATAAAGTAACCAACTGTTAATTAACAATTAGAGAATCCTCCTGAAAAACCAATTGTTCGTAGATGGTCAACGTGTGGCTGTATGATGAAATACTGTGGGCTACATGGGATGAGAATGGAAACAGACAATGTCATTTATATATTATTCATGGGAAATTCTCCTAAATGATTTAAAACAAAGCAAGCAAACAAGTGATGCTTTGGGTACTCACATTCCTTGATGAATAGGTAGGTGAGGGTGAGCATCACAGTGTGTCCACTGTAGAGGAAGTCTCCACACAAGAGGTGGGAGTTTGTAATGGACAGACCTCCACCGGAAATCAGCCGCAGAATTCGCTGGATTTTTGCCTGTGAGTCTCCGTGAAGCTGATAGAGAACAGGAAGTAAACAAAGAGAAGCAGAACAACACTGGATCAGCAGAAACATTGCAAGATTGCAACGAATAATTATTTTCATTGTCGATTAATCAGCCACGAAACTTTTTTTTAAGAGTTAATAATTGGAATTGACAGGGAGTCGGCATGAAGAGTAATTAAAGAAAGTAAAACAAAGATAGTATTAGTGTCAGTAACAGTATCATCAACTACACATGATCGAATCTTGTGCTTCTGCTGCTCGAATTTCTGTGGATAACTGTGGATAACTCACTTCTCACAAGTAGCTGAAGGCTTTCCTACGCTGTCCAAAATATTTTAAATTCTCGAGAACAAAACAACTCCTGAACTGTTGAACCTCTGATCCTTTTGTACAACACAAAACCATCAAACAACAGCTCGGAGCAGATGTTTTTGATGAAACACTGATGCACCTCCAGTACTGTTGATGACCTGAGGCGGTAAAAAGACAAAATGGCTTTTTTATAGCTGCCTCTCTTGTGTTGCTGTGCAAAATGAGTCCCAGAGGGTGCACGAGAGTAGCACGGTTGAGCAACGACAGCTGATGCCCGCTCTGATGTTTACATGCTTCTCACCTTAGGAGCACAAGTCATATGCATGCCAGGCACAGGCAGGGTGGTGATGTACATGGTGACACAGCGGTACAAGTACAGGGTGCCAATGAGGAAGAAGAACCGCCGGCTTGCTATTGATCTGCAAATAGAGATTATAAGAGCCACAATGGAGTGAGGGCAGATATATTGCGTATTTCTTTGTCAAACATCTACTTAAATCTACTAAATTCTGGAGACTATCTTGTGCAGTGTGATGATGACTCCGAGGGCTCCTGCTCAGCAAGTCAAATTGATTGTTATTAACCAGACCACATATTGACAATGGAACTACATATGCCATTGGTCATTTTGCTGGCATTGCTCTATGCCAATTTTACTGTCAGATGTTTGCTTCTATATCTTTACAGGCAAATGGACTAAATGTGGAAGACATTGTTGTCAAATTAAACATTTTCAGCAACAGCTAAACTTCAGTGGTCTGGTTATGGTGCCGGCTAAAGAGCAAAGACTACTTTCTAAACTATTCATGTTGAACATACAGGGAAACCCCCAATGTAGAAAAGACAAATGCAGCCTCAATGTGATGCATTTTCTGAGTAACGGGAAGAGACGTAAAGAGCAGCGATACATTACAACTCCTAACCACAAAACAGTTAACTATTTCTTTGGGCAAATAAACACTGTAGCCTACTGTGTATAACCTTTCCTGCAGCCATACATTAAAAGGCGAACCTGGTGTTATTCTGTATTTTATTTTTTAAACAATCATGAGTTTTAAAAGTTTTTGGACAACAATGAAGGACTATGGCACATAGAACAATAAGCTATAAGTCTGTTGCTGACCAGACAATACTTATTAGGATCAGTTCATTGTTTGTTTTGGTCTTTGGTCCCCAGACCTTGTACAATATATAGCACCAAAGGTTCTTACCTGTATCTGAAGAAGAACAACTGGATCATCCAAATGACCAGCAGCACCATGCCGTTGATCTCTGTCACCGTAAATGCCCATTTGACCCTGTCAATATAGTCAAAAAACTTATCAGGAAGAGGCGGGCTGCTTTCTTTCGGCGGCACCCTCTCGTGGACAATGGTGATGACGACTGTCGTCAGGACCAAGTTAAAGCCAGCATAAAAGAAGGCCAGCGCTGTCTTCCACCACTCCATGGGCAGACGATTGACCTTAGACTCTGGCACGGAAATCTTGACATAGTCATTATGCCTCCCGATGCCTTTCCGAAAGCCCCTCTTTGTATCCTCTCCACCAGGCGTGTGGACGGGACAGTTTTTACCGTTGCTGGGCGCGGCACCATCCTCCATTCCTGGGTTCAGATTATCAGCGGCTCTCGCATCCACAAGCTCCTGTGACGCCATGGGTGCCTGCACTGTCCATCCACAGGCACCGCTCCAGTGGGTTGAGGCGTTCTAGCTGCGATGAGAGAAAACGAACGGTTTAAAAACTGGCAAACTCTTAGGTTTGGAAAGCACAAGCACGCTCTTGTCATTTGAACAAGATAGAAGGTAAGCAGGTACTCCTTGTTGCAATGATGTCAAATCAAATTGATGAGAAACAGGGAGGAGATGAACTCTGGTTTACTTTTGTTTCCCTCTTCCTTATCCTAGGGATTAGCAAAGCAAGAGATGGAGCTTTTATTGATGCACAGTTCTTGATTCCACGGCCTGAAATCTCCATTTTAGACTGGAAACATATTTTGGAGTTTATAGCAGCCAACTATACCAATGTGGTTGTATGAGTTAACATTGTGTGTTACATTTTCCTTCCCCTGGACATTCACCAGAACCACTGTGACAGTTTTCTGTTTGGAGGTTCAGTCAGACTTTTATTTTGGGCCTTTCCAAGTCTTTCCGCCACACTGCTTTCATTTTCAGACTTTATCCTCAACAAGCAGCTGCTATCGTCACTTCAGCAGTTTTCATGGTCAACCATCGTCAGTTGCATGCTCATTATAAAAGTGTTAAGCTATATGAATGCTAAACTACAACTAAAACTAAATTAAACTAAACTTGTTGACATTAAAAGTGTATTATTGACCTTAGAAACAGTAGTTTACAAAACAATCTCACCATCACCACCATGTTCAACTTAGCTGTTCTCGAGCTTTTGATCATTTTGCGCCATGTGTCTATTTTTTTTATGAACATCTCAAGGCCTACTTGCCCAGGGTGGCTTAAACATCCATGACAACAAGGCAAACTCCATCTGCTGAGGAAGCCCGTGTGATTCGATTCAAAGCTCCAGCTACTGAATGGACCTAGTGGTGAGGCTGTTATGTCCACAATAATAACGGGTGGATTGTTGGGAGCCAGAGTTAAATGTATTTTAATGACACTCAGAAGAGAAAGTTGGAGACGAGCTACTGCAATGTTTGTTGTTGAGCTCTTCTCAGTTAATGACCTGAGAGAGCACTACAGCAATGATCATTTTCCTTCTTTCGTGTCTAAAAGCCTTCTCGTCCCTTTAACAGCTCCGTTAATGGATTTGAGGATTATGCTATCAGCCCTGAAATGCATCACAGTAAATGTCATCTGGGATACAGAATGGTATGTTTACCTGGAGGCAAACCTGGCACTGGGAAAAAAAGGAGATAAATACGGAGAGAGAGCTGCTGAAAGTATCAGTTTCCTAAGAATCAATATTTGGGAAAATATTATGACAGCGGAGAAAGGATTATTGTATGCCCTCTGACTAACCCACCGCAGATTCAACCTCTGTTGTGCAACTGATGGCTGGCTACAGAACATGAAGTCTGGCAGACTTTGAGGGAATTAAAGGGGTCATAAAGTATATAAATGAGACTAAGACGGCAAATAAGATCAACAAGAGCAGACAAACAATATGAGCCAATTACAATGCCATGTCCCTTCTGTTATTCGTGAGATTATGTTGCTCTGTGGTTGATTATACTGTAAGTTGTGAACCTATACGTCAACAACATTTATGTTTCCATGTAGTCACTTTGTTTCTGATGCACCAAAGTGTGTCCAAGTGTTTTTTGGAATATACCTTCTTTTTTTTTTTACTTCTGTAAATAAGCAGCTCAGTTTAAAATGAATTCCAAGATGTCTGTTCTCAAGATGAACATCAGAGAGAGCGACTGTGGTGACAGTGTCATCTAGAAACAAATCCTGCTGCTGCTCCATAGACTGTGATTAATGAGACACTGTGACAGCGCATGACATCAGCGACTCACAGTGGTGTTGATGCTGGGTGTAGTGAGGGGTGCAACACGCGGCAGTAGTGAGGGTGGCAGTAGCTCAGTCTGTGGGGGCTTGGCTTGGAAACCAGAGGGTTGACCAAGTCCCTGCAACAGACCAGTTTGCCTCCTCACAGCTAGGGTACCCTTTGAGCAAGGCACAAAACCCGCAAGCTGCTTCCTGGGCATTGTACAGTAACTGCCCACTGCTAATATGGATTAAATGCAGAGGCGACGTTTCACTATGTGCTGTGAGACAATAAAACTTGACTTTCAAATAGAGCGGGCAGAGAAACACCGCTGTTAAGTCTGACATGAAGTTTTTTAAGGTTTGGGAAATTTTAGGAAAGTAAAACTACTTCGTTTATGGTTAGGGAAATATCACGGTCAGCGTTAAGAAAAGAAAACGACGTGATTAAATATGAACAGTCCCAACTCAAGATTGCATTGTGTTGAAAGCTCCAGAAAAAGCTAGTAAGCTGACTTTTGAGTTGGGATGCTTTTGTCGAAATACTCTTTTCAAAGACTTTCAAGGTTTAAGGTTACTAAAAGATTGTGGTCATAGTTAACAATAGAAGTGGAGATATAAAGCAGTTATTATTCACACAGCTATGAGGTCACTTGTAAGGAAACAAAAGGATATTTTAAGTTGTTTTGAGTATTTCATTCATTTCAAAATGTCATATTTTGACTGGAGAGAATAGTTTCTCACAGTCTTTATGTTCTGATTTTTATCTTATAGGGGATAGTTTTGTAATTATTGAATTTACTGTGCGTTTTTATTTTGAACAACCTGCAACAGTTTATGTCATATGTTGTCATGTATTGTCATACTCTGTGACAGATCAGTGTGGTCGTCAATATTTGTATTTTCCAGTGTTCACTGTGAGACTGCACTACTGTACATGGGAGATCAGTGTCTCCATTAGACCAGTTTTCCACCAGTCCTCTCCTCCCCAGTGTACAGTACACTGTGTTTTCCCACCAGCCGGAGCACCCAGCACTCTAAAGGGATGGGTGGTGATGGAAAACTGGCAGAAAAACCTATTCCACGTGGTCACAGGCCATAATGGATAACTTGGCTGCTTCCACTCGCACAAGCTATTTCAAGAAAAGCCACCCAGTTGCCTTGAAGACTGTATTTTACTCCAGGGGAAGCAAGGCTTTGACTCCATTTCGGGACCTTCATAATAACATGCTACTATTGCTGTCCACTCATTTTCTTCTTGACATCATGTGGATTGTCTTCATCAAAGGGAGGGTTAAAACACACCAGAGGTGGCCCAGCCCCTTAGGCACTGCAGAGAGGAGTGGACTCCATATGTTATAAAATGCAATGGCTGTAAATCAAGCATGGAAACGGCATGTTCAGCAGAACATCATGTTTGTGTTTTCGTTTAGTTCTACCAAATTTTGTTTCAGTTCAGAAACAGATTGTCAGAATGTTTGTGAATGGCTTTGTGATAAAAATAAATGTCTTTGTGCTTTGTGGGACATGCTTTTTAAAAATAGCTCTCAGTCATATCGTTGGTGGAGGAAGTTCAGATTCTTTACTTCAGTAATAGTCTACTTATAAAGGTACAGTTAAACAGAATGTTCTTAAAGTCGAAAAGGTGAAAAAACTCTTCATACATAAAAATCATAGTATTATATTAGTATGTATTCTATAATTAGATTGTTGACACTGATGCACTAATGTCTCTGTTGTAGCTGGTTCAGGTGGAGTAAATTCTAATGGTAAATTAGTTTAATATAAGACAATGCATCATATTATATATACTCATCATATGTTTTTTATCTAAACTCTTAACCTCCACATTATAGCTGTCAACTAAATGTACTGCAGTAAGTAGTACAATGTTTCCCTCCAAAATGTAGCGTAATAGTAGTATAAAGTAGCATGGAATGAAAATAAGTAAAGTACAAGTATGCCAAAGTTGAGTAAATGTCCTTAGTTTCTACTGATTAGTAGTAGGTTACAGTAAACATAGCATTAGTAGAAGTATGCTTAGTTGACATCATAGTAGCAGTAACCAACAATACTACATATTCATTTACCAGGAAACAAATAAAGTGAACTACAGAGAGCAGATGTTTGAAACCTTTCGTAATACCAGAATGGTATTCACTTGCTGTACTGGATACCATGACAATAACACGAGTTGACTGTGCGTAGCTGTAAATCGAAACACACAAATGCACATTCTGTGCTGACAGAAATAATAAATGTTGTTTAGTTTCTAAAAAGATATCCACTTTTATAGTGTACAAGCCAATATGGTCACACTGAGCATGGAGCCACCCTTATGTCTCTGGTTGCCGTAACCACATGCAGGGTAGATACTGGCAGTAATGCCAGGGTCAGGACTGGGTGTCTCCCATGCATCCCAGTTATTACAGGACAGCAGGATGTGGTGTGTGCAGCAGAGCTGGTTTTGAAGTTTACTTTTGGGGTGTAGCACAGTGGCCCCACAGCCAGTGTTAAACACCATGTTCCATATGAGGCTACTGGGTGTGGCAACAAGTCAGTCTTGTTAAATCCTGTAATTAAGCCCTCTCATTTTCAGTCAAAGATGTTGCTGTTAGAAACTGACAAATGAATTGTTAAATTGGGATTAAAGCAGAGAAAGCAAGCATACACAGTCTGTGTGCTGGGCATATACTGTACAATTCAGAAATAATGTTAGACTTATCTGACAACTTCTCTGTTAGTCTCTGTATGTCACGTGATGCTACTGATTAATACCCTGGTAAATGCTGTGTATAACTGACATCAGCATACCATAAACACCCAGCTCATGTCTATTGATCCACCAAATAAAACTTTTTGTATGAATTTATGCCTCGAGTCTTACACTGCAAAAGAGAATTCAGAGATGTATGTCGCCTATAATTCATATCCACAGTGTATTTCTCCAACTCTAAGCAAGACTGATAAAAAAGTTGAATGTCAGGAGCATTAAAACCAATCCGGCTGTCGGCTACCATCCTATTATTAAAGATCCACACATGAATGCCGCAATTAAAGACATGAAACCCAACACATACCGACGAGAAGATAAAGATCTATGGTTCGATACACATGTTGCACAGTGTATAGCATCCTACCTGCTTTGCTCGGGCCTCCTAGCGCCTCTTCCTGTAGTTGCAGTTCCTTGAATCTCGAATGCTGCTTGGTCGCCGCTCAGGCTGGACTGCTACATTGCACGACGGTGCTGCTCGCTTTTGAGGGAGTGCTCCTCCCCGAAGCACCACATATTATCAGATCCATCGAGCCTGTGTGCACCCAGCCTCCAGCCTCGCATCCCTTTAATTCTGAGACACTGTCCTGTAATCAGCGCAGGTATCGCCCTGTAACTGCACGTAGAACAGGTCTGCGAAACGAGCATCTTAAAGCAGTGAGGAGTAGCAGCACGATGTTTTAATAATAGATTATAATTATATTTGTACTATTTAAAATGTAAGCGTAAGATAAAATGGAATTACAAATCCATTACAATGTATTCCTTGCTTATTTGGTTATGAGTCATTCCAATTTTTTAAGTAATTTCACATCACGTTATTTCAAGCAATATCAGTAATTCTACAGTTCTTACTTTCAAAACCTGAATATTCATATTAATGAATTAAATCTCATTATATCCACACGAGAACTGATCATGCTGTAATGACAAAACCCCTTTGCTTTGTAAGAACTGGTTGCAGATCAGTCAGTTGCTGTGGGGCTTACAGAAGACAACGAAACAAAACTGACATCAAATCAGTTTGTCCCTCTGACCCGCCCACTGAGGAAATGCGTCATTCCGTCGCCGGTGGACGTGGCTGCTGGGAAGCGCTTCCCGGTTGTTATCCTTGGTTGTTGCATCGTTGTATTTTTTGTAAAGAGACAGCCGGTTGAATCAGCCGCTGACTGCTACAAACATGGACACGCACGGCAACTCGCACAAGAAACCAAAGCTGGGCAACGCTGGCCAAAACTGGGTGAGTTATTAAGTTGTGTTGATTCAACATGTATCACACCGTCCACCTCCACTAACGAGCTAACAGGCTAACTGTTCGGCTAATTAGCTTCCTTCACGTTACACTGATATAATGCTAGCTCTCCGTTTAAAGCCTTTTTTTGCCGTCAAGGATAAAACATGTAACATGCATACACTGTGGTCCTCCAACATACATCTAAAAAACACAAAACAACACCAGCAGACACTCACAAAAGTACAGAATCAAACAATTAGTTAACCTAGAAAGCCTTATTATGACAGTTGTGTCGTGACTGTGGGTTTGGACTGATGGTCGGATAAATAGTTTGAACACATCAGCTTTGTTCATAATGTTCAATGCTCTACATGCATGTTCTGAGCAAACAGTTTATATCTGAGAAGCCATATTTTAAAGTTACTTTGAAGATCTAATGTGATCTGTTCATATAAACTGCCTATCTTTTTTTTAATAGACTTGTATAATTGGGCCGCAAGTGGTTTTGCATTGACAGTAGATCTGTATAATTACAGGGAATGCAACGTGCAACGAATGTCACCTATCAAGCTCATCATGTCAGCCGGAACAAGCGCGGACAGGTTGTGGGCACACGAGGAGGGTTCAGAGGATGCACCGTTTGGCTGAGTGGTAGGTAGGGCTGGGCGATATGGCCTAAAAAAAAAATCTCCGATTTTTTTACAAAAAATCCGATTCACGATTTAAATCGATTTTTTTCCCCCAAAATTTTTTGCAGATGACAGAAGCTGTTGAAAACAATTTTTTCTTTTATTTTGTGATGATTTTCCCAAGTAGGTTGATAAAAATAAAGTGCAAACAAAACCTGAACATTGTAGAAAGGTGCCTGTAGTATACAAAAAGTATTTGGTCACTCTTTTGTTTGCCTGAATCATTTAAATATAAAATTAAATTAAACATAACATTAAATGGCATTAAATAGTAGCCTTCCATTGTAAACAACTGTGCAAATGTAACTTTTTACAGTAAGCTTTTCTAACTGAATACACTGATACAAACACAGCATGAAATAAAATGTATATGACCCTTTAACATTCACATTTTCAAAAGTGCAACATCTGATCTAACATCAACATAACATATTTTGCACAGTAAATAAGTGCATGTAAACAAAATCAAGTGCATTCACAACATAACCAACAGTATTAAACAGTAGTGCATGTTTTTTCTAAATATTTTTTGCCAGGAAGACAAGCCTGTCTACTACCTCTGGCTTCAGGCATGCACGGTGGCATGTAACAATGCCCCCCCCACACACTGAAAAGCCTCTCAGAGGGGGCACTTGTAGCTGGCACAGAGAGGTATTTCTTTGCTAAAGTACTTAGCCTTGGAAAGTTAAGTTGGTGACGCTTCCACCAGTCAAGTGGATCGGTGTCTGGGTCAACCTGCTGGACCACAGGTCAGTTGTTGCGGAGTAGAATGACATCCCCTCCAGCTCCGCAGAGATCCTTTGGCGTGTACTATTGTACAGCCGAGGCAAGGCAACGTCAGAAAAAGGTTTACGGCTTGGTAGCACGTACCTGGGGTCCAAAGCTTTGAGACGGTGAATAAACCCCGGCTTTTCCACGGTGTATATGGGCACCATATCTTTTGCGATATACATCGCGACTGCATCCGTGATGGCTTTCCACCGGGCACTCTTCTTCTCATGCGGAGCACAGTTGGTGAATGTCTCCAAAATGCTGGGTTGTTGTTGTGAGGTGGCGGCGGCGGCGGCCAGCAGTGAAGCTGCTGGCCGCCATTGTTTTAGTTTGTAAACAATGCGCGCGCACTCTACTACGGGAACCCAACGGGGGGGAGGGGTGGGGGCGATTTTCTCGATTTTCAATAAAACACATCGCCTTAAAGCACACATTCGAATTAATCGATTAAATCGATTTATCGCCCAGCCCTAGTGGTAGGTTATTTTTATTACCAGGGTGTGTTTTTTCGACACCTGTATATCAGGTCGGAGCTGTTTCATAATTCTGTTGTTTTGTCTTCTTTGCCCAGGTTTGTCTGGCGCAGGGAAGACCACAGTGAGCATGGCTCTGGAGGAGTACCTGGTGTGTCACCGTATCCCCTGCTACACACTGGACGGGGACAACATCCGCCAGGGGCTGAACAAAAACCTCGGCTTCAGCCCAGAGGACCGTGAAGAGAACATTAGGCGCATTGCTGAGGTGGCTCGGCTTTTTGCTGATGCTGGGCTGGTCTGCATCGCCAGCTTCATCTCCCCCTACAGCAGGGTGAGTGACTCTCAAAAGACAGCATCAGCTTCTGAATGTTTAATGAGAGAAACGGAGGACTGCTATTCTGTTGTACAATCTTTATTGAGCCACGTTTGAATGAACTACGACCCTTTTGTGAACCGCTTTCTGCTATTGTTGGGATTACTTATAGAGCTTGGGTTGATTATGATGATGTCACTGTCTTATCATCATTATCCTGCTGAAATCGATGATGCCAGTGCCAACAATAGATTTGAAATGATAAAGTAGAGATTTTGAAGGCAGGTTTTTTTTTTTTGTTCCTGCCCTGATTTTTAAACAAACGAGGCTCACTTTTTTGAGTTATTACATAAAAAAAGTGAATTTAAATAATTCCTACTACATCTGCAGTGCAACAGCTGTTCATTTTGTTGTACTTACAGTAATTTGAAGGACTGTGGTGCACGATTAGCATCATATTTGTTTCCCCTTTACTGTCTGTCATTGAGGATAGCAAGCTGTGCTTGCTGCAGAAAACATTGTTGAGCCTTAATAGTAACACGCGATCTTCTACTAACTCTTTATGTGTGTACCTCGCTGTGTATTTGGTTATTGTCTGTCAGGATCGCCTTAATGCGAGGAAGATCCATGAGGCGGCAGGGCTGCCTTTCTTTGAGGTGTTTGTGGACGCTCCACTGGATGTCTGTGAGCAGAGGGACGTGAAGGGGCTGTACAAGAGAGCCAGAGCGGGAGAGATACAAGGTGGGGTATGCTTTAGTGCTGTCAGTAGATCCAAGGCCTGGATTATTGTTTCTGTCATGTGATCCATTCAGGGTTCATACTGTGACGTCTGTGACTGTGACACATGGAAATACCATAATTTCCCAGACTTTGCTTCCTGTTTCAATTCATGCTTATCTTTTCAAATTACACAGAAATGACATGACAGTGAGAATAAAAGTTATGCATCACTGTTAGGGGAAGTGCTTCTTATCATATTGTGGTGCAGCAAGTTGGGTTTATTTTTAGCAGCCGAGAGATCTTTACCCAATTTCCAGAGTTGTGTAGCTCAGATTGACCTTCTTTAGTCTCCTTTCTGTCTTTGGTATAGTTGGAACATTGTTTTTTTGAGAGTCAAACTTTATCGTAATTTCTATCCAAAATTCCCAACATGTTTTTAACCGAACAAAATATTCTGCTGCGATCAAAGCGGTTAAAAAAACAGTTTGTTCTCCTTCTTGCCGTGCACAAAGCACTGACTCTTATATTGATCAAGGAAAGTTTATTGAACAAACAAACTAACTGATTTAATTTGATGACACCTTTTATCTAAAATTAGGATTTTGTTTCAGGATTTGAAATGTATTATTCTCTTGTTTCATCAGGTTTCACTGGGATTGACTCCGAGTACGAGAAGCCAGAGGCCCCGGACCTGGTGCTGAAGACCGACACCTGCAGCGTGAATGAGTCCATACAACAGCTTGTTGACCTGCTTCAAGAGAGGGTGAGGGGAAGAAATAATCCTGCAAACCGCGCAAACCGTCATAGACACAGTTCAGACTGCACATAGGACTGTGCTATCGCTCCTGTTGGCCACCAGGGGCAGTAAAGCCTCATATTTGAATACATCTAACTCTTACAACATCTACACTGTCATGCAAATCAATATTTCTTTTGTGAATAGTAAGCCTTTACTAAATATTTGCTTCTGCAGGGTCTTTGGTAATGATTGACTTGTCGTTAATCATTTGACGTTGTTTTTCTGCAGGACATCGTTCCCATTGATGCCTCTTATGAAGTGAAAGAGCTGTACGTTCAGGAGAATAAGCTGGACCTGGCGAAGGCTGATGCAGAGACTCTGCCCGCTGTACAGATTGGGAAGGTACCTCCGAGTTTCTTTTGGGATTTTCATAAATCTTTATAAATAATTGAAGCTAAATCACTATTTATGGGCTTCGTATGTAAATTGAAGAGTTATTTATGTAAACATTGACCTCTATCCTTTTCATTTGAATGGCGTATTATAAGTTGATGGTCAATAAGTGACCGTGTATGCGACCCTCAGGTGGACATGCAGTGGGTGCAGGTGCTGGCTGAAGGCTGGGCCACGCCTCTGAATGGCTTCATGAGAGAGAGAGAGTACTTGCAGTGTCTTCACTTTGACTGTCTGCTGGACGGTAAGATGTGTTCTTAAGGAAAATAACAATTTCCTCTTTCATTTTAAAATCCAGTGTTGCTATACTTGAGAAAGGCACTAGATGGCGATGAGTGCTCACAAAATAGATTACTCAGAGGTAGTGGATGGCTTTCTGTCGGTACATCAGTTCAGTTCTTACACCCACAACATACCTATATCTCTATAGATATAGATAGAGGTATGTATTATATATGTACTAGAACTTGAGCACAGTGAGCTCCAGGATGTTTTGTATTATTTCCATCAGTTGAACCCCAAATCTCCGTCAGCTGTAGCTCTATGTGCTCCTCTCTCATATTTTTTTTACTTTAATATAATAATTGACCACTCTAATATAAATGGAGCATTCAATTGGGTTCAACAACTACTCTCTGCATGTGTCCCTGCAAACTGCTAGTCATATTTTGCACAGCTGGATGTGCTGAGCGGCTGAAATACATTTTGTTTTTCTTGCGAGCTGAAGAAGCTCCATCACACAGCAGTGATGTACAGCTCAGCCAGGTCGCAGGATGACACATTGATATACTCAGAGATGATTTGGGTGCAGAATTTTAAGAATGACGCTGTTGTATATTATGTTGGTGTAAGTAATAAATCCAGTTGCACCCAAGTCTCAGAATTATATTTTTTTGGCACTTTTCAGAATATGAATTTCTCATGTATTGTTTGAAATTCCAATAAAAAGTCAATTTACTTTTATTGCCCATGTGACTGCTCAAGACACAGTTGTGTGTGTGTTGTGATGCCAGATATTTTGCTACACGCATAGTAAAAGGAAAAAATGCGTGAAATTAATTGAAAGTTAACATTATTTCATGTTCAGATTTTGACAGGTTATACATTTTGCTGTCCTCACTGAGGGATAAAACCTTCAAGTTCGTACAACTTTATGATTTACGTTCTTTCCTCTGAAAGATGGCTCACCGGAGAAATGGAGCCGTCTGGACAGACGGAGGCGAAAATATATATTGATGTGAAATGTCTTGATTCCGGAGGGAGACGGTAACGGAGGAAGAAGCTTCTGTATTGATTGACACCACACACCAGCATTTGTCCATTTTCACTTCCTTCCAGGGATTTGACCGTGAGAGGATTGATCACCCACACTACCGCACTAAAGCTGGTCGGGAATCAGAAGTGTGTGTGTGTGTGTGTGTGTGTGTGTGTGTGTGTGTGTGTGTGTGTGTGTGTGTGTGTGTGTGTGTGTGTGTGTGTGTGTGTGTGTGTGTGTGTGTGTGTGTGTGTGTGTGTGTGTGTGTGTGTGTGTGTGTGTGTGTGTGTGGTTTTTTTAATTGGAACCAGCTGTGAGCCCTACACTGACAGAGGGGACGAGAAGAGGGTCTAGGGGGGAGCCGGGGGCCGGTAACAGTCGGCGTCCCGTCCTGTTTCCACTGCATTTGATCTGATGGGATGTGAAAAGCGTGCCGGTCCAAACGTTTTCATCAACCTGGATGAAGCCCACGCCAACAAGAACGCCGTCACTGCTCCGCTCAAATTATAGAACGAGAGAGGGGTCAAGCTCCAGCTTAGCTTAAGAGGGGATTTTCCTCTTCTGGCTTCTTAAATTGCAGCCTTGAAGACTCACTGTAGCCTGCGGTTTAGCTATATGTCCCCCATTTAGCCCAAAGGGGTACAGAATGGAAACTTGATCAGAGTAGTTGAGCTGTTTTGTTGAGTGTACTAACCCTTTGAATGTTTTAACCTGCCTATAATAGGATATCTGCTCTCAGTCTCCCAGCGCTCTGCATCGGGGTCCTGAACATTGTTTTTTCTTGGATGGTTATCTGATATTAGAGGTTCCCTGTGGAGCTTTCTTGAAGATTACGTGATGATGGAAAAATACCAATGTACTTGCCTTTTATCCCTCGTGAAAATGTTCTTGGTTCTCCATTGTCCTAGGCGGCGTCATTAACCTGTCGGTGCCTGTGGTGCTGCCGGTGTCTACTACAGATAAAGAGCGGTTAGAAGGGGTGACGGCTGTGGCTTTGGTCTACGGTGGCAGACGAGTGGCTGTCCTTCGCAACCCTGAGTTTTATGAACACCGCAAAGAAGAGCGATGTGCTCGTCAGTGGGGCACCAGCTGCAAAGACCACCCTTACATCAAGGTACATTTGAAAACTGAATATAGCCTAAATATGTTAGAAATGCTATCAGAAATCACCGAAAAGTACCACCGTGGTAAAAGTACTGAGGAGCTGCAGACGGTCTGTCTCGGTGCGCTGTGTGATAAACACTGCATGCGAAAGCAAACTGCCTCCTTGGCTTCAGCGCTGATCGAACACAGATCCGCGCTGGCCTCTTCACATTGCTGCTGGAAAGACTGAATAGGAGGAGGTGGAGCTTCTCTCACAGTCTGTCAGGACGCCCAGTCCAATCACTTGATCTGTTTGGTCCACCTTCATTGTACAGGTGTTATATTTGGATGCTTATTCTCTCGCTCAGCCTCCAGGAAATGCGTTGAAATTGTGCTGCTAAACTCAACAGGCTGTGGAATCCCTGCCAGCTTCCACATTTCCCGCTCACCCAACTCTCCTCCAAATATATTCAGGGATTGTTTCCATCTGTCTCCGACCGACGGCTGCGGGGCTCAGGTAGACACAAGATAACGTCCCGAAATGATCCTGCACACCTGGCGGAAGGTTGCACTGGCTTGTAGTTTGAAAAGAATGGACCAGTCTGGTGTTACAGACAAGAATAGTTGTCAGATTGGCTTTTTATAAATCCACCCCAGCACCATGTGGATTGACTCATTTTAAATCCCATTGTTTTCAGGATTAATGCAGCTTGTATTTTGGCAAAGGTGCAAGACGAAACGGAAAGTAACCTGTATGGTATTTAGTCATTCCCCCCCCTGGGGGTCAGACTTACTGTAAACATCATTGTCTCATTCTAAAGGAGATTAACTCGCGCACGAGACTGCAGCTGTCTCAATATTTCAGCGACCCTGGTTGTCATTTTTCCTCCTCAGCAGATGTCTTTTTGTTTTTGTCTCACCTTGTTGGTGATTAAATCTGACCTGGTAATGTGTTTTAGGTTGCAGGAGGCTGCCAGTTTCATAAATTGGTCCCATAACTCTCCAGTGTCAACACCTTTCACAACTGTCACTCTTTATCCGGTCTAACCTGTCACAGCCAGACATGTGTGCTCAGCTTGCCGTGATTTAGGGCGTCACTCATTAAACAGTGTGTGTGTGTGTGTGTGTGTGTTTAACTCCCGGAGCCGCAGTGCTCGGCAGACCTTTCTGCTGGTAGCTACAACTTCATCATCCCGTCTCTTTCCGAGCAGAAAGGACCTGCTCCATATTACACGTAGTTACCGTAATCCACTTCTTCCTGTTTACCTGTCCGTCAGTCAGACAGGAGCCCGCTTCATCGGAAACCGTGGTGTAGTGTGTTTATTTTCCCATGTGAAGTCCTGGGGCACTCATAACGGCTTAAACGTAGCACATGTGTAGAGAGGGTGGACCCGCTCCTTTGATGTATCCACGCAGACGTTATGTTTTTCCACTCACTTATGTCAGGAAAATAAATTGCGACATGTCTACGCTGTTGATGTCTCTTAAGAGTACGACTGTTAGGCGTGTGTTCTGACTCTTCTCAGGCCAACAGTGGACACGTTGGATTAATCGGATTGTGGAAAAGAAATCCCGACATGATCCTGAATACTTGTTACGACGGAGCCAAGTGGTTATTGATCGCATCACGTAGACACCGCTACTGCTGACAACTTTGATTTTTACATATCGCTTGCCAGGTCAAACTGAAATCAGTCTGTAACTGATGGATCTCAAAGAGTTTTTGTTGCGTATTTTACTCTCATGATAAATTACATGTTGAATGAAACTAGTGACAGCTTCTTTTTTTCATCGGATTCCAAAATCTCTTTTTCGCAACACTCCACGCTTCATTCGTAGCCTTTGTTTTGAGCTCTCGGTCTCGGGGCTACAGCTGTGCTGTAGAGCGATGTCGCGTTGTATCGCATTAACAGCTCACAGGCTAGTCTTTTCAGTAACTCCAGCTACAGTCTCATAAATGCCACACGAGGCAGGCGAAAGGTATTGCCTGAAACAACAGCAGCCGTTGCCTGGATCCTGAGCACTTCTGTGACATTGTTGGATAAGTCTGTTGAGGGGGAACATTTCTCTCCAATGTGCTCATGAGGATCCTCACCACCTTTTTATAGTAGAGTACAATCTCGTGCTCTGTTTTGAAATTCGGGTAGTAGATGTGGCCAAATGCAAAAGAGTGGACATGCCAGAGTTTGGCTGCCTGTTTTAATGGCGCCACAGACTCTGATTTACGCTGGTGTGTCGTCGTTGCAACTGGCTAATAACTCGGGAGTTTTAGGAGAATTGTGGCCCGGTTCCAACACGGTGAAGTTTTTATGGGCCATGGTGTCTTAAAGTCTGGATTATGTTTGAGTTTTGTTCCCCCGTCATGGTCATTGTGACTCCTATTTCAGATGGTGATGGAAAGCGGGGACTGGCTGGTCGGGGGAGACCTGCAGGTTCTGGACAAGATCTACTGGAATGACGAACTCGATCAGTACCGACTGACACCCACTGAGCTCAAACAGAAGTTTAAAGAAATGAATGCCGGTATGGGCCAAGACATCTTGAACCGAGGACTTTCAGAGATACAGTTGTGTCACAATGTTTATAAACTTCAACCCATTTCTTCTTAAAAAAGGAGAAGAAGCACTCGCTTCCTTGCTATTATTCTCTGTTTAGTGTTTGGGGAAGAAGTAAGGGACACGGAGTAGGAAAGTCATCGGAGAGAAAGCTCTGGGGACATTCAGTCCTTCACTGAATGTGGAAAAGTCCCGAGAAAACGCCAAGGCACTCGTTTAAACAATTAAAATGCCCTTATTGTAATGTCATAGTCATCTGAGACCCAGAAATCAAACTCTGAAGCCTTTACCTCGCTGACACTGAAGGCATTTAGGTGATTAAAAGAGAGTGCCTCTGAGTTTTCTTCTTATTTCCTGATTTAAAGAGCATCTCAAATGAACTCTATTTGAGTCCAGGAAGCTTTCTGACGTCACTGCATTATGTCTCAATATCTGGGCCCTGAGCTGCTTGATTATCTCTGGGTCCACTGTGGCCGATTTGTTTGTTTTGTGCAGATGTGTCCAGTTGTGTTTGGTTGCAGTCATACACACTCTTCTCACCTTCCTCCTCTCTGTCTGTTCAGATGCTGTATTTGCCTTCCAGCTGCGCAACCCGGTCCACAACGGCCATGCTCTCCTGATGCAGGACACCCACAAGCGTCTCATCGAGCGAGGCTACCGCCGGCCTGTCCTGCTGCTCCACCCGCTGGGAGGTTGGACCAAGGACGACGACGTGCCGCTGCCCTGGCGAATGAAGCAGCACGCCGCTGTGCTGGAGGAGGGCGTCCTGAATCCAGACTCCACTATCGTGGCCATCTTTCCTTCGCCCATGATGTATGCTGGCCCAACTGAGGTAATGGTTGTTAAGAATGTTGTATCTCTTTTTATTTTGGAGTGAAAAATGACAGGAAGGTGATTTGCGATTGACTTGAGGCGCTCTGTCGAGTGTTTCTTTGCCATACACGGACCTCTTCGTATGACTGAGCGTAGCTGGCAATCTTTTAATCATTCATTTACGATGATTGGAAAGCTACAGCTAAATGATTAAGAGCAGATTGTAGGCTAGTGAGTTTATTCAGTTTGTAATTCTGAATGGGAGGTTTAGAGAGCCAGACTCAGCCTGAGTATCATTGTTTCATTTATTTTTCTTACCCATTAAAAACAACATATTTCCTTAATCTGCGTCTCCAGGGTCTGTCTTGCCATAAAGTTTTTTTTAAGCCCAATATGGAAGTGTAGATCCTAAACTCTACAGACTACATGGGCAAGAACGTAATGGCGGTAGTTTTAGTACCTGTCCAGGAGTAATGTGGAGATTTAGCAGTTATTGATAATGACAAACAGAAACCATAAGTGCTTATTTTGAATTCAAATATCTGAAGTTTTCAGCTAATCTTATGCACTTTTACATACACATTGTTGTTGGTTGAAGTGAGATGTTGTAGCACCCACAGCCAGGTAAAGACAATTTACAAACCATCATACCGGTATATTAAAAATAACAATCTTTATTGTAAATTATATTGTAAAAAAGATGTTATTTCTCTTCTTAGCGTTACAAAGCATACATACTGTATATTCCAGACTTTCTCCAACAGCATTTACAGTTTTTCTCTCTTTAATCCTTGTCCACAGGTTCAGTGGCATTGCAGAGCTCGAATGGTGGCTGGAGCCAACTTCTACATCGTGGGCCGTGACCCTGCAGGCATACCCCACCCGGACACGGGGAAGGATCTGTACGAGCCCACTCATGGCGCCAAGGTCCTCACCATGGCACCGGGCCTCATCACGCTGGAGATCGTACCCTTTAAAGTCGCCGCTTACAACAAGGTCAAAAGAGCAATGGATTTTTATGACTCAGAAAAGTGAGTACTTGTTTATACCGTCGTTTTAAAGCCTGCAATCTTGTTTCCCCATGTGTTTAAGGTAATGGGTGATGGGATACAGAAATAGTTTGAGGTTAAGGGCCTCTGTCCACATACCGTCTTTTTCTGGCAGAAAAGCTCCCGGAGCGCTTCATCCCAACTCGTACGCCGATAGAAGCACTTTCCAGAAATAATCGGTGTCTTCTCGGCCGATCTGCTTCCACAAATGAGCTTTTCGGTCTTTTGATATGATCGCGTCCGTCTGACAAACGAGTTCAGGACAGACCGACCAAAACAAAACGAGTGTCTACTCCATTTCCGTGACGTCACCAGCACTTTGCTGAAACATTCAAACATTGTGAATAAAAAGCGCCCGGAGCGAGCGCACCAAAAAGGCGGAGCCTGCGCTCTCTCCTCATCGGGAGCCAATGAAAGAAGATGCTGTGTGGACACGGCCCCTAAATACTGGTGCTCAAGTCAAAAGCTTATCTGTAGATTTACTCCAGATTAATACCTCACATTAAGGCCGATTAGAACCAGCAGTCTAAACAGAAATCGCATTCTATAAATCAACTACTCATTAGGCTTGAGTTTTAAACCCTTTCATCTATTTTCTTTCCTCCTTCTCTTGTATCGACAATACAACACAAATCCAAGAACAACAGGGATTGTTTTCCTTTCTTATTCAGATCAAATGTATTTTGTGGGTTAGTGTGAGCTTTGATGTTACTCGAAAATGACAAGAGACCTGCCATTAATTAAAGTCTGTATACAAACATTGCACATGATGACTAAGATGAATCATGCAACCTCACTGCCTTTTGTCCGGACTTGGTGCAGCCTCCACCGTCGGGTTACGCAACCTTAGCCGTGTGTTCGGCCAGGAATGTTACAACTAAGTGTGGCCAGACTAAGAAGACTTACTTTGTTTTCCATGATGCATATCTGTGATGTGGAGTCCAAACTGAAATGTTGATCGGGAACATCTAGTACTTTTAGTGCGGCTAAAAATTGCGTTATTAAAAATACGATTGACCATTTGTTTGTTTAGCTCTCTTTCACTTTGAAATGATGACGTAACCAGGTCAGAAAAATAACTCTTTCCTGAGTTTGAAACAATCAGTTTACGACAGAAAATCTCTGTTATCGGTTGAATGTCACCTTTTTCCACATTCTGAAAGTTTATTTATCTTGAATTTAAACTGCGTCTTAGTTATTGACTGAAGTAGAGAGGAAAGCTTTCATTTGTCACAAACCCAAGTAAATGTGTAGTTCAATGCAGTGTGGTATACTCATTAAGACTAGCGTAGAAATACAACATGAAAGGCAAACTATACAAAAACATGTTGTACAGACTCGAGGGGAAATAAAAAGTATATTACGCAAGTATATAATATTCACTGAAACATGGAATATCTCCTCATTAGCCTTTTTAAACACATTTCAGATTGCCATGTAAAATCAGTAAATTACTCCCATAAGTAAAATATATACATATCATTTATGATTTAGGATCTCATTGAGCCAATGGCTTGCTATCATCTGAAGGCTATAAAGCGAGAGGTTACTGGATATCCACAGTCTGTCGTCATCACGCAGTTAGATTTACGGCGCTCTATTCTCTCATGCAGGCAGAAAGCGTCTTGCCAAGTTTTCAGGAGGAATATGGATGCTCGTCCGAATCACCAGCTAAACCCTGAGGTCTTCCTCCCAAGAGGCTCGGATCAAAGCAAGCTGTTTCTAATTTGACACTGTATAAAAATGCACTCGAAGAATTTGCCTGGAGCTCTTTTACCTCATGCCATGTGAAAGCGCGTCGTCTCCACAGCTTCTCATTGTTTAAGAGCAGCACGATGCGCTCCGTCATGTGATAGCAATTAGAAATGTGACTTCTTAACAGGACCCTCTCTGAATGTGAGCTCAGGGGGAGATAAGTGTAAATGTCTGCTATCAAGATGTCTGAAACTGTCTTGATTATTCCTGACAGCAATTCATTGACGAGGTTCGGGAAGATGTGACTTGTGCCAGTCCTCTGCTCAAAGCTGGGAACATCTTTTCACATCCGAACGTGCAACGAGAAGCCCTCTGTCATAGAGTGAGGATGGACTCACCATCACAATGTTTGAAATCTACAATCTCACTGTCAGAAAGAAGCGTTCTAACAGTGTGGGGAGGATTCACACGAGATTTAAAAGCTTAAATAGACTAAAATGGGCTAAATATTACTACATTTATCTCCAAAATGACTTTCCTCCTCCTCCAGCACCGGTGGGTGTAGGTGACACCAAAAGCTCTCCTCTTATCAGCTGTTTCTTCAAAGTCCAAATTGATAGTTGCTGCAGATGTTTGTGGAGCAGCTGGTAGTGGCATACACAAAAATGTATTCAACACTGAGCAGTAAAGAGCCATTAAACACATGCATTTCAATTCTACATCTACTCCAACACACTTTATTGAAGAACTCGTAAATGTTGAGTCAGCGCCACTGCTTCACGTCACAAACATCATTGCCGTGCTTAATGGAACGCCACAGTATCTCTCTGCAATGTGACATCTCACATCTTAGTATCTTGGCATCGACTCGGGGCATCTTGGGTTGTTTGCATAAATAAATAAAATGTGAACTGCTCCTACGCCTCGTCGCAGGCAGTTATTGTTGTTGATCAGCATCTTTTCATTGATTGAAATATGTCTTGTTTCTCAAACCTCTTTTCCTCTCTGTCTCTTTTATTTTTTTTAAATGATTGCAGCCATCAAGATTATGATTTCATCTCGGGCACACGTATGCGGAAGATGGCTCGCGAGGGAGAGAATCCTCCCGACGGCTTCATGCCGCCGAAGGCTTGGTCTGTGCTGAAGGAATACTATAAGTCACTGGAGAAGGCTTAGAGGCAGAGTCTCACGTAAAACAAACATTTAAAGACTGAGGTTTAACAGGATCAATGAGGGGACCACTCGTCTACTGTCAACAAGAATCATGCTCTGGCTTCTGCCCGTGTCACTTTCACGCTCAACTGAACAGGAAACTGGTCTCAGGTGTGTTTAGTCTTACGACATTTGTGTTTTAACTCGATGTACTTTTATCGAACTGAACTCACTTTGATTGGGAATTATAGTGGAAGTATTACAACAAACAGAAGCAGTTATTTTAAAATCGAGGTTTGTGTTTCTCACTAACTTCATAACTGTATATTCTGTTAACTGTAAAGATTTAAAGATCAAGACTGATGATGACCTGTATGGAAAGTACTGTTGACCAGTATTTGAAGAGGCATCGATGAATGTTTGAATTTATAAAGTTACTGCACCTGCTGGAGTTCACTTAAAGCTCACGATTGAAACCCCAAAAAAGTGCAAGTGGCAGTGGTAATTGCTCAAAATTTGGTGTACACAAGTATTTGATGTATCAGTCCAGTGCCTTGGTCCTCGGAAAGTGAATTCACATGAAGTCTTGTTTGAATTAGGACACACACACACACACACACACACACACACACACACCTGCTTCTTGTCTTTGTTACACTGACTGATACGGTCCAGTAGTTGAAGAAATGAGCTGCAAAACGTGGATTATATGCAACGGGAATCTTCGTAAACGTCTCTGAAACATTTTAAACATGTGTATTCATTCTGTCCTAACATGTCATTGTCTTCTCTTTTTAACGGTGCTGTGCGTGTACTTTTAACTCGTCTCTCGACAGACTTGATATTTTGTTACATTTTCATCATTTTCTTTCCTCTCATGTGTTGCTAACATTTTCCATGTGGTAATTCATTTTTAAGTGTTGGGCTGTATAGTCAGGTTGTTCATGGTTACATTAAGGGATCAGATTTGTTAATCGTCCTTGTCCAATAAACAATTTGTTTACTTTTACTTTCTGTAATCTTTTGGGGGTTTTTTACACACAGTGCATGTTTTCTTTCTGTTGCAAAGAGTTTTAAATTCATAACAAATTCTCAAACACTTTGACTATTCTAAATGTCACCACTTGATTTCATGTAGTTTGGAGACCAACTTTCATTGATGAGATGTCGTCAACTTTTAGCTGCTCCAAATCTCCTCTTGTCTTAATGACGAACTTCTTTTTGACGTCCACGTCAACAGCGTGCGCTCTTCATACTTTACCTTCTACAATTTCGTAGACCCTGCCAGTTGGAACTTTTGTGACCTCGCAGTTGGTCAATCAGCTGCATATTGACTGAGACAGACCCTCGAGTGAGCCCAATCAGACTCAGACACACTGTATACAAAGAGCTGCAGCTGGCTCCCAGATGCAGCGGTGCAGCGAAAGTGGAACATTCAGACCGAGAAGAGTGTCTGTGTCAGAAATGCCCTGGATACTTCATCTAATCCAACTCCAAGATGAAATGCTAGCAGCATGTGGTTTTTTTTCACCAGATCTTTTTCAATCACAAATGGTAATCAAGCTGCGTCCTCGGTACAACTTCAAAAGAGGAGCTGTGTTTTTCTCACACAGAAAAATGATCAAATGAGTGCAGAGGTTGCCTCGTGATTTTTGTTGTTCTTGAAACCGTCTGTAGGAGATCAGATGCTCTCTGGGTAATGCAGATGTCTGTTACTATGTTGATGTTATCTTACTTGTTGCATGCTCCGTGGATTTTTTTTTTTTTTTTTACTTCTGGCTCCTTTTTCACCTTGTTCGCCTCATAATCGGATCTCGCTTTGAAACCTTTCATCTGTCTGAGGGTGTTACAGCGTGGCACCCTGCCAGAGCAAAAAGCTTGAAGGTGCCAGAAGGAGTTGTAGTGTTCCGACTACTGTTTACACAACGTATGCCTTCACTCACCTGCACCATCTCACTTCAGACGGTCATCAACAACATGCATCACAGGTAATGAAGCCATAGAATGTTTTTGTCTGAGATATTTTTTAAAGGATGAGCTTCATGCCAGACTTTACAGTTTGCTGGTGTACTAATATGTTTCCTATCTATCTATCTATCTATCTATCTATCTATCTATCTATCTATCTATCTATCTATCTATCTATCTATCTCTGACTCAGAATATTGGCTCTGTCAATTATGGAATTTATAAAACTGTTGCCATTTAAGAGATTCATTAAAAAGAAGTTTTCTAAGAAAATAAGTCTATATGTATATACATATAGACTAAATGCATGTAGTGTTGTACATGCAATGACATCACTGCTGTCTCATCCCATACCATCAAAAGGTTCAGCTCTTACACGGACTCCAGCTGCATTTATCTCCAATTTCCTTCCATCTGGTTTGAGTTTCACTCAAAGGCAGTCATGATAAAAACAGGCTTTACTTTGCAAAATGCAATACAATGGATAAGGACACGGTTCAAATTCAAGGAAAGTTGTGTCCCCGAGAGGTGTGTGTGTGTGTGTGCGTGCGTGCGGGGCAGGGTCAGCGCTCATCAGCAGTAATGATTTTGTGTGAGGATCTGGACCTCTATGATGGCAGTGGGAAGAGTTATCTCACATATTGAGCTCCAATAAAAATGTAGACGGGTTTGTAGGAGGTTGACATGCTGCACTGTTGAAATACACTGCTCCTCTAAAAGAAGAAATGCAGCCACTGTATGTTAGATTGGATAGATTCAAATGAAGTACAGTAAAAATACATCAACCAACAATATAAGATCATTTTTCTTCTTATCTGGCGAACAAATCCTACACCAATAGCAGTCAAGGCATGTAAAGGTGGAATCTCCAAATTGGTCATTTGGTTACATTTGGGTTCCATCTGTGCCATTTGAAATGTTCTCAGGGAACAGTAAAACTCATTTAATTTAATTAATATGTCACTATAGGTGTTAATTCCATCTCAATACAACTGCTTCTTTCTTTTTTTTAAAAACTCAACTCAAACCATAACCCATTGGTCTATCTATGTGGAGAATGAGTGCAGTACCACAATTCTTCCACCGGAAGGAGCCATAGACTGTTTTCACATGCAAGGCTGAGGATAGGCCGCTCCATGCTGGAGGAAGGTAGAGTGCAAATTCTCCTTTATGCAAATGAATAGACACGGCTGGAATCGACTCTAATGAAATGATCCTGAGACAATGTAGTAGCCATTAGCAGCGTTGATGTTCCCTCGAACACAACTTTTTATTTATTTATCACAAAACAGAAGCTAAGACATGATTTATAATTGAGGCTGCATGAAGTGAAGTTTATTTTCTCTCTCTTTCGACTGCTGGTTCACTGCGTTTTTGTTGTAGAGTGATAAGACTTATACTTTTGGAATCTCGGCTTTCATTTCGCGCTGTATCGTTTGCGTGAAGAGGCAAAAAAAACCGCTCGCAGCAATTTGCACGCCTTATTGTGTTTTCGCTGTGTGCTAATTTAGTTGCTTGGTGTTGGAATTAAGTTTTGTTCTGGTAAAAATGGTTAGCGTGACATTTTATCCGAGTTTCTTGCATGCTGGAGGTTGCTACTTGTTTATCATGTCATTCTCTGTTTTTTGTTGTGATGTGAGCAACTGCCCTTGGGTTCAAGATGTTCTGATATTATCATTGACTCATGTTTTAATCGGCAGACAGCCCAGAGTGCACGGAAGTATAAGTCCTTTGATGTGTGTGCACAGTACATAGCCAGATAATAGCCACAAATCATTAGTCATCATGCCACCATATTGTACTTCTTCATCACATTTGCCTTTGATATAGAATTCATGAGACACTCATTACTACAAGATTACCAGAGCCTGATAAATCCTTCTGCTTTATGATTTTCTTGTCAACGCATCATGTCAGAATAAGGCTGTGGTTAGACAGCCTCGGGAACATTAGCTCAGGAGCCAGAGCCTCAACATAGAGAGATCACACCGACGGAGAGAGATCATGCAGCAAATGTTGTGAGCACATCAAAGGAAAGCATCTGTTTCATAACCTTGGAGGACTCTAGAAAAGAACAATTCCAGGCTCTTATACAACAGATACTCTCTCAGTCACAGAAGGTAGGCTGTAAGCTCATACTGTAGCATCCTCAGTGAGGGTTCCACCGATAGGATGCATCTGCTGAGAAAGAGGAAACAGTATGTACCTTTCACCAGCAGAGAGGATAGATATACGTATATGTGCAGTATCAACAGATATAAGTTACAAAGAGCTTGACAGGGCATGAGTAAAGCTGATTCTGAAATGTTGTTGTTTGTTACCATGAAACTTGGTGCCAGAGGAGTCAGAACAAGTTGTACATGTGAAATAATTCTGAAGAGTGAAAGAGAGACATTATCAGCACAATGTAGCTACTTCAATTTACTTAACGTTTGTTTAAGGAGGCTCTTAGGTTGATGAATAGCAGATACAACTACGTATTCACAATACTTCACAGACTGTCATCTCCGTTCCTCTGGTTTCTATCTTTGAGATATAGTGTTTAATATTTAACAAACATTGGATTGAATATTGGAGTAACTTTCCGTTTTAGGTTGATTTTTGGGTATATTCAACATGGTCCTTCCTTTTTTAGTTATTCATGCCAAATCCTATTTGGAATATAATGGCTCAGTTTATTACAGACTCTTATTTTTCCACCTGACGTTCCACAAAATGTGTGTCAACGGGTGCAATCAAATGGAAGAAGGAGGCATAAAACACCCCACTCAGCCGATCACACTGTATGCAGAGCATTTCTGTATTTGAGACTGCAAAGTCCTCACATGCTGCCAGAGTGTAACCCTGACCACCGCCAGGGTTTGGAGGTAGCAGAGCCAAGCTGGAGGTTTGACAGATCTGTGAAACCGGTGCAAGAAGGAAGGAGATGTGCCGTATGAGAAATGCGGTGAGCCTGTCATGTCTCAAAGTGAATGAAATTTGGGAAACCGCCACAGACACATTGAACAAAGAGGGAAAATGTTGCTGTGAATCGCACTATCATTAGTTAATTAATGACCATCTCAGCATTAGAAAGTTACATTCATCTGAACAACAAAATGCCTCATTCAGTGTGTATGTGGAGAAGATTTTTCAATAACAACTAATTGCACTGTAAGCAACACTGAATTCTAAGAGGTTTCATCTCAAAAGATGAAAGAAAAGCATATCCAACGTGGTATCGTGAGTTTTTTTTTGTAGAAAACCAGTTTAAGACAAAGGTGACGAAACATTATTCTCATGATCATTCTAATTATCACATAGATAACAAGGGATGTTTACAGTCAGACATCTCTCTGAAGTCTTGCTGATACATATGACCACCATAAAGGGGTGGCTGTGATACAAATAATACATTTAAAAGAAAGGATTAATACGTTTAAGCTTTTAGATACACTCAAATGCACTTTAAAAAGGGTAATTATCAACATAATATTGATACATCAACTTAGATATGTATTAAAGTAAAAGTGGAATGACATATTCATCATAACAAACCTAACCTTTGATAAAAAGAAGAAAAAAAACTATCACAAATAAAAACAATAAAAACTCAAGGACAGCAAAACACAAGCACAGTTAAAAGACTTTATAAAAGACGTTTACAAATAAATCACTCAAAAGCTCAGACAAGTGGAACTTAAAATTGCACAACAAAGCTGTATTATGTAAACATTAATGCTAATTTTCAGACAAAAAGGAAATTCTGTTAAAATGTGTCTTAAGACCGGATTTAAAAGCAAAATCAGTGTAAGCAGATCGAAAACTAACTGGAAGACTGTTCCAAAGCAGTGCAGCAAACACTTGATAAGCCTTTGAAATGAACCTGGACTCTTGAACAGCTTGCAGGACTAAGCCAGCAGATCTGAGAGGCCTTTTTGGACAGTAAGGAGTTAAAAGGTTCACTGATGGACATGAATATAAATAAAGCATCTAATAATAAAATTAAAAAAATATGTCAAGCAGGATTTTTAACGTGTTTAATGTGAGAAGTGTGGAATTGAGACTGGCAGCTATCAATGAAGACTGAAACACAGACCCTGGATACAAAGAGCAACTGTAAATATCCTCACTGTGTGACTAAATACTCTCGAGCTCTGTGTTTTTGAGGAAATTGCTCCTGAAAGTGGACTCTTCTCAAAGCTTAACTCAAAGCCTGTGATTTTCATTGGTGTCATCTTTCTATGTGCTGTTTAGGGCGTTTTGTCAGTAAAACTAAACACTAAAATATAATACTGGATAATCTTGCGTGTTGTCTGTGTCAGGTCTTTAGAAATGCTGAGATTGTATCTCAATATTTCCACATACAAACTGCAGATATTTTTGAAGAAACCTGAATCATCATACCGTGTTTATTTCATAAAACAGTTTTCTTTCATCTTTTTTGTTCGTTTTTAGTCATGTAAAAAGATTGTACATCTCAGAGTTTCCCTATTGTCTAAACAGTGACCTCTTAAAATAAAGTAATGTCTTGAGTGATTTTATATGTACTGCATTTATACAATAATGTATAAATAACACGTGTTTGATGACCCCTCACATGCTTCTTGAGACCCCTTGAGGGTACCCGACCCCCAGACTGGCAACCAGTGGTTTCCGAAGAGCTTTTTCCCCCTCCTGAAAATGACATTCTCGTAAGTTACAATAGTTGAATTGTTATTATTTATTCCCTTCTTTGTGCTTGTCCAAGTCTAAAACAAAGTTGGTCTCACCATTTAAAAGTCCCATAATGTGTAACTTTCAATTATAAAAAGTAAAATATGTGCCTCAGATTCCCAAATTTCCTGGGAAAAAAGTACAGAGGCCATGACCCCGGTGTCCTCAGCTCCAGCCGTGGTTGGTGTGTCTTATCAAATGTTGTCCAAATGGGGCAAGAAGCAGTCTTTCAGGCAGAGAAAAAGTTTCACACGCTTTAAACTGCTCATCACGACTCTACAAAGGACCAAACTCAAAACTATTGTGAAGTAAGTCCCTTGTAATGACACAAACACACTCTCTCATTCTCTCTCTCTCTCTCTCACACACACACACACACACACACACACAAACACACACACACACTCCCTGGTGTACGCTGTGTTTTCCACTCAAAGATTGCCCAAGAATGACTGAATGCGATGATTGCGACAGACGGACGGTGCTCTGTAACATCACAGCTCTCGAAAGCAAACAAACACGGCCGTGAAATGGAACTGATAGAGTGTGACAGGCAGCCACAGTGCCTGCTGGGTAGACTGTGATTCAGTCCACAGGCTTAGTAAATTCAGAGCGACGGGTCACTGGAAATGCGATGTTATGAACGTGCCCTCTGACAGATTACATCACATTTCTGTTCACTGTTAAAGACATGACTTTAATCAAAGATATAAACATACCCTTCCTCACATACACCAAAAATATATATATATCGTACCTGGTGTGAAACTATGTGTGTATTGTTTGCCACAGTCATGTTTGGTAAGAGGCACTGCTGTTTTATTTGCCTATTAAAACCAGTCAGGCCAGAATCTGGCACAGTGGGAACAATGCTGTTTGAAAGTCACGCTGCCTGTGCACTTATGAAACCCTTCACCATGCTGCTGTAGAGCATCTTAAGGTAGAAGACTGTATGCTGACATCAGTCATTGAATGCATGCTTCACATTGTTACACCATGCCTCTGGCACCTCAGATGTCTTCGTCCATATCGACACCTATGCTGCTGAAATCTGAGTGTCTCGCTTCTTAGAGCAGAACAGAAACTGGAGGTTAGTGTTTTCGTTTTGAATGAAAATGTATCCAAAAATAATGCACCCAACATTACTATCGCAGTCATTTTTTTATTTTTTTATTTTTTTTAAACAGATATGACAAACGTGAGGACCTGAGTCTCAAGAATCTCGACATGAAAATGTACACGTCAATGTACACGTCACCAAGATACAACTGGTCCAGGACACGCATCGGCCTCCGGCCTTCGTTGAAGGCTACAGCAACATTGCCTTCAACGTATTTCACGTCCCACCTGTTAGTGTGCGGTTAGTGAGAAAAGCTGTGCTCATGGAGAGAAAGACTGCAACCGGACAACAAAGAGAGGGACTTTAAGTCAGCATTTCCGATGCAGGTGAACAACACTTATCAATACAATAAGCATTTTGTGACATAGATAGATAGATAGATAGATAGATAGATAGATAGATAGATAGATAGATAGATAGATAGATAGATGTAAACTTTATTCATCCCCAGGGGGAAATTCGTTTGTAGCAGCAGCAATTTACATAGTAAAATATAACATATGGAATGCACAATATCTACAGTACAATAAAATACCAGAGCAGATATTGAATTGAAGGAATAGATTAGATTGATACAAGGAGCAGGAAAATCTTCTGTGATTTTTCCAAACAAATTGCTCCAGCTCCAACAATTTTTACTCTTTATACACCATTTTTGGCCAAAAAGCTTGGAAATGTTGTGCTGTCGCACACTGGCTCACAGATAGAGCGTGTCGTCTTCATTCACTCAGGGGATTGGTGGTATGACCCCGGGCTCCTCCAGTCCGCTTTGAAGGTGATGAGAAGACACTTGGCCATAAGTTGCTCCTGATGTGTAAGGAAGCCTCTGCCATTGGAAGACTAGAAAGCTGCTATACAAGTGCATGTCCATTTAGATGTTAGTGTTTTTTAGTTTTGCCCGACAAACGAGATGATCCAGTGTTTGACACTTGGCAACAGAAGCTCATGCAGCTGAAAAAAATCGAATGGACATTTTATGTCCCTTTAAAACTCGTCACATCACATATTAAAACGGGACACATTTGTGACTGTGAAGGCCACCCTGCTATGTGTTTAAATATTCAGGTTACAGTGAAGTTGTGCCTGACATTTATTCACCATGTTTGGGGAACTTTTGCTTTACAGTTTCCTCTGGTGCATCAAAACAGTCTCTTCACATAGCACATGGGCAAATAGTGTCGACACAAAAAAAGAAAGTTCAATTATAACGTTGAGATAATTATTTTTTCCAATTCATGTGGGCGACGGCAAACTTAAAATAGCCACCCTATTTTGTGAGGCAACACGTGGGAGTGCAGTTGTTTGTCCTTATGAAAAGAAGTGAGACGAGAACAATCTGCTGAGCAGATGAGTCACAATGCACAATGTTGTTCAGCTGTATTTCGCTACAACTGAAGGGACTAAAGCATGGCAGCATCTGGTTATGTAAATCAGAGCACATTTTCCCAAAGGCTGCAGGGAGATATGACTACTTTAACTTCTGCAGCAGCGTGAACTAAAACATTTCCAAACAAATGTAATAATTGAGCTTGTGGTTGAATAAAATGAGCTGCTAAAGGAGCATCTTCATTGTTAAAGGAAATACAAACAAACAAAATGTATCCAAAAATATGTTAAAGTAAATAGAATAAATGGCCAGAACTGTGGTGCCCTTAATCAGTGGTGGAAGAAGTACACAAATCCTTTACTTAAATAGAAGATACCTCAGAGTACCTAAGAATGAGACCTTCATATCTCGATAAGGAGCAGGGTCCTCCTCACAAGGTTTGCCTTGCACCGCACGGCCTTTCGTGTTTTAACTTTACCTGAGGGCCACCATAGCTCTCCGACAAGCTTGTGGAATGGTAAAAGTAAGAGTGCAAAACCGTGGTAACTGCAGCCGCCGTCTGAACTCTGTTGCTCCTAAAGTAGGCGAGGCAAAGGTCCCTATAGATACTACGACATCACCAAATTTGTACTCAGCAGCTCCGATATCTCAGTCTCGGAAAGGGTATTCATTTGGTTGCAATTTGCAACCACACCGCAAGATGCCACTAAATCTTACACACTGGGAGGGAATTGTATGCTGCTGGAGGAGGGTTGGATTCTTTGTAATGTAAGCTGGGAGGACATTGGTGAATGCTTCTGGTAACTCCGGAACTTTCTTCACCTTCACATCTGACTTCACTTTGGGTACTTCACGTTCTTCACCAGCGTTTTCAGTTCTTGGGTGTCGGAAAATGGATGTACTTGTACCATGGAAGGATGTTTGAGCAGTGGTTGCAGATGGATTGTGGTCGATGTTGTCCACTGCTGCAGTTGTGAATAAGTTCTTTATCAAGACTGGTGGACAGCCAACTCCATCTTCAACATACTGTGTAACAACTGCTTCTCCTAACTGAGCTGATCTCATAAAGCATGTCAATGAGCTTCCTCTTTCTGGTTTTTGCAAACACAGACATGCCAACATAGACGGCAAAATATGTCTCACGGTCCTTGGAATGCCTGTGCACTTCTGCTTCTTCTTTATACTTTGAAAAGCAGTTGAAGTGCAGGAGCTGCGATATAGCTAGGTCTGACTTTGATGCTCCATGTTTGAGTTGGGACTTGATGTCTGCACCATGTTCTATCATGCATAGTAACTGGAGAAGAGATGGTGGTACAGCTTATTCCAGGTCTACATTGTGAAATGTGCTGCTGACATTGGACTTGTGATGAAGCATGTCCTGTTGGATGCTTGCACAAGGATGGAGCCAACATATTTATCAAAAGCCAGCAGGATGTCTTGTCCTTTATGATGAGCTTGCAGCTAAGGGATATGCAAAAGCAGCTGGTCTTTCTGTCGAGTAGCATGAACATCTGGCAATTCAACACGGCTCTCATGATTTTGTGCTCTGTTTTGTCTCAAATAGTCCTCTATGCCACAACCATTATCAAGTCTTGTAGGGTCGAATTTGATGGGCTGTGCATTGAGTGAGTGAAACTGGGGAATATTCCATGCCAAATTCACATAGCCACCATCTCCTCTTTTGGTAGGATTGGCCTGGGGGGACTTAAGGTCTTCCTTCCTGGCCTGCTGACATAGCAACACTTGCTCCAGTTGGTGGTGACTTAATAGTAGGGATTGCATCCATGCCAAGTCTGACATTCAGGGTCGAGGGTTGATCCTTTTACCACTCTGTAATGTATAGTGGGCACTTTCCTGTATGGGATGCAACTCAGTTCATGCATTTGCTCTACACTTAGTCCGATCGTTTATCTGGTGTCATAAGTCCCATGCGATCTGTACACCATCCAGATAACTATTACCCCTGTTATCCTTGGCTCGGCTGTTCCGCGCTGGCACATCCTGTCAATTCAGGTACGGCTGCCTAACTGATCTAGGGGTTGGTTAGGCAGCATTTGGGATACTAAGTTGTAATAGAAGCTGGTATGAAATTCCAACTTAGCTGACACCAAACCCCAAGCTGAGTTTTACAGCAGTGATGTCACCAATGTGCCTTGGTAATGCCCAACAATCACTCTGCTAAGAAATACTTGGTTTCTTGATGACAAACTACTGGAAGTGTTGATTAGAGGACTTGTAAGTTGTCTTTATCCTTTTAGTATATCTCTTTGATCGCTTCCATAATGAGAAGATGTCCTCCATCACACAGACCTTCTGTGTGCTACCCTTAGCTAGTTTAGCCCGCCAGCCAACGCGGTTTACCGGGGTGTGGCCATTGCTGCTATGGTACATTGGCAATTCTTGGAGCCATAGATGAGAGTTGGGCCAGTGATGAAGACCAGTGCCAGCAGTCTATCCAAGTGATGTGGCTGACTACTGAAACAAAGGTACTACTTCTACCACCACACCCATACACTCCATGTATCAGTGGTTACTGCCAAAAATATCAATAACTGAGAAGTTTTTTTTTTCTTTAAATCATCAAACTTTTGCAAAATTTAGAAAATTTGAAGTCAGAAGGCTACAAAATAGCATATTTAGCTCCAAAGTACATAAAAACATAGGAATAGACACCAAGATCATTCAAATCGGGGAAATACAAACAAATTTCGGGAGGCCCAATTGGCGGCCATCTTGAAAAATAGCTGCCATCTTGGATGTTTGAATGGCCAATCTGGCAGATTTGACCAGATACCTCTGGAGAACAACTCCACCAAATTTCATGCTTGTATCATAATTTGCACGATTATTCTACTAGCTGCCCCACTATAAAGCATACAATTATAAAACTTGCAAAAGGCCTCATTACATCTCAATTCGTAAATTAAAAATGCATTGAACAATAAGTTAAAAGCAAAATGTATAAATTACTTTGAACAATGGCAGAGCCGACTTTGTTTATTTGAACTTTAAAATCATTACCAGGAGAAGGTAGTGCAGGTGTGAATATCAGTTAATCAGCTGACTGATACCAGCTGTGCCAGCTGATTGCTCAAGAGGATCAGTAAGACAGAACCACATACTGCTGGTCCTCAATAGAAGACATTTTGACTTTTGACTTTAACTCCTTCTATGGGAGCCAAATATGAGCTTTTCCTTTTCCCCTGTTTTGTTTTGGCTGAAAGCAAGTCAGAAAACTCACTAACACTTTCCCTTCCCTCTTGTTTCATTATCATCTCAACACTGTTGACTCGAAAAATGGGCCTAAAATACTTTGTCACATTTTATACGAAGGTAAGTTATGTAATATTTATAAAAACAAGTGTTGGAAAAACTATGGTAAGTAAATGTTTTTCAGAGTTTAAATAAGAAAACAGGTACACACCTAAAAAAAATTGTCCTAACCCAGATCAGTACAGTGCTTAAATTTTCTCTATGGCAGCTGGTTTGTATAATCCAGCATCCATATGATGTTGACCCCGATCATATTCTGTGAATCATTAATCATATGCTGAAGTTCAGTCTGAGTTCATGAGAACGACTCATACGTGAAGACATAATGAGTTCCTGTGATTGACTTCCAGACACTTTTTCTTGCAAAACAAGTGTGGTTTCAGCCTCTAGCTGGCACAGCTCACTCAGGCAATCTCAAATTCCCCCTTATCATCAGATGTAATGCTATCCGATGCCACGATCGTATTTGTCTTGGACATTGTTCTAGCTTTGATCATAAATTGCAGTAATTACTCCAGGTCTTATCGTTCCCTCTGGAAACAATGCGTGGAATAGGAGAAGCCAGTGCGTACACAAGCACAGACACAGAGGCCTAGTGTGTGAGGACAAACAGTCGGATTAAATGCAGCCTTTATGTTTTTCATCCACAACGCACTTCACAGCTTGCAGTGTGCAGCCACTTAGCAGCGGATCACTTAAGTCCGGATATGCTAACGAAACAGGGTGTTCTGTAATTGAACCAGATCTCTTTCTGCCTTCTCCTCCGCCTTCTCTCTCCTTTTATCCTTACGTCTCTAAGCACAAATAAATAAATGAGCAGAACCTGAGACGTGACTACAGGGAATTGTTCATTATGGACTCTGGAAAACAGCAGCAATCAGGACTAACAACAGGCTCAGTGACTCATTTTGGTCCCTGAATAGTACAGGGGCCACACATTTAACCCCCCACTTGCACCATGCCCTTTCATCTTCTTCACACAACAAAAATGGTGTATTTTGTAACCTCCCCTCAACAGGAAACAAAAATGTTTGAATTCCGAGTGCTGCGTGCATACTATGATACAATTTTTAAAATTAGAATTCCTGTCAGAGTTCACTGTAACTTCCTGGAATACCTCTGTCTCTGGGAATTAAACACCAGGCCACAGTGGAACCTCAGTGTGGTTATCCAAAAATATGGTGACAGAAATTCCTAAAATTCTCTATTTATAACCATAAAACCTCTATGATGTGAGATCTAACTTCCTGTGGTGTTAGGACACTTTTTTGTTTTCAGGCAAAGAGGTTGTGAGAGAGCTGATCATCAGAGTGCTCCAGTTTTCTGTTTGAAAATCTGATATACTGGAGCTGAACATTGCCAGCATAAAGAGGAAGGAAAATAACTCTGGGTTTGGCTGTTAATGCATTTAACAACTTTCAGGAGCTGTTGATTAAAAGAGTGTGTCAACAAATACAACAAATCTGCATTGTCAATTACGTTTTGAAGGAAACGTTGTTTCTCCAGATAACTTTATTGCCTAAAGATTACAAAGTCATTTGAATGCGTTTTAGTTTTGATTTAAAAGCTTCAAAATGGACCTTGAGCTGAGATTGTTGTGTCAACTTGTTGCAATGACAACCTCAGTGTGAAAAAGTTGCTTTTCCCCCTCTCACCAGGTTTCCATTAATTGATGTACAATATTTCAATTTATTTGATAAATCGTCATTTAGGTCATGAAGAGAACTCAAGCTTCTTTAATTAGCATTAATGTTGTTTCATATGATTTTGATTTGTTACCCTATTGTGTGTGTTTTTTTCTGATTGTTGTTCAGCCTGTTAGAGATAGAGCTGCTGCTCAATCAGGGATAGTGGAAACAGGTTTGCATCATTATGTCCTCTAAGCAGGGAGGTGGGTGGACACTGTTAAGATGACCATAGATAAATGGTGATGTCAGCAGTAACTCAGAGATCTTACATTCATGTTTAGTTCTTGGTCTTGGTGCTTGCTCCGGCCAGGTGGCAGGTTCCAATCAGACGAGGCTGAGAAGATAAAATGCCATTCAGTGAAGAAGCAGCGAGGAAGGAGGCGGCAGATTACTGTGATTCTCCCGCTTTCTTATTTTGTTGATTTATTTTCTTTATTCATATATTTTCTTCATTATTTACTTTTGCTTCAGCTTAATTAAGCTTTGTTCAATTTCCTGGGTTACATTTTATTAATATTTTTCACTAATCCTTTTGTTAAGAAAGGTAACATTTTGCACTTATCACTGCCTATCGAGCTGCTCTTTCAACATCCCTTTTAATCATCACCACCATCATCATCATCAGCCCTTTATGTGATAAAAAGTGATGTACATGACCCAGAGCTGAATGGTGGCTGCTTCATGCTCAACACTGAACATACTTTACCCCAAATTTCACATGCAGTTACTACAAAAGCCACAAGCACGTTGATCTAATGTCAAAGACATGCCTCAGATTCAACCATTGTTCCTGGGATTTAAGCCAAAATAATAGAGTGATCATCTAATAAATGTTTTCGTCCAGGAATTTGAAACCAAATTCCATGTGCATTACTTTGAGATAAACTGTTTTTTTGCACTATTGCAGTCTCTAATGAAGTGTACAGGAACTCTAAACCCAGACGATAAGCAGTGCTTCAAAATCAAAAGACTGCTAATGGAGTGAATGTTTCCCAGTGTGCTTTGCAGTGAATTGTGCAACACTTGGCTGATTTCCTCAACATTTCGAATTGGAAAACAGTGAGGGAAACATGCACCCACCAACATGATCAAATGTGTATCCTGAGGGAGGCCATTATCTTATGATGTGGTATGTTCAGATGCCAAGGTGCAATGATCCACCTCAAGACGTTTTGTTCACTGTCTTCTGCAAGTGAACACTGCTGTTCAACATGAACATTTCCATTCAACATGATTCACACAGATCAATGCGGCCACATGAGCACCGAAGAGGAAAATCATGTTGTCATTTCAATGCTCGGAGCAGTTTTTTAACTTCAAATTGTGTTACCAGAAAAGCATTGCATCTACGCCAGCAGATCTCAACCTATTATTACTCCAATTAGATTTGATTTATGTCTCTGTTTAACTCACTAATTATAGCAACACTAAAATCACCTGCCAAGTGACTGCTGATGAAAATAAGCTTCAAGCTAAATGGTAAAATATACCAACGGTAACATCTAGGCTGTGTTTAATGTTGTACAAGTTCCCTCACAAACAAATGAAATAAAAGATAAATATCTTCACACCTGGATAGAAATCCAATAAGCCTCAATTTGGTGATTTTGAGTAAAAAACAAACAAATTGTCAGTGCATTTACACCTTATTTAATTGACATGGGAAACATGCTTGCAAACAGTTGCCTATTTACACATCCAGCAGATAACATAAGGCTCAAATATTCACTGTCTTCACCATCTACTCACTAACATTGTTTGTTTACCATTTAGTGCGTGGCAGGTAGTGTGCAGTGGGTTTATCAGAGCTTTTTGCTGTAAACATTTGCCTGCTACAGCCAAATGCAATGCTGTTTAGCATTAGGAAAGAATCAAAACAGTTGTTGGCCGGAAAACTGAAAGACATTTAGATGAGGGAGACTACATAGTCAGGTGATAATTATCTGTGGGTTTTAATTTTACACATTATCATTTGACCCATTGTTGAAATACAAAAAGGGCAAGTGATTAGTGCAGCTTTAAAACTAAGTATGAAATACAGTCATCGAAAGGCTGCTTAAAGAATGGTCATGTGCAATGTACGTGTTTAAAAAACTTTCACTTCTCAGTTTGTGCAAACAAATTAAACTGCTTGGATGAAACTGATCCTCACTTTAAACTGCTCTGTTTTTACCATATTCTCTTTGGTTTCTGAAAAAAACTCTGTTGTTATGAAACTGCCTTCAAATTAATTAAGCTGTACATCAAGGTGAAGTTAAGGCCCAGCCCAATTGTCTTTACACCCCATATAGTGTTATCCAGCTCTGTGAGTTTGTTTGCCTGAGGCTTAGTTTGCTCTTTTAGTCATCAGTTGTGACACGGCCTGAACCTCAACATTATAATATTATCCTGCATTAGCCTGGGGATAAGGAGCTCCAGTACATGAACACCCTGTCTGCTGGTGTGCATGTACTGTAATTACACATAAGCAGTAATATCATACAGAGTGTAAACAGATTTTAAAGAATCATTCAAAGTTTGGGATTTTTTCCCAGGAACCCTGTTTGTTAACTACAGTAACCACCCATTCAAACAGCTTCAGTTGTCACTACACTTCTACTTGCCCCATTTCTTGGGTAATAAGGGGGTTTGACTGTAACATATAATGTTCGTGACATCCTGAACTGAGTCATGCATGAGGCAAGGCAAGTCTATTTGTAAAGCACATTTCAACAACAAGGCAATTCAAAGTGCTTCACATAAAACCATTAAAAACATCAAAACACAAGGCAAAAGTAAAGGATTTAAAATTAATTAAGAACATTGAAACATTAAAAACAGTCATTAAAACACAGAAAAGCAGTGAACGAAATAAAATACAGCAGTAAAATGCAGAAATGCAGGAAATTGATTAATATCCTTGACTCTGGTTCAATTAAAGGCAGCAGCAAACAGAAACTGAGAGCAACACAATGAGCATACAGCACGGTTGGTCACACAGCACATCCAGGTATCATGTGTTTTGTGTTAATTAAGAAGAAAATGTTTTTTTAATTGTGAGGTTTCGCCTCATGTGCTGTGAACAAAATATTTCTATAGTCGGGGAAAACCCTGATTTTCATAAATTGCAGCCACATTTTGGCATGCAAAGTTTTACAGTTGGATCCATTTTTATCATCAAATTGCGCAAATCTGTCCATGTTTTCAGCATCTTATAAACCTCAGCTGGCCCTTGCGTTTATTGACACAAACCACAGGGATCTATAATGAAAGATTTGTAAAAATCATGGGCATAATTCAGTGTACTCTACTGATGAAATGATGATTCCAATAATATTGCAGTTACTTAAAACCTAAAAAAAACAAAACTTTATTCAAAATGACAAAATAACAGCAGATTTGCCAATTTGAGCACAGTCAATTAAAGAAACAAATCCAGCAGAGGGAACCTATTTGCACGACAGATGTGTGGAGGGAAGCTGGGTTTTACAAACCAGACTGTAATGTCATTAGCATAAATAGCATTGCTTGTAAGATTTGAACATAGACTGTTTAAGAGAAGTGGATGTAGTCCCCGTGATGTCACCCATTGGTTGGTGGACTGCCGTTTTGAAGCCTCGATTCCGGTATTTTCGCTGCCGCCATCTTGGTTTTTGGCCATTGCCATCTTGGCTTTTTACAATCAGAACTGACATGACAGGGTGAAGCTAACTACAACAGAATGCGGAATAAGACATTTTTAGGTGAACAAAATGGTTACAGTAAACTTTCATGACCTGAAAACACACTGTGAAAGGGTTAAAGGGTTGTAAGACGAAAACACAGACAAGCCCCAGACCAGACAACGCTATGGTATTTAACTGTCAATTACAAGGTAGCCATGCCCTAAAGCATACCCTGCTTTATCATCTATTCTACTCTAAATGGGACCATAATTTACTAAATCAACATCGTGCTGTACTGAAGAAGACTTGAATCTAGTGATTAAGAGCATAAACTCATGTGTACAATGTTTACTGAGGTAATAAATCAAGTGAGATTTAGGGTCCTTTTCCCATAGACATCCATACATTCAGACTTGCAAGTTTAAGGCGCTTCCGCACTTTTCAGACCCAGAGGTTCCCTTCTGGATTCAAGTAAGTCTCAGTTTATTAAATAGCTTGTTTGACGGTTCGACTGAATAAGAACTAGTCTAGCCGATGGCAATGTGGGATTCCTCTTGATTACACAAAACAAAAAACTTTCCCTTGCAAAAGGTAGTTCAGATACATACTGTACATTCAGCCATCAAATGGTGCTGTCACTGGCTCATGAGTTGACCCGTCCCTAACATCCTCAGCACAACACTGACACATCTCGTCCAGTAATCACTGCACTGGCATCATAAAAGGATTATTATATATGAGCCCTGTAATCTGCTTCTACCAGCTTTGTGGGTTTGGTTGACATGAAAATCAATCTCAATAACACAGGACTTGGTGACGCGCAATGTAAATACATGCTTTAGTTCAAATCAGCTGTGAGACATGATATTAAGCTTTTTCAAATTTCTAAGTCATTTCTTATTCAACATAATTTTTCTATTTTCTCCATTTTACAGTCCAAGACGGAGGGTTTAATGTAGTAGGTGAAGGGTTCAAATTCCACATGGCCTGGAGCTATTATGTTATTAAAAAATATGCTGGGAAATGTTTTCGATGCCATTTACATGCAAGAACAGGGGCATTTCGTTGCTCACTGTCGCCTGAGGAATGGATCTTCTCTTTGAGACTCGGTTTCCCACACTGACCACAGACACTGTTCACTTTCTCAAGGCAGAGTTCCAACCAACGTCTGCCGCATCAGCGCGGTGACTGAGGAACAAAACATGCCCAATATGCATCACATCTGCCCCAAACAACTCCCAGGTGGGATACTGGGTAATAATAATGTATCTCAGAAATTCCTAAGACCCCTTTAGCATTAGAGTGTTGTCAAACCACCATGACAAATATGGTTCTCACCACATTTAGGACCATGGAAATTTTACCAAATATTACTGAAGACAAAAATGCTTTCATGACATGCTCGCCAAAAACTTGAATTCAAATGAAGTTTCTTTGACTGGGCCACTGGCAACCCAACCATTGTCGTTTCATTTGGTTTGACTCAGTGCTTTTCAGAGTCTCTCTAATTTTTCTGAGACAGTCAGTGTAAATCAATGATCTTTTCAAGTAGCAGACCTCCCCGAAGTCTTAACATCTGGTATGTAAATATGCTTGCCCAACACGGCACCACTTAACATCACTCATCATGTTGCGGTGTCATCTCATGCAGTCGCAGAAGCTGTCTGATATAGTTTTAACTATTCCATCGAACATATTTTCGCGTTTGTCGAGGTCATTTTTCTGTTTTTTTAAAGCTTTATTGGTCCCCTACGTGAGAATGTCTGAGCGCCTGGCATCTATTACAGCGCATATTAGATTCACACATGTACAGAGACACAGAGGTAAACACGCAGAATCACTGAGTCTTTGTTATAGTTGCCATAGCTTTCCCTGCTTGCACATGGATTTTATTTGTAAAGCCGGAGTCCGCAGTCCTTTTCATCTCTTACCTTGGGTTTAATCTTTTCGTTAAGCCTTTTTTTCAGTGACACACTGTTTGAAACCAGTGGCGTTGCAGGAAGCAACAAGTGCTTTGGCTTTGTCTTTCACAAGTGTAAACGGAAACCTCAAAGCACACAATTTACACACAAAGCTGGAACCAACTTAAAGGAATATCCCTGTATCTTTCAACACATCTATGTTGTCACTCTGACAATGGGTCTTGCTAACTTTACTACCTCCATTAAAGAGATCAGAAAAACTGTCAGAACGACATTGGCTATATCAGGGCAAGCAGTAGGGGCCTCCTAAAGCTTTCAAAATAAACTTCCATTTTTAAATTCTTCTAATTTCAATAGAATTGTGCTTTGAGTTTATCCATCTGGAGCCTTTGTGGATAGTTCAATTTTTGTTTGTATGCAATTTTTGTTTGTATGCAATGGAGAAAAACTGTAATACAGCCATCACAGACAGACAGTTTGTAAAACTGCAAATGTGTAAATGGCTCAATCAACGTTAGCTCCTTCAGCAATAGTGACTTAACAGACATTTATTTAAAGGAAAATCTTCAAGATTGCCACTTTAAGCCACACCCCTTTTCAAAACTCTTGAATCCTTGTGGGAGGCGTCAATGGTCTTGGCAGAGAGTTCTTTTATACTTTTGCCATGGAGGTCAAGAGGTAGTTTGTGTGTGTGTGTGTGTGTGTGTGTGTGTGTGTGTGTGTGTGTGTGTGTGCATGAACGCATGCTGATGATGACATTTTGTACAGACATGGATGTAAACTGCAACTTGACTGTTTGACAGAGGCATACAACCGTGAGGCGGTCATTTTGGTCAGTTTTAAACCAAGACTGTGATCTTAAGCTGTGAGTGTTTAAAGACACCATAAAAAGCGTAATAATGCCGTCGGTGCTACTGGTGGTAATGAAAAGCCTGAACATTCTGATGGCAAACTCATTTTACTGATCGATTTAGTCATCAAAATGTACTTTCCTCCTAAACGGATTTGCTGTTATACATTAGCATCTAATGTAATTTCAAGGAAAAAGGGTTGATTCTTTTTTTAACCAGAGTACACAGATTAGGATCAAATGGATGAAGAGAGACAAAGAATGGGGGGAAAGGCAGAAAGACAACATTACTAAAGAAACTGGTGGTGTTCCTGTGGTCAATTCTTTCTACAGCTGACTGAGGAGGAAAACTTTGCTGCAAAAAATAAGACTTTATTTTATAATTTGTAGAAACAGTGGTGGTTGGTCCTGCAAATCATATATTAAATGTAGACAAAAAAATGGAAAACAATTTAAGAAAATAATACGACATGAATACATCCTGTCTCCAGGCTGGTGTTGTTTCATAGGTAACAGCTGCTGGTTGTTGCAGGATGAGCAGAGGAAGAGGATGCAACATATTTGAGATCTACTGTAAACAGCAGCATTGGTCAGTCCAGCACAAAGGAGCCAGTGATGATATATATTGGAAGTGGAGAGAGGGTGCACCTCGCCACATGGTCATAAAGCATCTTTTCTGAGTGGTGAGATCATGTTCTGCCAAGATAAGCTCTCAGCTAATTGAATGGGTGGCTCAGAAACAAGATTGCTGTCCCTTATTTTCTTGTTGTCCCGGAAATATCTTGGAGTGCTTAGTGTACAGTAATTGGCCGAGGACATGAAAGGAAGCTTTGCCTGAAAGATGCTCTTTCAAAAGTTGCCAGATTTGACTGATCACTGTTAGCGCATACAAATTGCTTAATTTTAACTTTGCTGTAGGGAAATTGAAAACTTTCCACATGAATATGTTTCATCTTTGCTCTTCTTTTTTTAAAGGCTTTTTTTCCCCCTGGGACAAAACAAGTTTTATGAGGTCAAAGTTAACACCTAGAGACATCTGGTCCCATGCCATCAAACCAATAGAAACGCCAAAGACCAGGACGGATGACAGTAATAGAAAGCACCCAGATATGTCTTTTTTTTCTGCAGTTTTGTGATGTATGGATGTTTGACACGCTGAGGTAGTTTGGAAGATGTTCTGAGTTTGTCTGGGGGGTTAAGTCCATTGCCTCTGGGATATTGCTAACGCTATAAGGGTGAGAGGTTGTGACAATTTGAGAGGCCCACTGCTGGAGAAAAATTCCAGTAGGATTATTTTATAAAGAGAAGTGGGTGTCCGAAGAGATAATAGTCCTTCAGGGGGTCCATTATTTATAGCTACGAGGCGCCACTACACATATGCTGCTCCACTCAACAACCAAAACCAGAAAACACAGATTTGTCTCCTCATGTCTCACCTTTCGTCACATAAAATAGTAAACAGTGAGTGTGCAGATTTTTACTTTGCTTATGTTTGACATATGAAGGGAAACAGTCCTCGATTAGAACACCATTCTCACTCTCAACCATAGACTGCTCACAACATTTCACTTTTAATTCTGATTCATTACAGTTCTTATTTTCATAGTTTTCACTTTACCCACAGGTGAATTGCTAAGATCTTGGATCACTAAGAAGAAGTTGTTCAGGTCAAGAAAGATGAGTAGACAGGTGATCAAACTAAATTCAAACAAATCTCCAGGTTAGGCCCAATTATTTGAAAGAAAAAAACAAAATCACATTCTATGCGTGTCTTTATATAAATTGTTGGCTCGCTGTTTTCCTGGATCTCGGTAATTACTGTTATCATAACTAAAAGAAAAGATGGCCAAAGCTACTTTGTTTGAAAGTCCAATGTTGTAATGAATTGGAATCATCCTTGAACAATGTTTGGTACCAAGTCTCTTAACAGTTATATCTTCTGGCTTCTGCAAATAACAAGATTTTCAAGGTCCATAGCATGTCAGCACTCGAGTGATTTAGGACTTCTGCCTAAAATGTGTGTGTGTGTGTGTGTGTGTGTGTGTGTGTGTGTGTGTGTGTGTGTGTGTGTGTGTGTGTGTGTGTGTGTGTGTGTGTGTGTGTGTGTGTGTGTGTGTGTGTGTGTGTGTGTGTGTGAGAGAGAGAGAGAGAAAGCAAGCAGGATGCTGCGGCAAGGACGAATGTGTGTTAAACTATTTCCCTCTGTGGATGAGTGGTTGTTGGTGTTGACTGAATGCTGGCAGATGGTTTGTCCATCTCTGACCAAGAAGCCTGGATGTCCAGAGATGAGAGATCTCTTTTATGATGGGAGGGCCATAGAATTTGGGCTGTAACTTAACAATATCCTCACACTTGTCCAAACCAAAACTATTCCATCACTGACAAACACATCTGTGTGTCCTATGACTGAACTTTAAAACATCCAAAATGAAAAGGAAAAGTCACAGATGTTTGTGGTCATGAGGTCAACGGTAGTAGCCTATTGGGAATATTAACTTGAAATACAGTTGTTGTTTTTCTGTGCATTGACAACACAATGTCCCTTAAATGTGGCTTTGCACTATAAACTGGCCTCCATGTTTGGTTTTCAGGCACTTCCATGACTAAACATGTACGTTTTGTTAGGTTTAACGGACTTGCTAATTACGAAACTCCGACATGAACGCTGCATGACGGCGTTCACTTTTGGACAATTTTTTTCTGGAAGGCATTTATAAACTCAGTTGAACGCACAAATACACAGACACAGTTGTGTAAAAAAGAAAAAAAGAACTTGAGAGAGAAGTTCAACCCCTGCTTACTTTCTTACCTCGGCACAGCTGACCAATTTCTGTATGAAGTAGGCATGCTTGTCAGTTCTGGGAAGTTACAGAAACTGACAGATGCAGGCCCTCAATTCCATCTTCGTGAAGGTGTGAGGGAGGGGTTTCTTGAGCTGTTTGAACCAATACTTCAGTTGGAGCCTTTTGACCAGATCCAAAATGAAGTTGAATCGAGCAAACAGAAAGGACACCAACTCTGGCAGCATATGATGAAATACCAATGGGTGAGGGATTTGATGTTGCGTGAATGTTGACATTAGAGGCCCATATTAATATCAAGTGTAAATGTGTTCAGGCTAAATCATATCTAGATACAATCTGGATACTCAGCAGAACACCACTGAATAAATGAAGGTAAAATGTTCACTGTGAGGGATTACGCAACACAATTGATTTTCTTACTGTGTGGAGGTAAATGGAAAAAACAACGGCGGTCTGGAAGAGTGGGAACAATTACATCCAAATAAATCTATGCATGCATTTTAAATGGTCAGCAAAAATGTAAAGTACGTGTGATTTGTGGTTGAGAAGCTAATTGCAAACATATGGACCTTTTAACATCCGACACCTCTTCCTTGTAAAGCGATTATCTCCTCCAACAGCGAGCGCACACACAGAAATATTTGTCTAGATTAGATACTACATATTAAGTAAGAGCCAATATAGCACCTCGATAAGAATGGTACATTTGAAGTGAATCACAGAGTCCACGAACAAAAACAAACTAGGCAGGGAAAGCCCTGGATTATAATAGGAACACAGTGCTGAGTGTTCACAAATGTGCAGGGATAAAAAGATCAGAGAGGGAATTACTCTGATGGAACCTACGCTTGAAATGAACAAACAGTTCCACCTCCTTGACTTTCCTGTGCACCGACATCACACGTTTGGGGACAATGGAGCATTGTGTGGCAGTCATTCAATCCAGTCTTACGCAGTAACACTGATAGCGAGTGATCACAGAAAAATGATGTCACCACAGCTGCTTGCAGCAACAACAAAGAAGTACCTTTTAGGATGGGCAGATCTGAAGTCAGATTAAAGCCAGAAGGGAACTCAGAGTTTGAAGAGCCCCAAATAACACACAGAGAGACATTGATTACATGGCGCTGTTGGGGGAATTTCTCAGAAGATGTGAACTGTGACCTGGGTCAAAAGCATTCTGAGAATTGAATCTGCTTTTCAGATTCGGTCTCTTCTAAACCTCTCATCGAAAAGCTGAACCTGCATTAATTCCTGTTTCGGCAACCTGGGAGCAGCAGAAACAAGCTATCAACAAACATTAACATTTTATCACCTTATAGAGTTGCTAATGTAGCAGTGATTTGCTCATTTACACAACAAATTCACAACATTCATTTGGAGTCAAGTTTGTGTCCAAAGTACTATATTGTTTTTTAGCGCTGCTTTGGTCTCTACCAACTCTTGAGAGAAACAGCTGGCTCTTTAGCGGCTAAATGCTCCACTATGTTTACTATGTTCACCAGCCTACCGCTAACTTTTTCTGTCTGTCGTTTGATGCTGTATATATGAAGCGTTCAGTGAGTTTTGCTAATGTTTTACTGAAAATGAGACCATCGAGAACAAGGACCGGAAATACAGTAAAAAGCTCTGTGGAGTTCTGGGTCCATCACTACACCACTTCCACATTTAGTCATTAAATCCATTGTTCAAATTAATAAAAAAACTTTTTTTTTTGCTGCATTTAGTTTTGCAAGATAGATTGCGTAATATATTTATTACCAGTATGTTTTGGATATTGCCCTTTAAAAAATAGGATTGAAAAGATTCAATGAATGTTTTAATAAGACTTAATTAATCTAAGCAACTGGATCTGAAATAGAACCCAGCCAACAGTGTTCTGGTTGTCTTCCAATATGGCTCTGAATGACACAATTTCTAAACATTTATGAGAATAAGAATTAGCCCCAGTCTTTTAATCCCTCTGGGGGAAAAAATTGCTTTCAGACAGTAAAGTCACATGAAGTACAAGAACTAAAGTTGTGTAGTATTTATAACCATGGCTATAACATGTCTGTGTACAGCTCTCCCACCTATAAAGCACATTGTATAACTTTTATGATAAAGTTAGTCAACTTGCTGATACAGCTTTTGGCTACAGTACAGCACAAACCCTGAAAACGCTGTACACAGACAGCTCTGCGAGGTACAAACCAAAAATGGTACGCTATAGTAATTACTGCAGACATTTTAAAGCAGCACTTTAGGGTAAACTGCTGTGTGCATACGTGAGCCAGACATAGAATGTATACCACCGGGCTCTCATGCGTTTGGCCGGGACTGGCTTCAATTAAAACACAATTACTGTCAAAGCTAATCAACACTCCTCATAGGGATCTCAGCGGGAATAATTAGGCTAACATTTATCTGTGATGTCCATGCACTGTTGGGCTCTAAGTATGCTTTTAAAATCCCACAGATGGTATTATCAAATTTTCGGGTTTACCAAATTGATTCAGTGGAATATTTGGAAAATCACAGTTTATCATGGGAACATGGTATTTATAGCCCATATTGGTCAGACACATCATAAATCTAATTTGGAGAGTCTGCCGCAGGCTGCCAGCCTCTGTCCCCAGTGTATACTGCTCTGCTGAATATGTACCATGGTGTCTGTTATTCATGGTTCATGCTAATCCGAACCACAGGCTTGAAATTCACTTTTCAAATATGTCAACCTCAGCGTAGAGGACTACATTTAATCCTCTCTCCTCCCATTTAATACTGCAGTGGCCTTGGCATTAAAGAATGAAAAAAGCCATGTGTGCCCACTATTGTTCTGTGATACCTTGCACTCGAATGTCTTTTCGTATACGTCTTTGTAATACTGTGCTTTTGCCCATGAGACATGATGGTGGAAAGCCAAAGCGGCCTTTTCTCTGATATCAATTCTCTATAGTGAAACTTCAGGAGGACAGGCAGCTGCATCTTTAAAGAAGACTTCAAATAGCAGGGGCAGCAGTGACAGTGTGCCTCTGTGTGTTGCCGCTTCCCACAGCCCAAGGCAAAGAGGGCATCGTTTGATTTAGAGGCAGGAATGGCCTTCTGGGCCCTTGATTACCAGAACCCTGCATGCTTTCATGTGGTCAGCATTCTGCCAGAGAAGGGTCACTGTTATCGATTAAATAATCTGAGTCAGTTAAAGGCAGAAACAGGGAGCATTCATGTTCCAAACTGAAGGCCTGACTCTTTGGAAATGGCCTAATCCATCTTCCTGGGAAATGAAAGGATATAGAACAATTATCTACCAAGCAACAGAGCCGTGCCCACCGCTCGCAGCCTCCAGTTCATCTTCCTGGAATGTGCAGTTGAAAAAAGTTATGAAAGCAGTGTTGGACTTTTGATTAAAGTGATGTTGTTAACGATCCAGATCAGAGCTGCAGGACGTTTAATGTACGAACACTGGGCCTCACTGGAACAATGACTCATTTGATTAGGGAGGAAGTTATTCAACAGATTTTGTTCCACTGGCTCATAACTACTATAGTCACAGCTATTCTACTCTCCTGCATGCTGGGTTAACAAATGGCTTTCAGTCATTGACGAATGAACATACACACATGACAGAGATTACCTAATCAGAATCAATTCTAATGGCCAAATAATTAGCTTTGCCTAAGTACCATTGATGTAATTAAGCTCTTTGAATGCTTTCATTGAGATTACAAATGTAAGGAAAACATTCATTATGTTGGATGTATCTTATGTCTGTATTAATTCTAGTAATAATATTTAAAGCACCTAATGGTGTCGTTTCCCAGTACATGTATGATATGTTTGCTGACTTTAATCCACTCAGACCTCTCAGGTTTCTCTGCCTTGAATAACGGCACTCAATCCTGCTGTTAAAGGATAAATTCAAAGTCTATCTTAAACTTATACATGCCTGTAAGCACATTCAATCTTGTATTATTATTCAATGTTCCAATGGGCATGCGAGTACTGTTTTAAGATAGACCTGATAAAAACATTTACCAACCCTTTTTAAACTGTTTTTCACACAGCTTTGTATCACCCAACGGCAAAAGTCTGCCAGATGACACAAAATGATGTGTTCAGCGTCATCGACCTGTCCTTCGCTGGCAAATGAGCGGGGAGCTCCGGGCGCTGGAGGGAGGTTGAACATTGTTTGTTTGCATTTACTAGCTTAACCAGTTCCCAATCCCAACGTGTCAAATAACGCAGCTTCGTCAGTGCTCCTTGTCATCTGACACCGACGCTCAAGCCTGTATTTGACGCACCCTCCCGCCGCATTAGCAGAGCATCAGATAAAGTATAAAGTGCGAGATAGTCCTCACAGGGCGGGAGGGAGATGTGCTGGATGGGTCAAACGAACAGGAGACCACTGTCTGTGTCCCGTGCGAAGCTTGAAGTAACATTTTGTCACATCAGTTGTTAGTCAAGCCGTTAGTCAATCAAGTTAACGTCAACCACGCTCTTTTCCTAAACTAAGTTGTTTTGTTGCCTAAAGTTCCTGTGCATGTAATGAGCGTATATTGACACGCCGTCACTGACGTGCAAAAAGACACAAGAGAGGTAGGTAGAGAGTCTGACCAAGCTGCATTATTTGAGTCATTGGTGTGTGAATGTGTTGACTACATGCATTGTAGTGACACAAAGCTGGTTGAAAATCTGCAAAGTTTCTCTTTCACACGAATTTGACGATAACAAAAGGTAAAATCAATCCAATAAAGAGTTCAAACGGGAATGGATCAGAATTTACGGGTTCAATATTTGACGAACTGCAGTGGCAGCTGGCCAATAGAGGGCAATGGGGCATGGCCCCACCTTGAGCAACACAAAAAAAATCATAAATTATACAAATTGTCAATATTTGTGTTTTTGAACTATGGAATGTACCCAGTAATATGTGTAAAATATGATATCTGCGCAAAATATATGCTCTCGTGTGCTCTCTGCTCGTGCTCTCCGCCTGTGTGCACGACATGTCTCAGAACGCGCAGCTAGGGGGGCAAAATCGTTTTTGCCCAAAAGAGGCGGGTCTATAAAGCAGTTTAGCCAATTGCTGGTTGAAGATATAAATGAGCGACATACAATTTAGCCAATCAGCGCCCTCAAATAGATTCAGTGTGGGGCCAAAAAGATTTTGCCCCCCTAGCTAGTTAAATATTTAACTGCAAAGTAGTAATGCGTGTTTGATACTGAATTTCTTTTGCATTAAACCATACTGGGATGTTTGCTGAAATTTATAGGATGGCCCTACCTAGAACATTTTCCACCAGCCGCCACTGACGAACTGTATCCAGAGAGAAGTTAAGTTATTTCTACAAAGCACAAGTGTTTGTCTACATTCAAGTTTTAACAAAACCTTTTGATCCCATTTCTTAATTCCTTGCTAGTTCTTGTATCTGTCACAAAGCTCACCCTTTATTGTGAACATATGCACAGGATCATTTTTCTTTTTTTTCTGGAGAGAGTTGAGAGGATATTAGCAAGTGTTGAAAGACAACTGTCCAGATATGAACTCATCTCTGGAATTTGTAGTTCTTGTCTCGGATTTTGCTGCAGGAAAGAAGTTGGTTGACCAGTGGAATAAGGAAACCGAAATCCTGTTCCAAAGCAATTCTTCATGATTTCCAGATAATCCATCATGAATGTCATCTTGAAGAATTCTGGTAATAAAAGAAGAACAGCAATTTGCATTTAAAATAAAAAGAATTCCCTACAAATGTGTTTTTTTTTTGGGTGTCCAAATGCTTAATTTTCTAGAACTGGACCTGCCTCCTCTTGGCCCGTCGCACTAATGGTTAGCCACCTGCCGTATGGCCAGCGTCATCCAGCTGCCAGTTCGCATCTGCAGGCCACGGACGTATAGTGATCTGCTACATAATGGAGGGACAGTCTCTTGGATCATTTGTTTGTCATCTAGTGTGGGTGTAGTCCATATGCATGTTCTGTGTGCGTCACATCAAAGTCAGCAAGACAGCCTTTCACTGAGTTTCACCGCACTAACAAAGCATGATTTTCCACATGATTTTCCGGCTCACAACTGTGGGGAACCCCATATTCTGCACAGAGCACAATCACACATTTCTGAATAACCTCTGAATCAAAGCCAGACTCAGGGTGGGCTGACTGATGTGTTGTACTGATGCAGGGTGGTCAACCAGGAGAGTGAAACCAGTCCTGGACAGTGTGATCCATTAATAAGAACCAGTCTGTCTGTGCCACAGTGAAATTGGTTAACACTGTCTTCAGTTACATGAAAGGATCAACCCAATACCACTTAAACCTCAGTCTAAGAATTTGAATCTGAAGTTGGGACTCCACACAGCATGTGGCCAAAGATGTTGTGCCTGCACCGTACTGCTGAAATGAATGTCACATTATTTGGTTGGTCCATGGACCATTTAAATCATGCTTTATTGTGCATTACACAATGTGAATTCAATAACATCAAGGAAAAGAGAACCAAGAGCAAGGTGCACAAAGACAAACATCTTAGACAAGAGTCTAACTTAAAGTTAGAGACACTGAACTCAACCTGCAGCAAAAACCTCATGTCTGTTTGTTTTAAAATATTCTAAGGTTATGTAAAGTGCATTGCATTTCCATTGTGTTCAAAAGTTACATATAAGCCTTTCTTGCGTTGCCTTGTGAAGTGGCTAGACTGAGCTTTACATCGATAGCCAAGTGTGCAGGGCAAATAAAATGAAATAAGACACTTCAAGATAAGAAAAGAATGACAAAACAGATTCAACCTAATGGAACATCACTTTTCTCCAGCTCAACATTTTTTTTATGTCCACAAACTCAGAGAGTCATCAGAAGAAAGGCAATGCAAGAGACACAAGCTTTGGGAGAGGATCACTTAAAACCGTGTAAACCCACTAATTGTCAAAATTGCAATAAATGTTCAAACGTGTTTTTAAAAACATGCTTTAGCAAATTACATTTTTTAGTTAATAAACAAAAGTTTTTCACAGCAAGCCAGAGATTTGTCACACTCTGGGATGTGTCAAAATAACTTACCTGAGCTATTACCATTTTTACCATTACTATTATACCTTGCAAGTTCCAATTTTGTGCAGTGTTTGACCTGCATTAATTTTCTTTACATTTTAGTTTTGGCCACTTGGGGGCAGCACAAGAAGCTATGAACACAAGCTGACACATTTATCACCTTGTAAAGATGTTGTATGAACATTAAAAAGCTGCCTATTTAATGAACACTGAGCAACATTGGCATTCATTTCGAGTATGTTTTGTGTTCTCCTGAGTCCAGTCTTCTCTCGCCTTTTAGCTGTTTGGTCTCCACAAACTTAATGTCTGTCTCTTTAGCTGCTAAATGCTCCACTATGTTTACCAGCCAGTCGCACACTTTGTCTAATTGTTGCTTTGTGCTGGGGAGGTAGCATACAGTGGGTATCGAAGCTATTTTTGCAACGGTCTGCTGCATTTGGAGCGCTGAGACTGAATCAGAACATTAAGACTGTAAAACCAAAACAATGAGCCAAAAGATGCTAAAATGCTTCTTGGAGCCGAGAGGAACTGCAGAGTGATTATTATGGTTATTGTCTGTTTACCACGATGAGAATCCCCTTTTACATTTGCATAACCATTTCATCCATTGTTAACATAAAAATATTGCAACATGGAATTGGGGGAAGTGACCAAGTAAATCAGTATTAAGCCGAGTCAGCCAAAGATTGAGACTATGACGCCTGGCAGATGACCACCTGCGTCACACCAGTGCCTCCAGTGCCTGTCTCTGTGACTCTGAACATTACTATTATTCAGCTGGAGACGACCATTTCCACTTATGATTCACCTGCAAGTGCTGCCAGAGTTATCCAGTCTGGCGTCAAGGGAGTCTATCTGCCATGATATGACTTTAATCTTCCCTCAAAACAGATCGCAAATCAGTCGTGCTTTCCTCGCTGTCAGGTGAACTGATATTGATACGTTCTCAGATATTATTTCACAAATGGCTTGGATTTTCCAACATCTGAGACTCATCAACAGTTTTGTCGTCAGAGCATTATCGCTGCAAAAACAATGATCACAATGTGATTACCGTGTGGAGGCCAGGGTGATGATAGCATGTCAGGACACAAGATAATCCCACAGGAAACTCTTTCCAACAGTGCGAGCCAAGAAAACAATCACAGTCTTTAGCCCGGGTGCTCATGTCTGAGTGTCAAAGAAGTCAAGCTGTAAAGAAACTGAGCCTGCTTTGTCTCTTTCTTTTCAAAGATCCAATTTTTTGACACAAATTGACATTTCCCCAAATCTCTTTGTTGATTTGCGGTATTGGAAAAAAAGCGACACCTCACCTCAGCACCACATCGCCATCCTTAAAAACGACTGCACACATGCACCGCATGCAGAACCATTATCTAAAGGCACCAGAAGCTTTGCTGTCCAAAACATTCACATCACCTTCCCGTCCATCGGGATACTTTAATCATCTGTTACTCAGATTCCTGTCACGTCTCATCATATGGTTCCTCTGGACATCTCCACACTTATCAGCACCAGAGCATCAAAATGTTGCTCATGCTCCGCCGGCATATCAGCAGTATATGTCATTTTAAGTGTCTCCTCTTTTCTGCTTGCATGTATTAAATTGATGAATGTGTTTGAAATGCCATAGACACTCCAAACCGTCCCATCCCTCTTTGCGGTGGTCCTCTGGTTCCCTTTCAGCCACTCTCTTCTGACATTTTCAGCGGTTTAATCCGAGGCATTATAGGCGTCCAACATCCAGTTGGACATCACCAGCTGTTTATGGGACAAATCAAAGTTTTTCCCACGAGGCATTGTTTTTATTTTGCTTGGTTATTCCAACATGCTCTTTTATTCATCCAACTGAACACATACAAGAAATATTCATAATGTCCGTGGCACTTAATCACCTGAGCTGTCTCACTCTTTTCTGACATATTAAAACATTATATCCAGCAGGTAACTTTTCCTGAGAAAATGGATGATTTCTTTTGAAATCCTTTTCTGCAAAAAGCAACTGTCTGATGGCAGTCTTTCAAGGCAAATCACTTTGCACTCCGGTGACAAAGGTGGCTAAAAAAGTATCGCCTCTAAGCATCTACAGTTACATCAAACAAGTTCAATACTTCCTCCCACTCCCCAGTTCAGTTGGTTGTCTTTTGTCTCCAACAAAAGAACTTGACACTTTGAATTGGAGCCTGTGATGGATCGCTTTTGAGGTCAGAAGCCTTTAACGGTATACTGGTTTCATCCCAGTCCAGCCGAGCTTCCAGCCTTGAATAGATAGTTCCACCTTGTGTGAAGACTAGAGCATTATTAGGCGTAGAGTCATAGAGCCATTGTGGGAAAGATGGTTTTGGTGACTGGCTGATTGTTTGGCTTTTGTGTTTGATTTACATGCACTGTATAGTTTCGATATGTGCATCACATTTTTTTTCATTTTCAGGAGTATAATAGTCAGGAGGATGATGCACTGAGAAGATGATTTGATGGATTGCTTTGGTTTAATAATTGCAGCAACATTTGAAATAACACCTTTCAGAACATTACATACGAGAAAAATGCAGTAAAAAACATAGATTTGCAATAATTTTGAGTTTAAAAACTGTGAACGTCACCAAATGAATTGCCTTTAGGCAGAACTTGTGTCCCTGTCCTAAATGCCGTATTCTTCCAAAATCATAGGCTTTACCTGTCTGAAAGAGTCCATTGTACCTCCACATGTATTATCTAACAAACATGAACATAACTTATCTTGATACAAAACTCTAAGAATCTAACAAAGGAGTCTCTATAATACTTGTATAACTAACTTCATCACCATTGGCATTCCTTGCATAACGAGGGATGCCTCTCCCACAGAGGGAAAACAATGGTTATCCGTTTTTTTATTCTAAGTTATTCCGGAATGCTGGTGAAATGGATCCTGAACAACCTCTTGCTTCTTTACATTTGACATTGGTCAGGGCATCATGTCAACGAGAAGCCTAATCCAAATTGTGAATTGCTTTTGAGATGGGATTTTTTATATTTTTTATTTTACATGTTTACCCATACAGGTAACAATTTCCTAGAAACACAAAATTCTGACTTTCTGACTTTCACGGATCACGGAAAACATTCCACGTTACCTACAATCCCTCTTTATAGCAGCCTCACCATGACTTTTTTTTCCGTTTTCTACTCGCCCAACTGCCTCGCAGTTAAAAGGGTCAAGCGCCCGGTTAAAATACACAGTGTATCATTTTATAGCCTTTTCCCAACGGGGCTACTGGTGCCGGTGTCGAGACGACAATGTGCAAGCAGCAGTGCCGCACACAGATCAGTTTCATTCGTTGTCAGTTGTGAATAGGGGCGGAGGAAGCAAACTCATTAGAATCCTATAAAAGGAAAGTATCTGAGATCGTAAAACACCCGACTGCAGGACTAAGTGCTCACTCTCAGCCAGACAGAGACAGAGAGGAAACCTCTTGTCAAGTTTGTCTCTGACCTTCAGAGCATCAGCATTTTATCAGATTCACTTCTGCATTGTTTCGCTTCCATACTGGGCTCTGTGTTTTTCAGATATCTTTGTCGATGGCAGTCATTCTTCTGAATATCTGATTTTCAGGAACAAAAAGGTGTCCCCATCACCAATCCCTGTATTGCAGTCGGGCAAGCGTGACGCATGGACACTGACAGGGCGCACACTTCTCAATGAGAAGCTTCATTTTTGCGGCACAAAGTTGAGGTTAAATATAATATATTCAAGTGATTTTTTTTCCTTTTTCTTTTTGGTATACCAGAATTGTTTTGTTCGAGGATGCTCGTCTCAACTTGGAATAGATGCTGTGCCGTGATGTTTCTCTTCGCTACACTGAAGACCGAGACAACCCAGGTATCAGAGGCGCGCCCAAAGGCGAATTTAATCAAGCCAGCTTGGACGGGAGGGACGCCTACACCCGCTACAAACCGCTCCGACACTGTCCAACTCGGGATCACCAAGAAATATATCATGCTTGCGCAGGTAATTTCATTCATTTAATTATTCACATAAATGAATATGCCAGACCTACATTTTCACAAAGCCTGACATTGGGTTGAAGGATCAAAGCCATTAATTAGTAGGGGTAATAATAACTTAACGATTCCAAAAGTAGTGTCCAGTTATTATAATAAGCGGAACAAGGAAACATAACAGACTTTTCTTCATTTAAGTTACATTATAAGTGTGCGATTGTTCCAGATACGCGTGCGTAATTGTGCAGGACGTCTCCAAAACTGTGCCTCCGGAGTATCTTGAGGTGTGAGGGTAAACTGCCTTAAAACGGCTCTCTCACGTGGGAATCGTTATTGAAAATTGCAGGGTTTGGACCCTCATAAACCCTAATTGCCTGTCAGACCTGACGCCACAGTCGGGTGCAGCGCACTTCGACGGTAAATCATTAATGCCAGCAGAAATGTGAGAAAAAGTTAACACTTGGGGTAATTTTCTGTCTGGGTCTTAGTGTCATTAAAAGTGGTCCAGACGCTTGCTGGGATTATGCGATTCTTGCTGGTGGGCCTCTGAGGGATACTCTTACCAACCACTTAATACCCACTCAAAGAGTTATCAATTCCTGCTGTTTCAACAAAGTGCCATATTACTGTAGTTTGAGAGCAAACATGGGATCAAAAATGTTCAACATTTGGCAGGTTTCCTTCTGGCAAACGTAAAAAGTTGTGAACATTACGAGTTTCATCAAGTGTGGAATTAGAGCCGTAGATTTGTATTGCTTGGCCAGGAAAGCAAAGTTTGATTTCTGTATACGTGAATGTTTTAGGGGTTTTTTTTTGAAGAGGAAAACAGATACTGGTGTGGAAAATAAAAATGACTCATCAGTCGAACAAAAAACTGATAAAATCCAGAAGGCCTTCATTTCCCATTTCCATTAACTCTAAGTTTTAATTGAACATGTTGGAGTCTGATTATGTTGAGATCAGAGTACCTTTATGAGCAGCAGAGGGCACTGCCACATCTCCATCAGCTCAGAGAAACAGCTGATCACTCTTGTCTCACCTGTTAACTCTTGTTTACATTTGGGCCTGTTCAACTGTCTGTAATATCACTTGCAGTAGTGATAGTGTTGGATATCTGTGACGTGCGTAGTGCTGAGAGCAGCTCCTTGACATCCAGCTCAGGCAGCAGAAATTATGAAAAAGCCACTTTCTCCAACCTCAAGCAAGCCTGCCAGACCTCAATTTGAACGCCTGCTTACATCTTTGCCATTGCAATAATCTGGAGCGGTTTGGAAGAGTGGACTGAGGAGAAACAATATGTGTCTGCAGAGACCACGATGCTGTTGCAAAAGTAAAATGTCACAATGCTGTGTGTCCAAATGAAGACGGCTAATAACATTTATTGCAGGATGGGGTATACATCCAGTATATATGTGTGTGTGTGTGTGTGTGTGTTCTGGCTGCCAGGAGGTTTTCCAGAGCTGTAAATTAACAGCCGCAGCTCAGCCTTGGCCAGAAATGCGCCTTGACGCTGGCAAGCAAACGGCAATGACCTTCTGCATCTCATGATACAGTGGCCATTTATGAGCAGAATAAATCACAGATGACACGTCAGCTCTCTTCACAAGGCTGTAATGGCAAAGTGTGGTGTCTATTTAGTCTAGGAGCGATCACAGGGAGTATACAACTGCAATTACTCTACCTTAGATTTTTTTTAATTATGATAAATGCCTTGAAACAGGTTGCATAGCACAAAACCGCACATGAGTCATTTTCTTTCTGAAGTGGTTCACAGCAGGCACCCCAAAAATATTTTCATCTTCGTCTGCAATTGTGAAGTGAATTACTGCTGATTAAAGCTTGGGTGTAAGTTTGGAAAATGGGCATGCATCAACTCAACAATTTTTCCTCTGGAATCTGCATTATGGGAAACCTCAGAGCCGATAGATATCCTGCAAGTAGATTTATGGTCAAGGCGTCATGCTGTTGAGTTTGTTACAATTGGTGAGGAATAGTTGGCAGATTATCACACCTCTGGAGGATTCACAGTGGCTTCAGGATGTGAGTGTTTGTGAGCTTGCCAGTTATGTGAGTGATAATATCAATAATTCACAATTGCCTTTAAAAAAAAAAACTCTTACTCATTTTTTACCACATTTACATGATATAAGGCAGCTCGTTCTCTTACAGTTAAAGATTATAATTACTTGAAATCTCCCCAGAAATCACCCTCAAATGTAGCGAATTATCGAGGGAGACAGTCCAGCCACCCTGTGGAGACAAGCCGCTGCAGCAGGAAACAAGCGTGTAATTTGGTGTTTTATCCATCAGATTAGAAACGCTGCTCAAAGCCTTAGCTTATTTGACAGCTTAACGTGCTTTTATTTCCTGTAGCTGCTGACATCGTTGGGCGATAAAGCTTACACAAGCCACACACAAACCCGAGTCAGGTTTTGTCTATCTCTTGGGGTTCAGTCAGGGAGCAAACTGCTGAGTGTTTTCCCGTTGTCTGACCCTTTTCACATCAGTAAATCTGAGAAAACCAAAATGTACGCCTCTCAGACCTTGACAGCCGGCATTCTTGGGTGGCACTGTTGGCTCCTTGGAAGGGAACCAACAGAAATGGATAGCACGGGCAGGCAGTGCTTACCACTGTCACCTCTGAAATCTCAAGGGAACCGACAGCGTGGCGGCATTCATGCGGTACGTGTCTGTAAAACATCAGCAGCCTGTCAGTCAGCCTTAACTAGTTGCTTTATTTAATTCAACACAGAGATTACTTTAACAAGCGATCTCTGAGGGCTCTGCCTATAAAAGTAGAGCCACGTCCTTTCTCTTTCTTTCTCGAACATAAAATGAACGTTCAGTGATCCTAATGAGCTGAGAAAAGAGGTGCGAGTGCTTGTTAGCGCTCGGCTCAGTTTGTGCTTCAGTCTCTTGTCCTGTGGCCTTTCCACTCTGTGGGTCCCTTGGGCGCTGTGAGGGCCCTACACTGGAGCCATTATGGGGTCTCCTGTGGAAACCTCCTTCACTGAATTGGACCTGTCAATGAGCGAGGAGACCCGTGCACCACAGGATTACACCTTTTAGAGCAGCACACCTCATAGACTACCATCAAAAGCTTTTCCGCTTTCCTTTGATAGTCTTTGAAGAGAGCAGTCGTGTACGCTGTCTGTGTGCCTCTCCTCGTGTCCGATGAATAAGATCAACCCAGAATGTATACTTAACTGAAGGAAGGTCTAGTTTTTGGAGACTTTGGATTCTAGCACTCAAAGGGACATTACCATAAACACATGTGTTTTGAGTGATGAAAGACGCCAAGCTGTGTTTGAAGACATGGTTTGTACGAGTGACTTGTGTGCAGCCATCCCTATGTTATCTGATACCGGCTGTCTGTGCTTTCAGGGCATATGCAGTTTGTTTATTCAGTGACATCGTTTATTTGGCTCTGTAAGGCCCCTGCCACTCATTAACACCATTCAGTTTCAGGTTGTGTGCCTGATTTCTGAAGGTCAAGTGCAATCACGACATGCAGCTCAAAAAGCGTGGATGTGGAGAGTAAAGAAGTCCTTTACTGGAGCTTTATTGTACTTTTCTTAATAATGTCTTGTGACTCAGACAAGCACAATGGAAGTACAGCATGTATGAACTGCTCTTATTTCTCAGCAGTGTCCCTTTATGTACAAACAATATGGGATTTATGTACAAACAGTAGGTCTCTGAGAACACATGCTGTAAAATGGCCTTGGTTTTTTACAAAGTGAAACATAAAGTAAACCCTCAGACTCAAACAATAGAGACAATATGTTGTGTTTTTTAATGCATTACAGTGCACTTCTATCAAATTATATCAGCACTTTGGGATGACTCTACCAAGGTAAATAAGGGACCCAAAGACCAGGGGGGATGGTTCAAAGCCCTGTATATCCGGCAGTAAATCCCTTGTAGATTGTCGCTCCTGCACATTTAAGGTTCCTCTTCAAAGCCACAAAGCTTAACCAGCACGAGAGCAGCACGAGACAGGGCCAGAGGCTTCCCTTATGGCTCTCTGTCTGTCTCTTCCTTTATCATCTCACCAGCATACCACGAGGGGCTGCAGAGTACACAGTTTTCAACCCGCTTCCTCCGCAGGACCCAATGCTGTGCTTTTATGTGTGAAGGCTGTCGAGGGAAAAATAAGGGAGCAACAGAAAAAAAGATGTGAGATAAATGAGATGCATCCAAATGAAACCCTATCCCTCAGAAGTTGCGTATGAGGCGATTTTAAAACATGACAAGATAAGGCAAGATTATCAGCCGCGATTTGGGGGTCAGCCTTGTATCATTGGGTTTCAAAGGGCTGTCTTGCGGTTTGAGCCTAGATGGAGGAGGTGAGCCCCCGTGCTTATTCTTCTGCTCCCACCCCACTCCCCCTCCACATGCACTATACACTGTAATCAAAGCAGGTAGTATGAAGTACTACTGCACGTGGCCTGGCCCATTTATCTTCATATTTAGATAACAGCACATTTTTCATGTCAGGGAAAAAAACTCCCACTGCACTTTCTTTAACTTCTCTTCGGAACATATTTCCCTCCTCAGCTGTGATTAGTCCATGACGATGTAGATGTTTCTCTGAATGAGCACTTGACACAAAAACAGGCCTCTCGATGAGGTTGAAATTTAATTCTTGACTAAAAACTATCTTGATGTTCTTTGTTTAGCAAACTCCATCAGTTGAGGAAAACTGTGAGATGTGGTTAATGTGGTGTGATTCACTTTCTGGTTGAGAGTTAGATTAGCGCATCAAAACCGCTCTAATGTCTTTGTCGTATACAGAGCTTGAGCCGAGATGATTAGTTTAGCTTAGCATAAAGAGTCAGCTTTTCCACAAATCAAAAATACACTGCAGCTCAAATTGACACATTTTCATTTTTGTTTGTTTATTTACGGATTAAACAAAGGAGAAACATTGCATTAAATAGTGAGCTTTAGAGGCGTAGGTGGGCATATTTCTGAGGAGAGCCGGGTTAGCTGTTTCCCTCTGCTTCCAGTCTTAATGCTAAGCTAGGCTAATTGCTTCCGTGCTCTACCTCACCATACTTAATGCACATACTGAATGCATGTGAGAGGTATTCATTTTGTCATTTAACTGTCTGCAAGAAAACCAAACTGTCAAACTATTCCTGTAAGATTATTGTTATTATTATTGTTATTTTTGTGAGGAGCTCAGATTTTAAGGGCTACTCCAGCCATTTATATTGCACTTCCATAAAGTGTGGGGGCTTGCAACAGAGAGCTTTCAAAAGGAAAGGTCAAATTCCTGGATCTTACGTTTCCCATTGATGGCATTTATGCAGTATTAGACTCTACCTGCCTTGTCTTTTTACAGACTCTGTTATAAGAATCCGCCTAATGCCGAAGCCAAAACAACCCTAATGACATCACCAGCGTTATTTTCTCCGATTTTAGTTCCTCCAGAACCAGAAGACAGTAGCATATACAACTGAATAGTTCTCCCTACGACAAGTAAACTGGTCTTCATGTGTACACTTGGTGGAATGTCCTGTGAAGCAAAGCCTTTGAATATTCTGAGAACGGCTCTGAACACAGTAGTAATTAAGAAATATTTGGAATCCATTAAACCTCAGGGCTTTGTTACTTTCATCAACACATTTAAGCATCTGCATTGTGGGAATCTGTCACAATGATGGATGAGGATTCAGTTTAATATTCCTGTTCATTTTTCTACGCCTGTATCATTGCCTCCATGTGTTTCCAGGCTGAGAAAGTCAGCATGGCATCTGTCCAACACGTCTAATCTCGTTCACTTTCTAAACCAAAAGCACGTCGCCGGGTAACAACTTCCAATGTGCTGAAATATTGATTGTTGAATTCTAACATCTGGAGTACATTCTTGCGTGCCTGTTCTTTTGGGCATGGCAGCCCCTTCCTGACCTTTACACCCTAAATGGAGTTTGCTATTTATTGGGGCTAAAATGATTTCACTCTGATTCAAACCTCTCTCTTGTTCATTCTCATGCTTATTGTTCCATGTTTGTCAGTGGTAAGCCACACTACATCAGATCTGTCAGTGCAATGCCAGCTGTGTGGTTGCGGTGCTGGTGGTGGTGTGCCAGCCAAACATGTTGTTCTAATGTCGTTTACACTGGACACAATTTACAATCCGTCCATATTTACTGACCTGCATATTTGAATATGTGTCCATCCATTGTGATAACCATGTACTAAAACAAAAGAGAATAAAAGAAATAAAATAAAATAAAGATGTGCAGCAATTTAAGAAACACAGTGACCTAACCTTTATTATGTCTTGCCCAATGGATATGGACTTGAGCCAGGGTAATGATGCTTCCCTCCAGCTCTTCAAAATGTCCCTCTCTCTTGAAGATTTCAGTGCAAACAACATCATTTCATTTGGATTGGGGAGTTCATTTGATTTGGGAAAACCATTTACGACAAACTCCTTTGCTCCTGCTCCAAGTCTGATGGGGACAGGACTTGCATGTGTAGGGAATTATATCAAGTACCAGTGAATCTCCGCATTGGTGCATACAATTGTTATGGAAAAAGTCAGTGTGGCATTAATTGTACTTCTCGCTGCTGTAGACAGCCGATGTTGTGTTTGGTAAGGTGGTCATTTTAGTGCACTTACGGAAAAGACTTAGTTCTTTGTGTGTTTTGCTGAACAACAGAATATGTCGCAACCTTTCAGTGTAAACACAAAAATACTAACGCACAAACAATGGCAAGTTGACTCTGAAGGAGTATGATTAGCCACAGTAATTGCCCCACAATTATGTCTGTAGACTCATTAAGCCTCTGAACACTTTTGGAGAAATTGAGAGAAACTGAAGTGGTCTCTCTTGGTTTGTAAATTGTAATAACTCTATTGTCTGGGACCTGAAACAAATGACCCTAGTGGGAGCGATGTTAATCCCTACAACATGTTGTCCTCTAAAATTGTAGTGAGTTCACCCGAAGAGAACAACCAACATATTTTCCCACTTACCCCCAATAGTATCATGCCATGCAGAGAGTTTGGGGTTAATTTGCCAAAGTTTCAGATCTCTGCATGCAACTTAGACTTCTGCCACCACCTCAATACAGAGTGGTGGTGAATGGCATTTGGTTTTGATGTCCAAAACATAAAAAAATGACTTTTGTAAAACTTCACAGCACTGTCTCTTTCCAGAACCAGTGTTGCTCTCAAACTGTTAAAGAGTAAACAGTCAAATAACCTGTGATTAAATACAACATGGCTTTTATCTAGAAAACGCAATGTTGTTAAAATAAAAGTGCAATTTTCTAACCTGATGACTAAAGCCCAAGTTAAATGTAATTGATCATGTCTTGTTTTTGCTCTAACTATGTTTTCTTTTATGGAGAGAGTCTCTCCAAATACCTCTAACCTGAGCATAACATGGCTTTTATTTGGCTTGTTAACTGGTACAATTTAAATTTTGCGACCTGGGATGCATGGTGCAACTGTGGTGCGCCGTGTAGAGAGTGGAATTAGAAGGAATGCAGTTACTATGTCTGCGTAAGTTGAGGTTTGCAGGGTTGTGACCAAATCAAATCCACTACTCTTTAACAATTGTGTCCTCTGCAACACAGCACTCTGATTATCTGGGAGAGATGTTGTAAACATTGCAGATGTCCTTGTGTGGGAGATAACACACCACCTACAACTGTAGGCCCCATCTAATTAAATTAATTTGGATGGTGATAGCTCATTGGTTTGCCATAACAAGAAGATCCACTAGATTGGTTAGATTTTGAACAGCGTTTGACAGGATCAATGTGGTTATGGGCCATCGGGGCCAGCCTGAATGATGCAATTAAGGGAATTTGTTACTTATGCCAAAGTCACACGTGTGTGTCCTTCAAAAATTGCATAAAACATGACTGCACCTTCTGACATGCACCTCTTGACATAATATGAGCAGATGGACTTGCACTTTACCCACACCTTTTCTTCAGCAAAATTCTATAAGTGTGCTTGTGCATTGGTCAACCTTTTATGAATACATTTTTACGAGTAAATTGATTGAGTAAACGCTGCATCCTTTTCCTCAGCAGGTGTATCCGTGCAGCAATGATAAGGAGTGCAGCGTGGGAAGCTACTGCCACAGCCCGCAACAGGCTCCCTCTCGCTGCCTCACCTGCCGCAGGAGGAAGAAGCGCTGCAATCGAGATGCCATGTGCTGTCCCGGGAAGCGATGCAGTAACTGTACGTGTCTGACACAAACACGTTTTCAGTGCATGCTAGTTTCAGTTATGTTGTGACTGCAGGATACAATTCAGGAATTCGATTGCTGGCCGAATGCAGATATTCTGGAAAAGAAAGTACAGTATTTAGCCCAGAGAGTTAGTGAAGTAGCCGGTACATTTTAAATAATGTTCAACTGCTTTCAGACTGAATCCTATTCTTCAACTGTTTTCAATTGATGCCAAGAAGTGAGAAATCAGGCTTTGCAGTAATAGTTCTTTGTTTTTATTCAACTCTAAAGCCGAATTTAGCGATCACTAACACAAGCTACTGTTGTATTGATCTGATCTTTTAACTTGTTGGCCATCAGGTTGAACAGTCTCTTACATTGGCTTGTTTCTTGACAAAGTACAGCAGTTGCTATTGGTTTCTGTCATGTTTGATCTCTTCTTTATTCTGTCTGCAGATATTTGTGTCCCTATCTCTGAGAGCGTGCTCTCACCTCACATCTCAGCTTTAGACGAACATAACAAACTCTCCACCAAAGACCACAGCTGGAGAAAGAGTGGGACGGCACATGCAAAGCATTCTCTTAAAGGTGAGATTGTGTTTAAAACATGTCCACCGGAAACCCTGCCCTCTGTAAGCACTGTCACTGCTGTTTTGTTTCTCAGCTTTCCTGATGTCGATGGCAAAATCTCTCTGTTGTTCACTGTCTGCATGTCCTACAGAGTTCACGGGCGACGCCAATCCACAAACTATGTTGATAATTACCCCTCTGCTCATGTGTCACTGTCTGTGTGCTTAAAGCACAGCATGGGGAGCCTAAAATAAACCACAATGCCCCTGCTGTTTCTCCACCTACATAAAGCCATGCAAACCCTGTCGTTGACAGCGCACACACTTGTGTGATACACAAGTGAAAACCACAGAATGCAGCTTTGGCATGATTATAGCTAATAACGCTCTGAGCCCCCAGCTTAGTGTTCATGTCACCTGATTTAAGTCAATGTAAGGGCCTATCCATAAAGCAATTCATTTAATGACACACTTAAATTACTCAACTCTAAATGCACCCTCAAGACAGCAGGCTGCAATGCTAAAATCAATATGAAAATAGCATCACTACTTAAAGTTGCTATAAATAAGAGCATTTAATTGTATTTGTGCTTGACTCACTCCCTCTCCTTAAACATTATTGTATTATAATGGCCTTATGTAAGTCGCTGCTTGAGAAAGAAATCCCCCAACAATCCGTGGTGTTAAAGCAATGAACAAGCAGTCAGGCTTAGCAGTCCATCATGCTGATGCTTGGAACTTGAAATAACTTTTCGGCAAAGTGTGGTTTTGTCAGCAATACAAGGCAACTGGTTTGAAGGATGAAGCTTTTGGCAGGAGGTGATACACATTTAAAAACTGCAGGACTAAATTATACTAATTATGCATTCATAAGAGCAGTGCACAGATCCTGCCAAGAATATCAGACTCAGGCCAGATGGGACGACATGGTTAATGTACAGAATAAGCAAATTGTTTTCTTGATTAATGTTGAAAGCTTCATGCTTCTCTTTGGTCTCCGACATGGCCACATATACTGCGATCGTGAAGAAAGGGTTGCATAAACTTATCCGTATGGAAAACATAACAGCTTAATGAGCAATAATCGTACATTTCCTGTGCTTTAGTTAACCAAAGCACTATACAGGAAAACTCCAAGATGCTAGATGATTTATAACTTCATGCAGGTCTTTTATGTCTCTGATGAAGCATTTGGTTCTGTTTTTTCTGAGCAGACACGATACTGTTTGTAGACGTGTTGTTCGCTGGTTCCCCACTGATCAGCCCTCTTTCTTGTCCTCATCTGTTAGGGCACGAGGGCGACCCTTGCCTGCGTTCATCCGATTGCTCGGAGGGCTACTGCTGCGCCCGCCATTTCTGGACCAAAATCTGCAAGCCGGTCCTGAGGCAGGGAGAGGTGTGCACCAAGCAGAGGAAGAAAGGCTCTCACGGCCTGGAAATCTTCCAGCGCTGTGTCTGTGCCAAGGGCCTTTCCTGCAAGGTGTGGAAAGACGCCACCTCCTCGTCCAAGTCCAGGCTGCACATGTGCCAGAAGATCTGAAGCAGGGGCAGCTGCTTTCGGCGTGGAGGCCTCTGTCTCCATCTGCCAGGGGAATTTTTTTGTAAAGGATGGGTTGTGGCTGTATTAAAAAAAAGGAGTAAAAGACAGAGACTAACAAGTGAAAGAACAGACTGTGTGGGTTCAAGCTCTCTAGTTGGAGAGTGAGTGGGATTGCTTTAATGTGTTTGCTGTGAGTGGTCCATACCTGCACTCACACACAAACCTGCACCCTCACACACACACACACACACACACACACACACACACCTCATGGGTTTGTGAGATTTATGAGCTAACATGATGATTAATATGATAAACTTTTTAGACATTCTCGTGCCATTCAGGGAGCCACAAAGTTAGCCAGTATATGCTGTGATAGGTGTGAACCTTCTCTAGATGGAGGCAACAGACGTAGCAGTCTTTTATCAAGCCTCAACTTATAATAATAATAAGACAAATAGACTATTCATAGACAAGCCATAGTTTCACTGCACAGTACATTCTTTACCAAACCCCAAAGTGAAAGATCTGATGGGTGTAATGCTGTGTTTCATTACTGGATCTGTCATGACTTATCTGTTTTATCAGATTTCAATATCTCACTCTACTTGGTGTTTGTTTTAAGTATTGAGGAATTCAGCTGTCGGGATGCAAGACATTTACAACCAGAAACAATGTCCAGACCCACAAAATACCAGTTATATCATATGAGGAACATACTCCGTACACTGCTCAGTCCAGAGCTTGACTTGTGTAACAGCATCCTGGGACTTCAATACTTTCAAACCAAAGAATGAAAGAATATTTACATCAGAGTGATGAGTTTCATCTGGGACATTAGCTCCTCGCCCGATTTTTAGCCACAAGAAGAGCGAGATAAAGTATTGTGTCCGTTGTGTAAACCTCGTTTGATCTGTCAGATACAGCTGCAATCTATTGTGCTACAATGTGTGGGTTTAAACAGTTTGCACTGAGGTAGTGCTCTGCTGTAGACTGAGTGGTTCCGATACCAGACCAGAGAATGGTTCTGCTTTTCCAATCACATGAACAGGATTCAAGGATACCATGGAAGGGCAATTTCTTTCCGTTTACAAAGCAAAGCCAGTAGAAATGGAGACGTGAGAAGATTGATTAAAGGAACAAAAGCGCTCCATGAACCTGATGTTTTCAAAGATAATTTCAGTTTGAATCAACATCATGTTGATGGCACTCAGCCCTGTTTATTTTTCTGTTTTTCAAATACGACTGCATACTTTCTACTCATGAAATACTGTGCAGTTTTTTTGGTACTAGAGGTGAACCAATGCCTCAGCATAACTTCTTTAAACATCCGTTACCTACATATTCAGTATGATATCACATTTGCCTCTTTTTGCTTTAAAGTTTTTAGAGCATCAACTACACATACTAAAATATCAATAAGCTCTTATATTGTAAATAGATTGGAACCGATGAAATGTATTTAAGAATCAATGTATATCATGTACATATAATAAAGATATGAATCTTAAACATTACAGTAAAATGATCTAGGTGAGAAGAGTAGTGAGGGATGGAATGGGACGAGCACAGTTGGATAGATTCAAAACAATGTTGAAATCATAAAAGCTGCGTGAATAGCCAGAAGGGAAAAACATAGGTACAGACTGGCTGCATGGAGAGGATTTTTGGAAGAAGAGAGACAAGCACATTCATTTCCAAAATAGTTTGTGTAAATGGTGTCAAGATTTATATCTCACTAAATATTGTCTGTGTTGATACTTTCAATTTGTTTCGTGTATTTACAATGATGACTGAATAAAAGAATGTATTTTGTATCATTTGTTAACTGCTTATCATTATATTGTGTTGCTTGTTATGTTTTGTTGAGTTTTTATCGTGTACAACATGGAGGTAAAACCAAAGGAAGATGAAATATGCTGACATTATGCATTGTGTTATTAGAATGATAAAATGAAAACGAGAATAAAAGTTCATCAATCGACGGGCTTGTTTCAGACAAGCAAAAGCTCATTTAACCAGCTGCACATTTTAAAAAGTATGGGCTGATTCACCTGTTGCTTTGCATGACATGAATGTTAAAGCCCCTGAAAACTTGGTTTCAGATTTTAAAGGTGCCCTGTGAAGTTTTCTTGTAAACAAACAAAGTTATGTTTACATTCAGCGTACTCGCCAAAATGCATTGTGTGTAGCCTTAAGGTATAAAAAAAAAACGTGCTGAATGAATTTTTCATCATCAGAAAACATTTGAGAAGCAGATTTTTGAACAGTTTGAAAGCTGCATTGTTTACATACATGTTTAGTTTCAAGCAATCTTCACCCTTGTGTTTTGTTTGCGCAGTGCTACGTTTCTGAACATGTTGCTGCCACTAGCAAATTAGTGGAATAATACGAAACCTTTGGCAGGAATATGTATTTTTAGGACCCACTCATAAACACAGCGTTCATTGCGCTTTGAGTGGTCAAAAACCTTTTTAAGTCTTTCTCAACTAAAGTAAATATACATGACTAAATCCACAAACAAAGTTTGGGGGGAAAAAATTCTTGTGTAGCTCACTTGGAAGAGGGAATCTATAGGGCTTTAATAAACATCACCCACACAGCTGATTGACTGCAGTGACTGCACCTCGTGATAATTTATACCCTAAATCAGAGGTCTTCAACAGGGGGTCCGCAAAATTTTTGGTTGATTAGAAAAAAAAACATAGTTCAGTATTGTATGAAAGATAACAGGTATCTTTATGCATGGCAGTGGCACTAATAGGCCATCACTCATTTTTCGTTTCCATGTTTAAAATGAAAACATCAATTTGAATAGCTTGTATGCATGATTATCATGCAATTGACAGACAATGTTGATATTGGCATTGGTATCAGCTGACAAGGATGTTTATAAATGGCAGTGGCACAGCCTCCCTACTCACTGTACCTGTTTCAAATGAAAACATGAATATATGAACCTGTGTATTATTTGAATATCTTACTAAATGCACAATAAAGAGGTATGTTTATACATGGCACAAGGCCCATTTAATATACAACACAATTTTATACAATATATATAGTCGGGGGTCCCTGCTCCATCTCTCTATCAGTTTGGGGGTCCTTGGCCTGAAAAATGTTGAAGACCCCTGCCCTAAATAATAAAAATAAATATTTTTTTAAAAAGAAAACCAAATCCATGAAGTGTTATAAATAGCAGTTGCACTGCTTAAGCATTATAAAATGTAACAGAGCTTTTATATTAGTCCGATTTTACGCCACCATGTCAATTGACCATATAATCCAAACTGAAATGATCATCATTTAAAATATATTTTGGAGACGCACTGATGCAGCAAATCCTGAAACAGTTCAAGGTCACTTAAACCACCAACCAACCAACTGTGTCTGCATTTGAGATTCTTTCATGGGCACAAATAAGACCCATTATAGGCTGATGCATTGCAGATGTGATCTATAGGCAATATGCTTTGAAATTCTCCTTTTACAGTAAAAGATTTGTAGGACATGTTTGGTTAGGTAGAGACCCCTTACTTTTTTTATAGAATCTTATACATTGAATATGATTGAATACAACTTATTCAATGGCATCTTTAAATGTGATTACTGTCCTCCATCACTTCAGACAATGTAACAGCATGTGCTGAAAGCTCTCTGAGAGGCCACTTTCTTGGCAAAACACAATTTCTAGAACATTATTGTCCAACTTCACTGGGTCCCGTTATGACTGTTCTCAACAGTGGGACATATTTTTTCCATCATCTCTAACAGGAGACCTACAATTTGCAAAAACATCAAATGCAGCGGCATCGTTGTGGGGCTATTGTTCTCCACAAAATGCCTCATTATGTTCAAAATAAGTGTTTATTTATCGGCCAGGGGACTTGTTCTTTCACATTTCAGCTTATGTTTTCATGCCCCTTCCCCTAGGTTACAAAAATGTTGAATTAATTAATTAATAAATCTTAAACTTAACAGCAGTGCCATACAGCTACTTTCAAGCTTTTTTTCAGGTTGTTGTAAAAGCAGTTTGAACCAGATGTTATTAGGTGGCCAGAGAAACTGCTACAGTGCCACACCATATCTACCGCAGTATTGTTTGCGATTTACAAGCATTTTGCAGTAAATATTCCAGGACCTTCTGTCAGTATACGTTAACATAACAGTCAGTGTAGCCAGCATTGCAAGATAAGCCCTACTCATCGGGATCAGTAAGTACAATTCTTTAGAAGAAGAAGAAGAAAAGAAGAAACATAGCGTAAACATCTGGTGCTACTATGAAACGAACAGAGCAGAACATGGTATTTTCTGTCTTGTTGATTTCATTTGCTTTCTCTGTCTAATTCCTCTGTAAATAATTGTATAATACATACTCAATTTTTCCTCCAGTTTTTAGCTCATTTTACAGACTATGTGGAAAAGTCTGGGAGTGACCTCTTATGTTCATGTGTTCACCAGATGTTTAATATTTGCATTTCAAAAACGGTGTGACTCCTCAAGGTTTACCTATTTACACCATTATCTTCTTCTGTTTTCCTTATTTGTCTTCACCTTTTTATATCAATAGAAGCAATATTATGTAACAGCACCTTTCTACATTGTACCTCTTTTTGTTGGTGAAAGACACAATCCATTATTTGCTCACATTCCTTGTCAGTAAAAAGCAGAAACCTGCAATAATTATTCAGCACCAAACTCTGCGCGTTACAATGTTGTGTTTTCAATCCAACAAGTGTCCAGTCATTTTTTTCACATGTGTTTTTGATTGAAAGTAATGACTCTACCCTACCTTTGTTTGGATAAGGTTTCTATTTGCTTCAACATTGGATGCCTTTTTATCTCCTCACACACTGGAAAAGGTACATTCAGGGTCTCCATGGAAAGAAGAGGTAGATACAGAAACAAAGCACTTTTCTCCAGCTCCAGGCCACCCACAGGCTCTGGAGTCTCCACCAAAAACCTGCTAATGAGAGAGTCACTGTCACTGGCTCTGCACTTTCCAGCGTGTGTCAGCAGAAAATACAAATGAAGGAGTTCACACAGACAGGTTTGACTGCCCATGAAGTTGCCAGCTAAATAAATATGCTGAATGATTCAGGCTTTGATTTTGTGCCCGTGTTGGCACAGTGCGGATCATAAATGTAATTTGGGTATTTATGGCTCATATCATTCACTATGGCAGAGAGGGAAAGTTTTCTCGAGCAAGCGGGCTTCATGACTTTATCACATGGACATCTGCGTCTGTCGAACTTACACATAATGCAAGCTGTTGCAGCAGTGTTATGATGTTTATGGCAATAAGGTGGCTTTTATTTGTCTTTTATCTGTACGTCTTTATTTAACAAGACAACTCATTCTCATCCTGAGCAAAGTTAGACTAATATAAAGCCCGGGAAAAAATCGCATACATAATGAAGAAAGCTGGGTTGACCACAGGACATCTGTGATTGATGCTTGGCGAAATTTCCCTCTTCTGACACAGGGTCTGTCGCTCCCAATTTCTTTTTCAGTCTGAATGCGACCCAAAGTTCAGGAATTGGCTTTTGCCTTGTGATTATGACCAGATTAGAGCAGTAATATTGTTCTATAGGAATTAGTGGAAGATAATCTAGACACTGTTATACTGCATCTAAAGCAGGGATCTCAAACTCATTTTAACTCTGGGCCACATCAGCATCACGGTCGGCCTCATATAAATGTAAAACTATATTTAAGCACATTTCTGTCATTATAACTTAAATCCTTTTAATTTAGGGTTAAGAAACCCACATTACTCTCTCAAAGATCAAACTGTTAAAGAAAATAGCAAAGACAAATATCAAACACAAGTTATTACAATAACTTTGTTCAAAGCTTAAAATCCTTTCAAGGGTGCGTTTGCACAATCCGACATGAAGTATTTCATGTGTTTTTAAAGCCACGTTTGAAGTAGTCTTCAATGTACTCGCAATACATTTCCATTTCAAATGTACAGTAACCAGCCAAAGAGCTGCTTCTGTGTTTAAGTATCTCATCATTATGTCTTTCTATCATAGTTTTGACTTTCTATCTCGGAATTATGACTTTCTATCATAGTTATGACTTTCTATCTCATAACTTCGACTTTCTATCTCATAATTTCGACTATGGGGATATTTTTATTATCAAGTCTAACTTTAAAAAAAAATAATTAAAAAAAAAGTTTTTGTTTTTTTTGTTTTTTTTTGTGCTGGCGGATTCGCGGGCCACAAAAAATTACGTGGCGGGCCAGATTCGGAGCGCGGTCCGGGAGTTTGAGACCCCTGATCTAAAGCCATGATGTGGTCTAATTGTCACATTTTAAAAATGACATCTGTATTTTAAAGTGGTACACAGATTGTTTAAAGTACCAGTGCAACAATGTGAAAATACTCAATTACAGTCAAGTCCTCCTGTGTTACATCAGTAAAAGTCCAGCAGTATTATCAGAAAAATGTAATAAAAGAAAATACTTAAAATACTTGCTCCACAGATAAATGGCGCTTGACTGTTACATTATTATAAATTACATTATTATTATAAATAATAATAATGCATCAATGTGTAATAGCATTTTACTGTTGTAGCTGGTCGAGGTGCAGCTAATTTGATACATTTCATTATCATAAAGGTTTTAATATTATATGGTAGTTTATTCTGTTGATCCCTGACCTGACGGTCATGAGATGATTAATGGGGTACGATTTGCTATTATATTGTGGACTTTTCACTAATATTTGCTTGTTGGCAAAATAGTAGATACTTTTTGGCCTCAAAACATTATTTATTGAACAAAACCATCTGAGAAGTCGAGAGGGGAAATCACTGTTTGGTGGAAATGTGAACAACTTCTAGACATCTGAAATGGGAAAATGGACAAAGTGGTCACAAGCCAAAAATGATTGTGAACCACTGATTTAATCTTTTCTTTTAGAGTGTAGCATGAAATGTAAATAATCAAAGTATACTCAAAGGAGTAATATGTAAATCTAAGGAAAATAATAAATATATACAGAATGTGCTCCCTGAAAATGGAAATATTTTCCTCAATTTGTAAGAAACTTTCCTAAAAGCCATTTTTGGTCATGATCTATTGTCATCATCCAGAGAGAACATTCATTTACTGATGGCAATTACAAATTACTAGAATCAGCCAAAGATATAAAATAACATCTCAGCCTAAAGGCTTCTTTTTTCTTATCTTCTCTGTCCATCGTAAAGTCTGCTCACATTAAAGCAAACACTACAACTGGCACAGATGTGATTGTATCATTGCAGCAAGGATTACAGTTATTATTTTCCACGACCTCTCTTTGCATCAGCAAATGGTCCAAGAAAAGAACAATTTTTTTATCAGAGGTTGTCCAAAAAAGATGAAGTCTCTCTGCCAACTCTCAATCCCTGGACCTCTGCCTGGTCAACCACTGCTCTTTTTCACGCTCCACTGTTATTAAACAGTTGCATTCGTCCATAATGGAAATACCACAGTGTGTGTAATAGACTATCCGATAACTGTGTGTAACTCAAAACTAAGTGTCATTTAGAGAAATCTTGTTGTGTCATGACAAATCGGTTCTTACTCTCTGAATATAATGAGGTTCCTTCCATCAACAACACTCATGCAAAACTCAATTCATATGGTGCTTTTTGAATCCTCTCAATTCCCACTGTGGCTTGTTATCTTTCTCTGCTAACCAACATCTTATTTCAATACTTTTAGTCAGTGGACCATTTGTTTATCCTCATCCATCACACAGTGTTCAATCTATGACTCACTAGCAAAAGCAAATTATTGAGCCAGCATGTTTTTTTGAGTTTTTTTTTACTGAGTAACAAAATGCAACCATTTATATCAAGTCACTGCTAGACCAAGTACAGTATATAATCAGTTGGTATGCCATTAGCAGTGGTGGAAGAAGTGCTCTTTAAGTTAAAGTAAAAATACTTAATACTATAAAGTTAAACTCCTGCATTTAAAATCATTCTTCTCTCCGTAAGTATCATCAGCTAATTTTACTGAAAGTATCAAAAGTAAAATCACTCATGCTGCAGGAAGATGGTCCCTGTCAGTGTTTTACTGATGTTGCTGCATTTTACTGCTGTAGATATTTAATTGTAACTCATTTTATGTAGTTTAGTCTACAGCAATGCATCATATTCCATAAAATCCTTTATATATGTGTTGTACGGCTGTTCGATGGGAACCAAGTATCTCTAAAAAGTCTACTTTACATGAGTTCTCAAAAAACCAGCCCTGTTTGTGATAATGAATTTTCCAGCTGATCCAAAAAGGATTTTAAATTGTGTATTCTGCTGAGGAGAATTTGCTTAAGCCTTATGCAACACATAATCATTCCATTTGTTAGAAAAAGTCAAATTAAAAAACAACAAATTTGGAGATTATTGGGTTTCACTGAACCGGAGGGGCATGAACAAATGCAGCCTGAAAAGTAACTGAAGACAATTGTAGTGGAGTAAAAACAACATTTGCCTCCGAGATGTCGTAAAACTATAAAGTTGCATGAAATGGAAATATTAGTAACTTGAATGTTTAACTTGAACCAAGTACAGCATTTGCACTTAAGTACAGTACAAAGTATGAGTACTTCTAATTCTGCCAAACTATAATGTTAGGGACCCTAGTCTCCTAGGTGCCCCAAAAGCCCCACAGCTTTCAGTGTGGCCGTTGGTTCGTGGTACTTTCTGCCAATGGATTATGTTTTAGGTCGTTTGTGCTTCTCTTTGTCTGTCCATCCACTGCCACTGATATCCAACAAGCTAACATCTGATAGGGCTAATAAAGCTTACAGAGCTATCAGAGATAGCAGCTAACTGAACTAAAGACACAACGGGAGTGACAGTCTCTGTTAAAAGGAAGTGTTACAAACACCACAACATGAAGTGTTACACTGTGAACTGCAGAGTGCAATGAGAGTGTGTCTGTTGCATGAGACATGCCAGTGAAAAACGTGTCTGATAGACTCGCAGTCTAGACAGGGGGGCAATATTGGTTTGTATTCATTCAATCAAACATTACCACAGTGGTCTTTGCATACCGAGTAAAGTACTTTCTAATTGTTGACAAGAAAACTTCAACAAAACATGGAGATAATTAAAATAGCCATTGAATTCTTTCAATGCCTTTTCAAATACATCTAAAGCTGTCTACAAAGAAGTCATCTGCAATCACTTCTATATTGTATTCCTCTGCAACTACATATGCTATGTGCTGGAGCTTGATTACAAAAGGGGCACATTTCTGGGGCACAGCTGCTACATGGGCCACCACTTTCATCTTATTTCTTTTTGTCTCATATGTAGAATAATCACATTGTTTGGTGTTGACAGAAAGATGTAAACATTCGATTAAAAAAGACTTTTGAAGAAAATGTGTTTCGTTTTTTAAAAGTCGAACTGCCAGGGATGCAAGATGGCTGCTGCATAATGTGAACTAGAGGTTCTGGTTTCCACATCACAACGTTGTATATTGGACCATGATTCCGAATGTGACATCACAGTTCATGCTCGTATATATACACATGTTAAACTTAGATTAAAGATGAGCTCAGAGAAACGTTCTTCCTTCAGCAGATGAATGTGAAAACAGCCTTCTAGTGGCAAACTCTGCACAAACATCATTCTGCAGTTGAGCGCAAACATCCGAGTGAAGTGACAATTAGTGAAAGCATTTTTGAGTTATCTTCCAAGCAAATAAACTGGCATTTCAAACAATTCCAGAAAGCCGTGTCATGTGAGATCAGATGCAGTTCATTAAATTGTTCCAACTCCTTGTGTTTGTCCGCTCTATGGTCGCGGAGGAAATATGTAAGTATGTTCTCATAAATCTCCAGCCTGTTTCCCATGATTTACCAAATCATTTTGGTATTTGGTCACACACAATTTCACATCCTTGAAGCTGTGTTATTTGTCGCATGTTGTTCTGAAAATGTTTACGTGAAAGTGTTAATTTGTGCTCTTTTGTGGTTAAAAATGCTGTTAAGAGGCATTTAACTTCACACTACCCAACTCTGTTGTAGTGTTTGTCATTTCTGTTAAACAACTACAAAGTTAAAGTCATGTTTACCTGCCACCTGTGTCTCTGGAAGGACATGTTGAGTACCAGCCAACGCCAAGGGAGAAAAAGAAAAAAAAGATTCCCATCATTAGCAGGTTGAGATCCATCAAAAAAACAAATGCTGGTTGATGTACCAAACCTCAAGCATTGCCCTTTTGTCCATATTGTCTGTATTTCTATTTATTGATTTCTGTTTTTATACTTGTGGAGGTTAGATTTTGTAACCTCTCTTTTTGTATTGAACACTGCAGGGAGACATGAGAAGACCAAAACAAGTGGAGAAAATCACACGGCAGACCGCCAACGAGTTTTGTCCGTATACTTTCACTGAGAAGTTTCAGATGGACTGTTCATCCGGACATTAGGCAGGACATTCAAATATTACATCCAATTACTTAATGCACAAGTTATAAATCAGACAACATGTGCTCAAACGATTTCTGTTTTCCAAGGCCTCACATCTGCATAACAGCCTACATATATGACATCTGGTGGGTGATGTCTGTATGTATATAAATCCAAATATGTGCATAACCTCAAGTATATTTACATGTGTACATTATATGTATGTATCAAGACCGTGTCATAGCTGAAGCCTGTACCTTGCTTATCCCTTAATGGTTTAAATCAGGAAATATAACTTGACTCTGTATATCCAGCAGCACCGAAGCACAGTTTGTGAGTTGATACGGCTCCTCGTGGCAATAAACCATTTGCACCTGTCTGAGTCTGATCTCCAACACTCTTTGGGGGTCATGACTCTTTCCTCACTTTTTCAATCTTGGAACATCTGTATTGGCTTCCTCGAGCTTTGCCTCTGCCAGACTACAGGGTGTATAAAATGATGAGAACCCCGGAGGGAACTAGTTGTTTGTTGGTACACCCATTGATTTTCTTTTCAGGAAACAGCATGGGGAGTACAGCCAATTCAAAGAGTGGGCAATTACAAGAGTGAGACCACCCTGGCAAGTGCGGAATCTGAACAATGGAAGTTAAGTAAGACAACAACAAAAAACATATCAGGTCAGCTTCATTTAGGTACAACACAATTCATGTTAAAACGTAAAATGACTGTAAGTAATCACGGCCAATGTTCATGCCAAACATATGTTTGTGAGTGACCAATTGGGTTTCTGTTACATTTCGCAATAAAGCACAACAGGCTTTTTTCTAAGCTCACAACAGAAGACCTGCTGTTGTTCTCACTCCAAGGTCCGCTTCACTACACCCTTAGTGAAATCCATACAAACCTACAGTGTAAAATCTACGTTTTTGTGGAAACACATTAGGAAAACACTTTTTCCTAATGAAGTACTGCCTGAAATGTGAGCTGACTTGTACCGACGCCTCCTAAAAAAATGGAGGTTACTGTGATGATAAGGTGGTCATCTCCCTCCGTTCAATGTGTGACAGTGAACCTTTCGCTACGCCCTGTCCCCCTTAGTTACCATTGCTATACTTGTCAAGCTTTCCAATCTAGCATAGCACATAGAGGGGCTTGCTAGCTTCTTGAAATCTCTGGTGGGTCCTGCTGTACCTGATGGACAGAGGTGATGATGCAACGCCTCCAAATTATGTCTGAAATGCAAAAAAATCTCGAGCAGTTGTCCAATTTATTCTTGTCAAGGACAGAACGCTAAAGGGCCGCAATGTCACAAATGCTTATATCGTTGCAAAGAAACCTGCTTTTGCGAATGGTCAACTCTGTCCAACATACTTCAAACTGTTCTGTTCTCAGTGAGCGATGGTTAAAAACTAAATCCCCTAAAAAATACAAACACACACGCGGCATCGCAAATTCTGACAGAGTGTGACCAATCGCCATGTATGCACCAAGAACAAGCTTCATGCTGTTTGGAGATCCCACTATGGTCAGATGAATTCAGCCTCGAATGGAATGAATGTTCAGCGCTCAAAATGGATACGGGGTCAACAAACAAGTGCAATGCTTTTGAGTGCAGCATGTGAATGTGTTTAGCGTGGAATGCAAGATCTGTCATGTAAGATTCACAGCCCCGCTTTGATCAGCGCTCGCCCTGATTTACAGGGCCTGGATCGAAGATTTGTGTGTGGTTTTATTGGCGAGAGTAAGTCGAGGGTAGCAGTCTCTCAGTTCAAAGGTACGCTGACTTCATGGCCAGATATGTCAAACCAGGTTAGATATTAGGTATGAAAATATGTGCTTGTGTGTGGCGAGGGGCTGTCTTTTATTCATACTCAGAAATAGCTTGTTGATGTTGACCGCCTTAAATCACTCTTTAGTGCCTGCGTGTGTTTCTTATCCCTTCTCCAGAATAAAACCTGAAGCAAACACAATGTGAGGTCGAATGTGCTGCAGTGTGCGTCCCGTCCCAGTAAGCATGCATGGTTTTAGTGGGCTGCAGATAAAAAGACAATGCAGATAATCTGTGTCCAGGTTGAAACTGGACTAAATGTGTTGAATATTTTTACACATATAGAATACATATTTGTAAGCGATGTAAATCACTGTTTTTGGTCCGTTCTCTCTGACAAGCTACTTTGTTTGACATCTGCACTTTTTTGGGACATTTACTGTGACTAACTGCAAACCAACATAGCCTGTGCTTATTTTGCCATGGCCCCTTGGATGTCAAGAGTAATGATGATTTTGTTGGGTGACTTGTTTTGTTGCTCAATAACAGAGAGAAGTGGTTGGTTTAACTCTGTCTTTTAACAACACATACAAATAGAAAGTCTTCAAATGTTCAAAAAAATACTTTTTTTAAACACTTGCTTGTGAACGTTTGATGAGATGCTCTGTATTTATCTCCATCCTCTGTTGTTGTTAACAGATAGGGCTCTTGCATATTCGCCACCATCACAGCAGGAGATCCATTTGTCAAACAGGCTAACTTGATACCGGGCGCCATTGTGCTCCTTTCAACAGCTCCAAACGGTGACACTGCCCCTCCTACTCCCGGGGGACAAGCTTTAACCCCCACCCCGTCCCCATCTCACTGTCATCCCTCATCTCGAAAAGGAGGCTTTGTCACAACGTCTCACTTTGGTAGTTTAACTTGATAGTTACCATTGAGTGCTTGTGGGTGGCAAAGGGTACAATTTCCTCTCTGCCAGATAATAAACTTCAACAATTACCGGAACCTTCCCATGGTGGATCCACATATCCTTTCTCTATTTGCCTTCTGTCCGTCCATTTATCTTTCTATTATTCAAAACCTATAGCAATCATGGGCGTAGGTTTGCATATGGACGGTATGGACATGTCCTTACCAATATTTTGGGAGGACAGAACTGCCCCTTCCAATATTTGAGCAAACTTCTTATACAAGGTTTGCATTATCTAGTTGCAAGTTAGAAGTTACACCAACTTACAAGTTGGTGTAGTTATGGCTCAATCACACAAATAACACCGCTGTTATGATGGAGTGGATCTATAGCCTGTACTTTATCAGTCTTGATGAAGTTTACATTAGTGTGGACAATAAGACACACTTCCTTATCAAAAGTATTGTCTATTAGTATCAGTTTTATTAGCAGTCAAATTTCTTACTTGAAATAGTATGACTTTATTTCATTTTTTAATGTTTTAAACTATTTACCGACTTCCCAGAGAGCACAGTGTGATATATGTTTTGAATGTGAATTTTAAATTAGTTAAAATTTAGTAAATTTATGATTGAGGTAAATAGGTGCCACATGCACTTTTAAAGAGGTTAAATAGACAAAAGAGAGGGTAAGAGAAAAAAATCTCTGAAGGTGTTTTGATTCAGCAAATAAGAAAAGTTGATCTCCAGGAAAATAACTATTTGAAAGCAATACAGAATGCTTGAGAGCCTTTTACTGCATTATGTTCCATATATTTTTATATTTTGAATTATCACCTGGCTCCCAATTTTAGTATTTTCCTTTACATGAATAAAGACTTTTCCAACATAAATGAATGCATAAAAATTCACCAAAATGCAGGAAATTAAGTGTTTGACACTCAACTCCCCCCTTAATATGTCAATGTTGAAACCAAACCCACGCCCTTGATAGCAATCAATCTTTGGTCCCCTCCCACTGCTCCGTGGCGCAGATATAGTGGAATATTCCAAGCAGACCTACCAGCTATGATTTAGCTTTACGTCTCTGCAGCAGGAGAGAACCAACTGACTCTGTAAGCAATCAAGACAATGAGATAAAACACATGCAGAGTCCCAAAATAATGCAAGCTCATTCCTGCTATTTATTTACACCATGAGATGCCCTGGCTTTGCTAAACGTCTGCTTCACGCCATGTACCACGATTTGAACAGACGGTTGACATTCTTTTTCAGTCCCTGCTGTAAAGCAGTAATGGAAGCTTAAGGTCATCTCTGTTGCACAAATTGGACAGGGCAGACTAGAGCGTTGTTGAATGTCACTGGAATTGTTTCTGAGTCGATTTTCTCCTCCTGGAGAGCTTGTACAGGCTGTGTTGCATTTTACTGAAGGTTGCTCAATGGGTGGTTTGGATCCCAACATGCTCCTTTGCTCGCTCTCGTTCTCTTCCTGACTGGAATAAATTCATTAAAAAAGCACAAATTCATGAACCACGGGGAGATTAAAATCCACACTTGTGGCTGATCATGTATTACAGCTTAATGAGAGTAGTGATAGAGCTGAACTCCTGCCAGCTAATCCATCTTTCTTTTACTTGAGGGGCCACTCGGGTTTCTGCACACATAGGGACTGTGTTTGGATTCAATTTAAATTCATGCAGCCTCACTAATTTAAGTTTAGCATTTTCTTGTGAAATAACAGCAAGCTGTGGGTGTTTACAGGATAAGAGAGGAAATTACATGAACAGGGAGCGCGAAAAAGGACAAGACCACACAACTGTACCGTGTGAAAGGTATACAACTTTTGTTTGGCAGTCAGAAAGTTAATGGATCCATAAATATGTTCAGCCTGAGGGAGAAAGCAGACATCCTTGTCAGATTACAGAGTTGCGAATTCTGTTGTCATTAAAAGCTGCATTAAGTCTGCAAGCTGATCAGAAACGTTGTGGTAGTTTTTAATACTGTTTGACATAATTGATGAGAAAATAAAAAACCTGAGAAGATTTGTTTATTATTGTGTTTGTTGAAATGCAATTATAATACTCGTATTATGTAACAATCATAATGTTGTGTTAATATTATCATTCATATTATTGTGAACCTTTTCTATTTTGATGCAACTTTATTATCTTTTTTTGAAACGTTCATGCGAATAAAGCCACATTGAATTGATTTAAATAAAAAGTCTCGATACCAGTCAATGTCAAAATACTTGAATTCCATATCTGTCGAACTTTATAATGGTCTGAGCAAGATAACCAAATGCACACTCCGCAACCTGTCTTCCTTTAAAACTGCTGAAACCTACAGCAGTAGACCACATGCGTGATCCGAACTCAAGCTGTGCGTTCGTGGGAAAAGTGTGAAGGGCAGACAAGATCACGAACCTTAAGCACGTTGAGAGAGTCTGAAGCACATATGACAGTGCTCTTTCACTTATCACATGCCTGCTCACCTTTTTTACCTCCCCCTGCAATCTTCACACACAAACTCACACACTCTCCCTTGAGGGCGATCCTTTACCGGGCTTCCCTCACTCTCTCTCTGAGCAGCGTGCTCAGTGGGGACCACGGCATGAATGAACGGCCTGGAAGTCTCACTGTTTCATATGACGGGTGTGTGGAAGTGGAGCTGGCCCATTATGCTTCCAAAGATTCATTCACTAAAAAAAAAGGAAAAAAAAGAGAGAGACACACATGGGGAGAGGAAGGACAGAGGTATGGCCCCACCCAGCCTGCTCGTCCTCCCCCACCAGGGACTCTAACGTGACATCATGTCTCTGTCACAGAGCAGACTGCATTGTTGTCAATGGCTGGCTCGAACGTTCTGCTTTCCCTCTCCCTCCCTCCCTCCTCTCGTCCGCTCCCTCGTGCTCCTTTCTTTTTTTTCCCTCTCTCCCCTTGTCCTCTTCTCTTTTTGTTTTGTTTTCACGAACAACAAAGGGACGCCACAGTCAAGGCTGGAGACATCCTTCCTCTCTCTGCCCATTTAAAAAGACAGCTCCCCCTCCCACCCAGTCCTCCACTTGAATAGACAACACACACACATTCACACACACACACAAAAACCTGCACACACACTCACACACACACACACACACACACAGGACCTTTGGCTAAGCCCACAGCTTTACATTGGCCTCTAATTTCCTTTTACAGCAATGCCCATGTGCACACTGTGAAGCGCCCTGCCATGAAACACACAATCATGCACGAAAATACAGACACGCACACAACCGCAAAACTGGCTGCCAACCCATCATTTATCGACGCCTCGCTGGGAGGTTTTCTCACAGACACTCGAGGTGACGTCCCACTTGCCTCTTGATGAACTGCTACCACCCAGATTCATTTACCATAACTGATAGGGGGTGAGGTCCTGTGTGGGCCACTTCACTTGTGGAAAAACCTTACCTAAACTGTTTACTGTATTCATGTTACATCACGTAACATTTGTTTCTTTTTATTTGTCATTGCCACAATGGCTTCAACAGCCAATAACCTCCAAAAAGAACAGCAGGGCATGTAGATATAACTGCACCATAGGCACCATGCTGTATTTATGATTTGGTCCATTATGTATACTTCATTACTCATAGTACATAATGCTTTTTATGTGCTGCTTATTTCTTCTTTTCTTCTTTCTCTGTCTGGAGTCACAGGAAGTGGCGTCATGTATCAGCAGAGGTCATGGCACGAGTCAGAGGGAGTGATTTATATTTATCTGAAATGCTTCTCCCTGTTTGGATCACTGTGTTTGAACTAAGTACAATAAGCAGTTGCCTGATGTGTCTGAATGGTTGCATAAAAGAAGTCTGTTTGAAGTATTTAGGATTCATTTTTGGTGTGACGTATTGCTTCTATCAGCTGCAGTGCCCCGACAAAAATGTTACTTTTAATCCAGTTGCTGAATTAAAGCGCCTCTCTGCTTTAGCACCGTTTTTCTCATTCAAGGAAACTCTTGCCTCTCTTTTAATTTTTGGAAATACTGAGAAACGTCAAGTGGGCTGATTATGACTCATATGGGTATTTTACTCTCTTTTTGAAATCCACTATTTGGGTTTCACAATAAATAAAGGTCTATTTAGAGGTATTATTAACGCCCTGTGTTACAGAACCAGAAATAACACAATCTGTTTATCCAGCGCAGGCAGGCAAGATGTCTGTGTCCTGCTGTTCGAATGTAGTCCTGGTGTTTTGTCAGAAACTTTATCCCACACTGTCATCCCTTTTTTTAAACTTTTTTCCCTTCAAGACATTTTACGCAGTATCTACAAATGTCAACAGTAAACCATGCTTAGTGTCCATGGTGACTGAAGTAAGATTTTCTGCCGGGTCATTAGGAGTACTCCTCATATGTGACATTAAAGAGAATCACAGACACGTAACACCCTGAACCATTCGTATGATGGAGCCCTTCTATGTTTTGTTTGGAGAAAAAAAAGGTGCAATGAGGTGTTTTTCATGCGCACGGATCTCTGCATATTATTAATGAGCTTTGGTGTTTTCCTCTAGTAACTCTACCCATGCATAACCATGAGGAGTGATTGCTTTCCTTTCCTTTGGCACAGTATACCTGACAGACGTGATTACAGTTGAGTCAGATGTTGCAAAAGTATACTGCATGTGTTCAGATATCTGTTTCCCAGCGTCCTGATAAAGGCCCGATGGGGATTAAAAGTCAGCCTTCATGTTAAATGATATCATGATTGGTTCAGTTAACAGTATTCCAGTCTTGGCTTGTCTTGCAGCCTTTGTGGCTTGAAGAGAAAAATCAAACCTGACAAATCACTCTGTGACCATAAGAACATCTGCATATTTGGGGTCTCTTCATTGTCATCATCAGGACTCATCAGTAACCAAACATTGTTGAGGTTATTTTTTCTGTATTCTTTTCGTTGTGGTATGTTTTTAAACAGGATCACATGTAAAATATTGTGTGGAAGATCATATGATTCATACATTTGAATGCAACAATTTCTAACTACTAATATTGTAAATTATGATACCACTTTGAGCACCACATATAGAATACACTTGCTTTTATAGATTTCAGAAATCAAAGTTGGTATTAGTGGGAAATGTGCTATTGAGGCAAACATTGTGCCGTTCCAAAAAGCCTGATGTAATACAATACTTTGCTGATTGTTTTTACACAATGCTCATCACGTAGTATGAATATCAAAAGAGTCATGTCTGCCAAAGTGTTGACCTTCAGTTGATTCATTGTTTTATTGCCACATATTACTTGATTGGGTACTAAAACATAAGCATAAAAGACCCTGAAATCACACGCTTGTATATTTGCATTAATAGTCACTGCTTTAATAACATTTGAGCGTCCCAAATTATATCACTCACACTCCAAAAATCTCTGGTAGAGGATTTAAAGGAAATACATATTTTACGACAGCCTGAATTGTTTTAAAGTTCAAACATTTACATGTCAGCCCCATCAAACGTTTTGATAGTTTGACTCTGGTTTCCAAATACGAGTGTGTGATTCAGAGGGGGAATTTCACTTTGGGCCTGGATGTTTTTAAAAGGCTTTTATATTAATATATAAGGTGGAGCCCAATCAAAACCATTTTGCTTCTTGCTTCCCACTTTGTCTTGTCCAATAACTCAGAAACAACAACAGATAAATCAAAGACTGCAGTTACTTGGCAGTCAGAAAAATAAAAAACACAGCCCAGATGTAAAATGCTGCACAGCAGAGCTGCTCAGTGATTCAACCAGTGATTCAACCATCAGTCAGTGGCAGTCTCACCCTCCAATGAGTCCTCAGGTGAAATGAGTAACGCCAAGTGATGACAGTTGTTGTAAGTGACCCCTAACTGTTCATAGTTTCTGTTTCATGTCACGACCCCATTGACCATCAACTGATACACTTGGCCGAAGGCTCCGTCCCAAAGCCTTTTCGGTCTAGCTGTCTCCTCAGGCCATGACTGACTCCTGAGACAAATGCACCATACTCACCCAACTCCAATTATTATATCAGGTCTCCAGGCCTTTCTTTTGAGTCTTTGAAGGATGTTTTTTTTGTGTTTGTTTGAAAAATTATGGGTGTCCGGTCTGCAAAGAGGGGGAAAAGAATTACCTGGGATAGAAAATAGAGCGACCACAATGCTTTCACAATGCTTTTTGCTTCTCCTTTATCTTACCAATATCTCATGGTGCAACCTGACTCCCCTTCTATTTTAACTGTGTGTTTATCTAAACGTCTCTACGGGACAGGCTGATGCGATTCTTTAGTGAACATCCTTTCAGTGTTCCACTATGAGAAAAGAGCAGGATTCCCATGCAATCTATTCTTCTCACAAAACCAAACAACTGGCCTATACACACATAGTACACTCATTCACACACACACACAAAATGTACATGGATACCTATGTCCCACCATAAACTTTTCTTTGAGGAGTGATAAGTAAGTAAAGAAGAAAAGGTGAACATGTGATCAAATAAACAGGCTAACAGATGAATAAAATACTTCAGATTTAAATACCGATGAGCTCAATGAAACCTACCTGTAATCATTTTTATTTACCTTTTTAAAAGTTGTGTGATGGCCCTCTGTACGTTTTCGCTTCGTGTATCGTCTTTCTCTTGGGATTCAGCACATTGGACAGCTCAGTTTTTAAGTGCCTGGATTCAACTCAGTGACATCATCTTAAACATTTGTTCATGCACAGGCTTTACATCACATGCAAACAATTTCTCTCAAAGTGCTGTGACTGCTTGTCTTGAAAGATCCTTTGTGAAACACAAAAACTCTCTCTCTCTTGGCAAACCAGTGTGATTGGCTCAGAATTATACTTAAAAGCATTTTTAATCTACAGCCGATAGTATACAATAGTCTTTTTATCAGAGGAAATGATTTGCATATCTTTGTCATTATGTGATGGAATGAGCCTGTATGGAGCTCCATTTGTCCCTGTGACTTTTTTTTGTTTACTCCTGTAATATAATCTGGGCCTACCGTGAGATAAGATCAGTGAAGGGGACGGCTTTATACTTCTACGTGACACTGAGCGTATCTTTCAATCAACTGCTGGATGATAAGGCAGACGTGACTGACAGGGTTTTAAACTGAGGGTCACTGGATTCAGGGCCTGCGATTTATTATGGTTCACCTTAAATTGCATGGTATTAGACTGTGAGGTTGACTGAGGCACTGTGGTAGTTCGGCATGCCATGTGGGCTTCATTGTGGAGAAACAAGATGAAGAGTCAGCAGCCACACAAGTTTCTCTGTGAGGCTGAACTCAGCTAAATGCTAATATCAGCATGCTAATATACACACCAGGGAAATGCTAACACGCTGTTGTTTACCATGTTAAACCTACAATTCATCCTGAGGGGGGGGGGAGGACTGTGTGTATCAAATTGCATGACAATACATCCAAAAGTTGGACAGAGATTTCACTCAAAACCACAAGTGTCAACCTCATGGTGGTGCTAGAGGAAAAGTCAAGGGATCATCAAAGTCATTGCGATTCATCATCTGGTAACCATTAATGTCAGCACAACATTTTGTTGAGATGTTTCACTTGACAAGTGAAAACTTTGAGCTCATGGTGGCGCTAAAGAATAGGTCAAAGGATCACCAGAGGCATTAGGACTCATCCTCTGGAGAACATGAATGTCTTCACAAAATGTCATGGCAATCCATAAAAAAGCGGTTGAGACTGAAAGTGGTGGACGGTGGTCAGAACGGTTGACATTACCACACCCCGCAAACAAACTCAAGGCACTCATGGCGCTGAACATTCAACAGATGTAACTGTTGGTGATAAAAAGGACTGCAGGGCAGTAAGTGATGAAATTGTTCCTTAAAAGTGAGCGTTGCTTAACCACTGTGCGAGAGATCAGGTCAGACACAGTCATAGCGTATGTGTTTTTCCTCTCAGGGCTGTCATCAGAGCCCACCATGCCCCTCTTGGCTGCTGAGAGGCGTTTTTAACCAGGACACACACACACACACACACACACACACACACACACACACACACACACACACACACACACACACACACACACACACACACACACACACACACACACACACACACACACACACACAGACACACACACATGGTGAGTCAGCAGCATGGTTCAGGTGTGATTTTTTGGGGGTCTGGAGTTCAGCCCTTTGGTCTGACTATTAGGAGACACTGAAGTCATAACACTCAGTATTTCCATTGTCTGATGTTGTGTTACTGGAGTGATGCAGCTTGTGTGAGTGGTCCCTGAAATACTCTGGCAGAGCTTGTTTGCATGAGTCACAGCTGCTGATCTGTACGCAGTTGAAGGGTAGCAATACTTATTATTGGAATCGCCCGCCTGCTCCACATCTGAACAGATTCATGATGTAATCATATTAATAATTAAATACCATATCGCCAATCTCTAATTTCCACATGACAGTATGAAACCTGTGTGCCTTCTCCACGTAAAAACATTTCCAGTTTGTCGAAGATGTCAGCATATTTCTAGAATACAAAAAGGTTAGCCCGCTGGTCTCGGTCTAGTTTACAGTTTGATTGTGTGCATATGTGGTTATATAGTAATTCAGTGCCAGGATATCAAAACCCTGCATCAGCACTTCCCCTCCTGTCCATGAACGAGGGGTTTTCCCACAAAATGCAAATGCAAATATACTAAATCAACACACATTAAAACAGGAATATTATATCCAATGTGGCAACTACAGCAAGGACTGTGGGCACCAATAATGCCTGTCTTCGTTGTTTATACCTAAAACAGCTGCTCCGCTGAGTGCACCGCATGTTATTCAAGACAAAGCTGGATAACATAGTGCTTTTCTCTAATTTAACAATATCACTTGTCCTCATATGGTAATTGACTGCATGTACACACCATCTGTTTACATGTGAGTTGGACTTTGTCCTCAAACCAAATCCCTGATGGAGCTCAGTAAGGTAATCTGATCTCATTCCCTGAATAATAATAATGCATTATAAGACAACAACCACAGCGAAACAAGAGCTCCCAGTCCAACTCTCACTCTGTAAATCAAAAAATTGTGTTCACCAATTCACTGGGTATAAAATTACCCTTACCATACACTTCTGACTGTCATCTGCCATCATACCCAAGAACCCACCTTCCTAACTGGTGGCATACAAATCAGTCATGATCTTATAAGAGGCCCCTTTAATAGGCAAAAAGCCATAAACCGAAACAGGAAAAGGGTCCCGCGCCTTAATTTGTCCGAAAAGATCCTATTCACATCTCCCTTCCTTGTTATCTTGGGTTTCACCTGTGGATGCAGGGGACAGTAGTGTCCTTGTTTGATTCTAATTATGGTCCTCACCTCAAAAGTTCCCCCCTGGGAACTTCCCTCCTCCCCCTCCAAGGGGCCTAAAGACACTCAGACTGACTCATTAAGTGTCAAGGAAAATTAAGACAAGCCAGAGCTGTCTGAGAGGACGCTGGAGTCTCACTGGAGACACTCTCTGTCAATTGTCTTATCTTCTTTGGCATGTGGAAGTGTCTCCGCAGGCCTGTTGACTGCTGAAAGATGAATGAGCTCATCAAGATGCTAGATCCTGAGCAGAGTTTTAGTGTTGCTGCCCCAGACATCAGTCGAGGGTCACTTTTGTGTGAGCCCTTTTATTCGAAGCTTACAATGTGTTACCAAGCTGATCCGTGATCTGTGCTGACCAATACAGCCCGTATAAAGTGTTTAGAGTTATATCGTTTCTCAGCCATCTCCTAAGACAGATGAGGATATAAGAGGGAAGGGTGCAACTCGAAACACATGTCTCAGCTGCCTTTTTTTTCCCTTCATTCTTTGGAAGCAGGTCCAGTAATTAGGGAAGCTAACCACATCCTTATTTATTCTGTTCTAATAGATTTTTTAAAACTCACATTTCTGTTTCCAATACAGCCTTTCATCACTTTGAGCATTGATAAGATATGGATGGCTAGATGTACCAGGCCGGTATGGATCAGTATCACAAATGGATCAGATAAGCACAAACAAAGCATTTTCCTCAGAAGGATAATTATACAGTCATATAATACTTCCTCCTCCTCTGCATCCTCTTACACATTGCTGCAGCAATGACTGATTCCTCATGAGCAGGACTTTCCTTCTGCCACTTCAAATTGGCTTGAATGTCAACAGACGGAAGAAAGACAATTCAGCATACTAAAGGTCAGCTCAATCAAGCACGTTTAACTCTTCAGTGAAACGCACAAAGCCTATTCTTTGTGTACTGGAGATGGTAATTTAGTGGTGGGGGTCTGCCCTCCTGTGGTCAGCACAGCAACTCTCAAGGTGTCTCAGAGGTACAATGAATTTTCTTGTTCAGTTTCCTGTCCTAGTACACTGGCAATTATCTCTGGAGACAAAGACCCTTTGGTTGCATTTAGTTTAAAATGTTGTTTTGCGTTATTCAGATTGTCAGCACATTTTGACATGTCACAGGAAGAAAAGCACTGGTGTAAATGATACAGTAAATGATAGCTGAATCCCATTAAGCTGCTTCACGGCCCTGGTATTGTGAATACATAATGGCATCGCGCCCTGAGAATCCTTTGGAAAAAAATAAACAAGTAGCTGGGAGTCATAAAGCCAGTCAATGTGAGGGAGAGGTGAAATGAAAATAAATCATAAAGAAAAGCAGATATAATATATCAATAACGCTTGCCTGAGCTGGTGAAAGCTGCAGGTGGATTCAATATGGATATTCCACCGGTCACAGCTGCTCCACCTTCCGGGCGCGATGCCTCCAGACAGCTTGTGAAGCAGCTGTCCGCTCTGCTCCGTTAAAAAGCCACTAGTATGGTCTATCACTGACGGAGCCACGTGTGTTGCACAGAGAAGCTTGAGCCTGGCAATTTAACTAACTAACTGTGTGAAATATAGACACAAAATAATTATGAAATTGAATGGTATTAACTTTGTCTGTACAGTTCTGGCACAGTTCATGCAGTCAATCATTTTTTCAGTAGAAAAAGATGAATGAATGGTTGTGGACATGATACAAAATATGATCCCACCCCAACTGTTTTGTAGATTTACAGTGAACTAGTTATTCCGTTGTAATGTTTCCCTTTCTGTCAGGGTCTGTGTCTCTGTCCCTAACACATAAACACAAACGCACACATACAAACACAAAGTATGAGGGCCCCCAAAGAAAAGCCTGCCTTGGGCCCCCTGTTGTTCAGAGCCGGGCCTGCTCACTATCACACTGTCATGACTTGCTGCTTGCATGCTTTTCCAAGTTGAAATGTCTGCTTTAAAAAGGGCCAACAGAATGTTGCAGTAGCATAAACATGTAGCCAGGATGGTACATCAAATCTACTGGGAACCTCTTAAGACTGATGGAAATAGTCGCAAGACAAGTAATGAGAAGATGATTACGTTGTCATGTAAATAGATACAGAGATAAACAAGGAGACAAAATGAAACTGAACGGTTGATGACAGAAAACAGAATACATGTCTGATGTATTTCAAATTATGTTTTGCATTTACTACACAGTGTATTGTTTGGCACCCCAAATGTCTGACTTCTATAATGCAAATTCAAAATTCTCATCAGACGTGCAAGCTGGATGGGATCGTTAAGAGTCAGTAAAATAAAATAAAAATAGTCGTTTCAGTCCTTGATTATGATTGGCTGAGCCGCGCTTGAAGCCGTTGTAAAATACGCTATAAACACACAGCTGTGACCACATTACATCAGTATTACTGCGCCAAAACAAATTGTTACACAATGTCAGATGTTGCTGTGAATTTTGATTTACTGTGTGGGTTAAGTGCGGATGAGTTATTGGTGGAAAGAGATGGACAGGGTAGAGGAGAAGGATAGAAAGGAAAGAAAGGAGAAGCTGAATGAGAGAGAACTCGAAGAGCCGGAAAAGTCAGAAAAAGAAGCTGTTCGTTGTCCGTTTGCCTAGAAAGATCTGGATCTTGATTTAACACAATCACCAAAATGTAGCTGAACAGTGTGAACCTCATGGGTTTCAACAGTTATGTTGGCCGACATGCTGAGATTGAATGGCGAGAGAAGATGCTGGAGCAATATCCCTGCTTTTGGCACTGTGCAAACACAATGCACCTGTCCAGACTCAAACAGCCCTGCCCCAGCAAGGAGTGTTCACATATTTGAATAATACTTCAACAACTATCCAGATGAATGTTACTAACACCCCAATATTTCCACTCCATCTGTGTGTTGCTAAATGTTGCAGAAGAACTACATTGATTGGAGGAAAAATGATTATTTGTAATCAATAAATAACTTCGCTTTTTGTTGCTGTATTTTTATTTCCTGAAGCCATGGCAGGTATACGTAGTAACGTTTTTTGTTTTTTAAGCAATAAGCCGCTTGAGGCCATGATTTACAGTGAATTGATAACAGCTAAGGGGCGTTGTTAGGCACGACACGAAGCATCCTCTCATCTTATTGCTTAATTTTACAATGAAACTATAGAGCTGCTTATCACCAAATTCAATATTGCAAAATATCAATAATATACAAAAACAGTATTTTCAGTTGTGTAAATAGAGCATGGAGGTTTATTCTTCAGTACTATTATGTAATAAAACAATCCAGACTCAAACATTCACTTCCTGTATTTCTGATTCAGCAGTGGGCCATCATGCGTCCTATAGGTGTGGATTTTGGTACAGAACAAAAGGATTTGGAGAGCCCACAGCTGTTTCCTTTTTAGTCAAGTATATCAGTCTGAGCTGCCCCCCGGGAATTCATTTATTCTGTAATTCTCTTAGTTGTTTCATTGCTGCCTGAGGAATTAAGGTCCTATGACAGAAAAGGCACAGCAATAGAGTAACAAGTGAAGACAATGTGCAGGAGTTGGTTCACTGATGCTACCAGCTGAAATTGCATTGGCTCTTCAAATTTCTATCAAAATACTCACTTCACTCAGACGAGTAACAGAAATGTTGGCTTGTAAGCGGTGATTTAAAATAAATAATAAAAAGAGGCCCATAATATGGATAATAGATTTCCTGCAGTTGAAAGGGAAGCTTGGATAATTTGGTTCATTGTGAACACTGCCGAAGCATGAAACCACACACAGAGGAGCATGCAAGAGCTGCTCTTTCAACTACGGCCAACATGTGTCCACAGAGTTCGGTCTTTCCCTCGGCACTCTACAGTATTTTCTACCCAAATCATGTTTCTGCCCACCTACTGCTGTTGTTGAAACAAAGCCGTTGATTGTTTTGATTTGTAGATTTGTAGGTTGATTGTTTATTGCTGATCCGATCCAAATTCTGATAGGTCACATTTAACAAACTTTCCATTATGTAATAACCACCAACACCATGTGGAAGTATTTTGATGATCTGATGGCTGACCTGAAACGTTTACATGCAAATGTTTTCATTTTTTAAACAACACACATTCTGAATGAACACTTTAGGCTTGGTTTTAATTCAACTGTGTGAAGTCAATTAATCAAATGAAATTATTAACTAGCAAAAGCATTTCCTGCTGAAAATGCGTTGGAATGCTGAAAACTGAAATTAATCGCAAAAACATTGCTGAAAATAGATATCCAATTCAAAAACAAATTGCAAAAAGCTTAATAATTCAAAGAGTTTAAAGATTACAAATATGAAGTCATATCACACCTCTCCTGAAAGAGCTGAACATTTTGATATTTGAACAGTTTCTGTGGCTTAAAAGAATTCATCAGTGGTGATATTTGTAGTAGTATAAGTTGTAGTAGAAGTATTATTAGTAGAAGTATTAGTAGCATTAGAATAAGTACTAGTAGTAGTGATATTTGTAGTAGTAGTAGAAGTTGTAGTTGTAGTAGAAGTATTAGAAGTATTATTAGTAGAAGTATTAGTAGCATTAGAATAAGTACTAGTAGTAGTGATATTTGTAGTAGTAGTAGAAGTTGTAGTTGTAGTAGAAGTATTATTAGTAGTAGAAGTATTAGTAATTAGAAGACGTAGTAGAAGACGTAGTATCAGCAGTCATAGTAATAGCTGTCGTATTGGTTGTAGTATTTAACATCACAGTAGTAGTAGTAGTAGTAATAGTAATGGCAGTAGAAGCTGTAGCAGTAGTAGTAGTACTAGTAGCAGTCGTACTAATAGCTGTAGTAGTATTACTACTTTTAGTAGCATGAATAGCAGTAGTAGTAGTAGCAGTTGCCGTATAAGTAATAGTAGCAGTAGTAGTAATACTATATTAGCAGCAGCAGTAGTAGTTGTCGCAGTATTAGTAAGAGCATTCATTTTTTTAACAAAAAAGCCTAATTTTTAGCTTGTTTAAATACAGTTAATCCATGGGGCTTTTATTTTGAAAGGGTGGTGCTGGGTGGGGGGGGGGAGAGGAGACATAATCATAATGTCTGACACACATAAACAGAGGTTATTAAATGCCTGGCTTCATCACAAGCATTTCAATTAGAATTCACTCTTTGGGGCTTTTATTTTGAAATGGGGTGTGTGTGTGTGTGTGGGGGGGGGGGGGTCCTCTAAAAGTCTCTAAGACTTGAATGACTGTATGAGAGAGAGAGACAGACAGGGAGAGAGAGAAGAAAGAATTAGTGAGAAAGAAGAAATAATTAGTGAGAAAGCGAGTGAGCGAGAGAGACTCTGATATCTCTGGCAAACTTTCTCATTTGGAGATTGTCCGATGTTTTATCTTTTACAGCTTACATGACTGTTGTCCTGCTCTGCCATGTCTTTCATCACCTCTCCCTCTTGTGTCGCGGTGTGTGTAAATGTCACTCGAATCAGGAAACTTATCAGAATACTCATATCTGATTGGCCGAGCCGCAACACGTAACAGCTGCAACAAATCATGTGTGTGCGGCTTTTATTTTAAAATGGGGTGGGTGTGTGTGTGTGTGTGGGGGGGGGGGTCCTCTAAAAGTCTCCAAGACCTGAAATGACTGTATGAGAGAGAGAGAGAGAGAGAGAGAGAGAGAGAGAGAGAGAGAGAGAGCGAGAGAGAGCGAGAGGGAGAGAGAGAGAGGGAGAGAGCGAGAGAGGGGGAGAGAGAGAGAGCGACAGGGACAGGGATAGAGAGAGAGAGAGGAGTGCATGTGTGTCTGTGAGTCTGTGTTTATCAACATCACTAATTGTCTCAATCGCGACCACCTGTGTGACTGAAGCCATTTCATGGATATAAAACAGGGAAACACCTCTCAAACAAATCCTCAAAACTCCCATAACCGTAGCTCCTATTGCTCCGATATTAATAAGTGCGAGGAAGGCTGAGTTGAAGAACAGATCCTATAAAAATTGTGTCTGTAGTGTAAAAAATGTGGCTTAATTGGCGATCTAGAAATGGGGTACCGTGTTCTGTGGAAGATGTTTTTGAAGCAAAATTTAACATTGGTCTCTATGGAGCAGAAAGTTGGTTTTCCTCTCAATTAACAGCTTCTGTGTCAAATGTGGAAATCTGTAATCCACAGTAATTTTTCTACGACAAGGACACTATTAGCTACTCCTACATCCAGAAATTAATTTCCAGAATAATAATAATAATCCAGAAAATGTTGGAATGCTAAACAGCATTCCAACAATTAAGGTAATTAAAGGGGTAAATTAGTTCTATGATTGTTGGTGGAGGAGGCAGATGCTGAAAGATCACCAGCAGGTTAAGCAGCACAGAGGTCTCCATCTCTGGCATGTACACTCACCAGCTGTATTCTTATTAGTATGAAGTGCAGAGTTTAACACCACTTGAAGCTCGACTAATCATTACTTTTTTGATGTAAGCTGAAATGAAATGACTATGTGATGTGAAAGAAGTTTCACGCAGTGATGAACCCACAAAGAATTGTCACCCACCTCAGCAGCTCTACTTGGCTTTTCAAAGATTTTAGCTCATTGTTTTGGTTTAACTACCGCAAATTTAAGGTACAGTTAAGTCTCACCTTTAGAAGGCTTAATACCCAGAAAGTTTTAGCTGTTGATGTCCAAAACAGAGTAATGAGGAGAGAGAATAGTAAACTCATTAATGTGGTGACCAGAAAAACAGCTCCAAACAGAATGTTGCAATGTGTGAATAGACAATTGCTAACATATTAGCTGCAACAACTTGTGACCCCATAATATGTCCGGACTGTGTGTGTCTGTCAGCATTGTTGTGGACTTACTGTCCCCCAAAGTGGCCAAAATAATTAAATACATTTATTCACTAAAGTGTACAAAGCAAAATGAGAGGGGGGATTTTCATTCCAGGATAGAAATAAATATTACAGCCACAACTTTGGCTTGGAAGATATTCATGAGGATTTGGAAATAACAACACATCATGACATCATTATTAGTCGTAGATGTCAACTAAATACAAAGTCCTGTCAATGTACATGATAAAAACTGAACAGCTTGGCTTGGCCACTAAACATCACTAAGTAGTGATGATGATAAACAAATGATGGTTCGTTTGGGCACTTCCAATGTTCCTTCAGCTAATCGAGTAAGGTCTTAAAAAAAGACACGTTTGAAATGTATCTGTTGCTAAGAATTAAAAAATATGACTTGTCTTAAATGCCATATAATGCATTAAAAGACAAAACACAGAAGAAAAGATCTGGCTACAGTAAAGAGCTACCGTACAACAATAAAATATATTTGAACTAAAACTGTCTTTGTAATAGTGTTGCATACAATGAAAACACAAGACGACTGTTGATCCAACGGTTCAAGTCAACTTGGGGGGGTTTTATTGCTTAATAAACACAGCTAATAGATCATGTTTGAAAACAAGGTTGGGGAGAATATAATAGAACAATAACACATTTATCAATTTGACAGATCCCTGCACACATCCAAAGGATCTTGAAGTAATCAAAAAAACACAATGTCTTGATTAATATTAAACCAGATATTGCAGTATCAAAATGCAAATCATGCTGACCAATATGACTCACGGCTTGTATCCCAGAGGTTTCCATTTCTTCATAAAGTCCTGTCATAGCTGGACTTTGATGCCTCGTCACAAACTGACTTCTTGGCTTCAGAAATGAGAAATATATTCCGTGTGGCCCTTTCTGTTTCATTTGTGGAACTTTAGACCCAATATTTAGAGAAACATAATATTAAATTAGCCTGTTTGTCATAGTTACCAATTCCCAGAATCCTGTCTTCAGATGGGTGAAAATAGTTGTTTGGGTTTATCCAAAGATGTTCTTTTTCCTTGTCGCATGAAGGCCTGCTAGAGGAATTATTTTTCTTTGCCGAGGTCATTTTGAGGATAATGAGTTAGGGGGAATTAATAAAGCAGCAACAGGTCTTCTTTAGCTTTTGACAATGTGAACCAAACACCAGAGAGCATAGGCAACCTGTGAAATCAGTAATGGCCCCAAAAACTGGCTCGCATTACTAACTTTAGACGAAAGTGTCCACTTAAGAAGCTAGATCCTAATAAAGAAATATAAATGTACTGATCAGGAAAACTCGGATAATCTATAGTGCGATATGTTTGGATGAATAGATAGAGAGATACTTTATTCATCCCCAGGGGGAAATTTGTAAAAAAGGTATTGAATAGGTAATGGCTTCACAGTGTACACCAGATGCAGCTGAAAATTCCATTAGGAAACGAATGGTCTCCAATCGTCTGACTCAAAATATCCTGGAGTGAGTTTTCGCTCAGGTTGCAACACTCGTGGTCACAGAAAACCAAGGAAGAAGTCTGTGGTTTAGGTGAGAAGAGGCTTTGGCGGAGGTCACTTAATTACTCGAGCTGTATGTCATCGAAACCAAAATGAGAGGTTCACCTCATTGAAGATCTCTTGTTATTTTATACTCGAGGTGCATAAGTGTCCTGAAAAAGGAGAGATTAAGTCATTTAAAACCACACAAACCCCCATAGGACACCGTTTGATTGACAATCAGGTGGGTGTTAAAGCACTTGTTGGGAGACTATCCACGTGCTGCGATAGAAAACCAGGCCCGTCCCAGACACTCTTTTTGCAGAGTGGCGTGAGCAGCAGTTTCACAACTGCAGTTCAAATCTACACTGCACCATCTATTGGCAACAAAAGCAACAGCAGCAGCAGTTTAGACTTGCAGATGTTAAGATGCACCATCTGCAGTGAAGGAGATCAATGTCTGAAACTGGATTCCTTTATCAGCAGAAAAGTTTAAATAATTGTCATCCTGTGTGTATTGTGGTAGGGGCCAGATACCAAAAAAAATGAGCTCTATGGATTGACTCATTTCTGCATTTAGTTCAAAATATTAGAGATGAAAACTGATATTTATATCATTTACATTTCCTCCATCTGAGGTCTATTGGTGGAGTCGTTATCTCAGCACAGGTGACTCTCTCCAGGGACTTAAAAAAAGAGAGAATACACTAAATTTGTTGAAGAAGAGGACTCAAACAGTGAGCAGAAGTTCTGTGCGATGGTTGGATTAGACCCATGACAGTTGTTTTTGTAGTGTGGATGGCCTTAATTACTGCAGATGTAACATTAGAGCCTCTGGTGCACAGCTTTCTGTCTGTTTCTTCGGTGCAGTTCGATACATCCGGAGGTGGGTAGACATTTTCTTTCAAGAGGACAATAAAATAAAGCACATGGCACTGGCATCACAGGGCCCAGACTGAGATCCTGACAGTGGGCCAGAAGACTGGAGAGCTGGGACTGAGCACCATCTAAATAAAGAGCAAAGAGCTGGAGAACCCAATCTGTTTTTGTTGGGCTTTGTAGTACAACATCCCCGTTTCATCTCCTGCTCATTAAAATGCCCGGGACTAGACAAAGTGGAAACCAATGATGCTCGCTCAAGTCCAAAACTGATGTCTTTTAGACTCATAACCTCAAAACCAAAGCACAATTGAGCTAATGTGCCTCCGGCGAAAGGACACAGTTGATGAATTCAAGCAGAAACACAGTTGTATTGAATAACTTCACTTTGTCGTGTATACTTTAGCGGTGAAAAAAACAAACAAAAAACCCTGATTGTCATGGGACAGATTCTTATGACAGACATTAAAAGTATATATACTTTTCAAATCCCTTTATTGAACATCTTCAAAGCATTGACTTCCATTCCTTGCCCTTCTGTTTTCTCAACTACATCATTTTCATCACTGCAGATGATTGCCAAGTAAACACTGCGCTATTTCAAGCAGCTCTGTTATTTCATTTGATTCCACTGTTGCTCATGGTTTGGGCTTTGCAGACTCCCTTGCCGGCAACTTCAAAGGCAGCTCCCTTGTAGGTTGCGACACACTGGCCGTCCGTGCGTAGGTCTGGCTGAACCTGCTCCCACACCTTCTTCTTGGGGTTCAGCTCTTTGTCTGGTTCACCTGCAGTCAATAAGTCAGTTTCAATGCATTAGAAACTCCTCAGTTCTCTGCTCATCCATCACACTTGCAGGATTTCTGTATCCAGGACTGTACCGAATCTGAAATACTGTTTTGATGTATTGATAGATGACATAACCTGGCTTCATGGCTTTTTAATATTCAGCGTACACTGAAACAATCTGTGTTATAAGCTGAAGCAAATACACACTGTGAGCAAATTACCATGATTCATCAGGCTAATTCTAACTTCATACATCCCATGTGAATTGTAAATAGTTGTATTTGTTCCATAAGATTGTCAGCTTTTTAAAAGTGCAGTTTGTTCTCAGCCATAATTCAAAACATCGAAACCAAACTTCTCAGAATCAAAGCATACATCCAGGGAAAACAATTAAATGAGGTCTCACTTCACAAGGACTTTGTTTTTGATGTTGCCTTGAGAAGAATCAGAACCGGCACTGGTTCTTCTGTCTGGTGTCAACGTTTTCCTCTCTACGCAACCATCTCACGGTGTGAGGACACAAATGTGTTTCATTTCCCAATGCTGCCATTTACGACCAAAGAGTGGCAACAATCAGTTTTGATCAGAAGCGTGAAAGAGAGGTTTTGATGAGCAGCTTGCGCACATTCTTAAGTTCAAGCAGAGGTACTGGGCCCCATTAGTTGGGGAAATGCGGGCAATTACAACCATGTACCCACACCAGCAGTGGATCGGCTGTAATGTAATCTGTACCATGGCTCTGTGGTTGGAGAGAAGAGAGGAAGGTAGGAGGGGGAAAAAAAACAACCTTTCACCTATTTCCTTTATATGTACTTTAGGAAACAGCCTCAGCTGTATGTTTTTTAACAAACAAAAACGCAAAATCATGACAAATTAACCAATATCATCATTGCACTATCCTCCACTGCTGTTCTCTGGTGAAGATTTCAGAGGATTGGACTCTTTTTAATTCAGTATCCATACAAATGATTCCAGCCACAGAGATGCCTTGTGAATCAAACAGCTTTTAGAGTGTCTGGGACATGTGTTCTGCATGGATGAAAGCCTCAAGTGATGCATCTGGAATGTGGGTTCTTGGACCACAGATCCACCTTCATCATATCCTCCTCTTCGATTTTTTTGTTTGGTTCTTTTTCTCAAAACAATACGAGAATAACAAAACAAATCCTCTTCTCATCACTAATATTCAGCTTTGTTAACTTCAATAATAAATGTGAGTTTTCAAAACTAGAGAGACTTAAATCAAAATCACACTGGCCTGTTGGTGGCAGTGTTTGGTTTTAGGCCACATTCATGAATGGTTGTGTTTGTATTAATTCCCAGGAGGGACTTAAACTCTTGTACGGTCTAGTTGATGTGTAAATTAATAAGGAATAGGGTTTACATTAGTTAACAAGACAGTTACTGTAAGACACTTCTCTCTCCGACTGACTTAAAGAAAAAAAGAGGAGGTTACATTCCTAGCAATGACCGTTGATTAGTCTGTCAAATCAGCAGTCACAGGCCATTTAGCCACCAACAAACAGAACTGAGTCCTTTAATGAGAGCTTTCAGTGGGGTCTGAGAGCACATCATGGCTGGTGTTGTTTCTGGCAGTGAGAAGCATAAACGACACCCTCCCATTTCCTACAGTCAGAGGCATTTCGTGGAAACTAGGCTGGGAAATTCTTTCAGTGGGCTTAATTTCAATCATCCACAGTCACTCAGCGATGGGGGGGGGGGAAAGCAAAATCTGCTTTTGAGGGTACAGTAATCGGGTGCTGGTACCTGGGAAGCCCTGGAAAGTAACTCTGTCCCCTGGTGCTGCTCCACTTGGAGGATCGAGAATCTCGACCTGGTCTGGTGAGCTGGCACACATGACCATAGCCTGGGACACCACTCCTCTCATCTTGGCTGGCTTCAAGTTACACATCAGGATCGCCATGCGGTTCTGCATCTGCACGGGGGACAGAAGATTAAATGCATTTTTACAGCACATATATCCTTGACAATAGAGAATAAAAACAAATAATACCTGATTTACTTAAAAAAACAAAAACACCTTCAACTGGTGTGACTGAGGATTCCATAATCCAATATAAACAATAACGCCACTCTAATCTCCTTATTCAAAATTGCTTTGTCCGAGGATTATGGTTTGTTTGCCTCATTTCATAAATCAAAAGTGAATAGCAAACAGGAAAACCTTTAACTCTAGTCCGGGGAGCTCTTTGACTTACCAAAATTGAAAAGAAGACCGGAGGCTTTTGGTTGTACTTTGAATTTTTCATGTCAAATCAGGGACAGAATGTGAATGTTCTGAATTTGCAAAACAAACAGTTTGACTTGAGCTATATTTTATGTGGAGCATAGCCACTTCATTATGCTATGATTAGCCTCTCTCATACTTTTATTGAACTTGTATAAATACTACAGTTAACAAGTAAAGAGTTGATTTAAGACTGTTGGTAATGGACTGTTGCAGAAGTTTGACAACCATAAATTTGTTTGCTCCGGGAGCAAAACATAAATGTGAAGCAAAATAAACACCGATATTCAATGGGGATCCTGAAACACGCACAGGAAATGTTGACTTTCTAAGCAGAACCGTCAGCACTTAAGAAGTCACTTTAAATGGACCAATAAATCCTTACTATGACCCTAGAGAGCCACTAATGCATACAAATGTATACAGCACTGATTGTCTGTGTGTAGTGGAAACAACTCTGAAATAGAGTCTCTGCAGGGATTCATAAAGGTAGTACGGAAATAGAATTTGTATTGAAGTCTACATTTTCCTCACTCATAAGCAGACATTGTAGAAGGTCGGCAGATGTTGATTTTGACATCTACAGGCTTGCGACCTGGAGCCTGATGAGACTTTCAAAAACAAGCTAAATCAGTGAATGTGTGTGAATCTCTTCACATAATCTCTGAGGTGGCCAGTTCATCATAAGACAAAGTTCCCTGACCCAACCCTGGTGATTACACTGCATTTTAACATCTCATGATATTGCAGAAACGTCTTTATTCCACTCTGCAAATTGCACTTAGCTAGCTGTATATAATAAACTAGCAACAGAGTATATGAGTTGTACTGTACCTGGTCCAGAGGTATGTGTTTGACCAGCCCGCTGACCACTGTCCTAGGAGAAGCCTCTCCCACATCCACCTGCTCCACATATAGACTGTCGGCATCAGGGTGCTTCTCGACTGTGATTATACGTCCAACACGCAGGTCCAGGCGAGACACGTCCACCTTGGCGTCCTCTTGGCTGGGGGCTGCGGGCTTCTTCTCAGCTTTCTCCCCTCCTGGCATACAAGAAAGGCCAACACTGTTATACTGCACACTTTTTATATCATTTAAGTATGTTTGTGTCATTTCAATGAAAGCGTGTTGGAGCAATGTGGTTGGGTGGAATGGAAGTTGGGTTAGCACAGACAGTAGCTATCCATCATGTGTTGAGGTTTGCTGCATGACAAGAGGCATCTGTGAGAGTTTTCATGCTATTATCTCTACAATGTGCATGATATTATCGAAGATGTTTGTTTAAAAGCACTGACAATATTTCAGCCAACTGGTGTGGTTCCAAGGGAAATGATAAAAAAACAAATCATCGTTGAAGCAATGCTGGGCATCTGTCTGGAATCCGTTTTAATTTCCTCCCATAAATGACAAAAAAGAAACACCAATGACAGGCCTGAGGGTTGCACTTCTTTCCACTTCTTCCCAGAAACGCGGGGCACAAACCTTGACTAAATGAGTGTACCAATACGCACTTTTGGGCGAGTGCTTTGTGATCCAATGACATAGCAGAATAGCAGATGCTTCCTGCCGAGAGACAGAGTACCTTTCACTGGCCTGGTTTGCTTACACGTTCATTCCAGTGGATTGCACTGATCAAATGACCACACGGTCTTTAATCATTCCTCCGAGCCGACACCAGCTCTGAGGAATATGAATTCCAACCCCTGCCTTTGATATTCAACATTTCTCCTCTGTGTAATCAATGCTCTGCTGCAATGACAGCACAGCGACGTGAAACACATGGGTTTGTGTAGACTAACAAGCAATGACTGTTTGAATTAGGTGAGAACACGGTTCCATTAATGCCTGAGGTAACAGATTTGAACATGTACAACACCTTATAAAGAACTCTCCTCAACAGCGCCCGAACATCTGGATGTAACAACAATCAATTTGTAAGTGTCTTGACGCTCGTTTCTTTCCCTTTCTAAATTATAACCTCACAAACACATCCAGTGCTAATCATTCTCTGTCTGTGACCGACAGTCCTTCTGATGATGATGATGATGATGATGACGATGATTCCAGATAGCTTATTGCTAAAAGTGAAATAGATATTTGAGTGATTTATTGCAATGGAATTTTCTTGTTTTGTATTCTAAACTTATAAATGTAAAACAGTTTAATGCCATTATATTTGACACATCGGGATACTTTGGTTTTATGATGGGTCTTTGAATGGCACACACCCACAAAACATTAAATCATTTAAAAATTGGATTCAATCACTGGTGACATTAGACGAGGACACCTCTTCACAGACGAAGCTTAGAAACCATAAAAGTCCAAAACAAATGCAGCTTTACTAAAAGTCTTCCTACTGAGGCCCAGAGATCGTGGATCCATTTAGAGGCTGATTTCGCCGTCATACATTCACGATCATCGGAAATTCAAGTGGAAAAACATTGACTTGGCCAATTGACTATTTGCATCTATCCAAATGTTGATAGAAAAAAAAAAGGATCCTAAAACAAAACCTTAAAGGTAGAATAAGTAGGGCTTCTCGGTTGCACTTCATAAATCCAACATATGAAGGTAAAAGCCAACCCCAGATCCACTCTCGTTTATATATATTTGCATTTTGCAGCACTGTGTCCAGCTTTTTCTGAGCTCCTCTTGCATGCGTGATTACAATCTGGCACCTGGTTATCCAGAACACAGCACAGAAGATACAGCTAGAGGGCAGATACAGACGCTGCCACACACTTCTAGGGGTCATGAGGAAAATCCAAAGCATTCTGCCTTTAAGTTCTAGATAATAATAATAATAATGTTGATGAATATATTCTGCAGTTTATGACTTTAGTCCTTTCTGCTGAAAATGAAAGAGATGAAAAACTGAAATAAATGATACAAATGTTGCTATATGACATATCTAAATAGATTTAGTCACATTTTATTGGATGTGAAAACGTCAAGGGGATTCATCATAAAACCCTGAAATGTGGCTTCATTTTGTTCTCCAGCTGTTACCTTTTTTCTCTGGCTTCTTCTTTTTACTCTCATCTTTGGGAGGGGAGCTCTGGACGGCAGCAGCAGGGGAAGCAGAGGGTGCTGGAGGGGTGGGCTTCGAAATGCACTCAACACTGTTGTCAGTCGATGGCACGGCCACTGCCCGCACTACAGGAGGGGGAAACAGGCAAACGGTCAGTAGAAAAGCATGATTAAACAGCGGATCATAGTTGCTATCTGAAAGACTTTTTCTCGGCTCGTAGTGTCCAAAATGTTGTGTGAAAGTATGACAAGACATGAGCATAGCAGTTCTGAGGTGAAAAAAGATCATTTACATTACAAATACAGAAGGTGCACTACTTCGTACGCACAGAGCTGGTTGCATCAACATGGTACAACGAAATGATACAGAGGTAGACTTATTTACACACCCAGTGGGAGGACTGCTCTCCTGATGCAAACAGTTTAGAAGGGAAAATGACAGTGTGCAAGTTGATGGAAACAAGGAAATGGAGCTGTAAAGCAGGGAACAATGTCCGACAATAACTCCCCAGGGAAAAAAAAAAATAACCCCTCATTTAAGGCGCCTGATGTTTGAATTCCTACAAAATTCCAGTGCCTGTGTCTGACAAACATCGGTCTGCAGGCACACCACCGTCGCCATAATGCTTTTAATTACCTTAATTCTATGTTAGGACCTGAGCTCAGGATCTTTCCGGTTTACCTTGGAATTACGCGCAAGAACCTCTTACACTCATTCCCCTTAAGTTTGCTGTGGGGTTATAGGGTTTGCACTATCATATCACGTTATTGTAGTGTTCTGACCCTGACCTAGCGTCTGGCTGGTGAACACAATGAAGCATTTAGCAGCTAAAGAGACCGGTATTTAAATCAGGAGTTGGTGAAGACCAAAACTGAAGAAAAAAGCGAATATTAGTCTTAAATTTGTCACATGGCCAGAAACCCATTACCAAATGAATGCCTTTGTTGCTCCATGTATGCTGGATGTGTTCATAGAAAACTATGTGCAATCATGTTTGCCATGACGAGGCGCTAATATGACAACCAAAGTGGACCCAAAAAAAGTATTGCAGCCATAACTTATGTGGGTTTGAACAATGCTCGTCTTCAACTCAACTAAAATGAAATTGTTTACAGTTTTTATTCCTTTGCTGCAGATATGTTTTTCTCAAGGCACTATTATATTCATATTCAGTAGTTTTTGCCATCTCAATGCTTTCAAAACGTTCTTATTCATCCATGTTTTAAGCCATTGAATGCCACCTTAAAGCCATTGAAGAGAAACCCCCCAAAAATAAACATCAGAATTAGAAGCATAGTCTTTGGTCCATTGGAACGCATTCCTTCTACGTTCCAACAATAACATACTGGGTCTTTTTGAATAAGGTTAAATTGCTTATTTCTTCCAGCCCTCCGTCTTTCTGGAAAACATTAAATGTGTGTGAATGATCTGAGCCGTTTGCCCTTGAATGTCAGCGTACGTCAGACGCACATAGCTGGCAGACATGTTGTCCCCATCACTGTAATGGAGATTCTCGAAGCACTATGGCTGCTTATAATAAAAATGAAAATAAATAAAAAGATCCAGTTATAATGGGCTTATAATGCAAAAGATGTCATCATTCATAGTAAACCAAACAATGCTATGATGAGCAACAACTGACATCAAATGTTCTTAATGTCACAGAACCGCTTCTATAACTAGATATGAAGGAGAACAACATCAAGGTCTTTAAAAGACAAACATTTAATCCGTGATGGAAGATTTTTCTGGGAACCAAACCCAACATACCTCCCCTCTTCTTCTCTTTTTCCAGCAGCTGTTTTTTCAGTTCCTCGATGTCATTCTTCAGTTTGGCATTCTCCACCATCAGCTTCTTCTCTTCCCTGACACTGGCCTGGACGACTGCAGCAAAGGCAAAGTCTTGTGAGCTCTCAGCATTGGAATGAAATTTCACTATCCCAACAGGACATCGTCAGAACTGCTGAACTAGTACAAATACAATATCGACTGAACAATAGTGACGATTAAAAGTCTATATTGTGTCTCTTTTGGAGTTAAAGAAACCACAGAATTGTCTGTGAATCCAGTTTTTGGATTACAGTAAAACACCCTGTCCTTACTCCTTTAGAATAAGACGTAACTCTACATAAAACATGTTTAAAAATTAACTTATAAAGTAATTAATTTGTGTATGGAATATATTTGGCTCATTTGACCACCTTTTTATGAGTCAAGCTTACGAATACCACGTGGGGCCTCAGGTATCATAAAACTGCTCGTAGTCCGACAGGGATTTCACTCTTTAAATCATGAGACTGTGAATAATGCACGTAAGCAGTTCTTCAGCCCAAAAGTATGTCACTCCTACAGCCAATACAGAAATGAATTATGTACTACATCTGAACACTTTCTGCACAGAAACATAGACACATTTGGAAACACAACTTCATCATTTATAAAAGTGTACTATAAAGATATAAAGATATAAAGATATATATATATATATATATATATATATAAAGATATATATATAAAGATATATATATATCTTTATATATATATATATATATATATATATATATATATATATATATATATATATATATATATATATATCTTTATATATATATATATATATATAGATATATATATAAATAAATAAATAAATATATATATATATAAATAAATATATATATAAATAAATATATATATAAATAAATAAATATATATATATATAAATATATATATATATAAATAAATAAATAAATAAATATATATATATATATAAAGATATATACATATATATACATACATATATATATATATATATACATATACACACACATACATACAAACATACACTTTTTGTAAGACTGTCGGCTCGTAATCAGCTGACAGAATGTTCTATGTATAAGCAATTTAGTGTGCGGTTGTGTAAGTTGAAGTGCGTCTCTTACTGGCTTTCTCCTTCAGCAGCTGGACTTGTTGTTTGAGGTACTCGATGATCTGGTCAGCCTCGGACGCTCGCTGCTCCAGCCTCAACAAAGGATTGTGACTTGACATCTTGAACAAGGAGCGAGCTAAAAACCTAACAGACAAAAAAACACATTCAGCGATCTTAATACTACAAAAAGCTAGATATTAGAGCCGGACAATATATTGAACTGTTTACATTCGCAATACAACGTGTAGGGGCAAATTCTGCAATAGTATCTTTCCTTTTGTTTTAAATGGAGGCAAGTGTTCATGCACCAAGCTAACAAGTTCTTAGAAAGTTACCCTATTCCATGAAATTTTAAGTTTACTCAAGTGACACATTGTAAAAAGAGACGGTATTCTAAAGTGCTATACAGAACATCTCCAAAGATACATGTTTGGAGTTACGAGGTTTGCATTCCAGTACAACGTAACCACAAACTACAGCTCTAAACTGACCACTGAGTAAAGTCAACTTCTCTCAGACAGTGGCAACAGAAACATGTCATTTCTGCAACGGTGGTATGGGGTTGCAGGGTTGTTTCTCTCCCTCTTGTTTCTCTCTCTTGTTTCTCTCTCTTGTTTCTCTCCCTCTTGTTTCTCCCTCGTTTCTCTCTCTATTTCCATCAAGATTCTATAGGACTGCATTACATTTCCCATTTTGTTTAACATATAATATAATGTACCGGCGCTTCATTAGTAAACACTGTATTCCAAAAGCAAAAATTCAGATATGTTTGAAAATGTCTGACAATAATCATAATCTGACATGTTTTCCATGTGCAGTCCCAGTAGGTACAAACAATGTCTCAATAGATGTTTAATGTTCGCTATATTTTGGCTGGTTTCCCCAAAACCTGGACTAAATCGGCCCTTTGTCCACAATGCATGCTGACAGATAACCAGAAGAACATACGTTGCGTCTTATCAAAATGAGAAAACAAATCAGTACATCTTGTTTCCAGATTCATTTAATTTGAAGGTTTGTTGCAGCATTTTAGTGAATGAAAACCTCACAACAGCCTGAACAAGTTCCAGGTCGACTTGGTCAACCCAAATTATTGGATGAATTCCTGTCTGTCTTCCATAGTAACAAGTGTAAAGAAGTCAAATTCAGATAGTTTATCCTTAAACTACACTTAGCATCAACATCATATGCATTCAGTGTTGGACATGAAGTTTAGAAGGGTTCAGCCAGTTTTGGGCGACTCAACCAAAACACAACTGGACACCAGTTTGGGTTTTGGGATAATGTCCCTTTATCACGTTGAGCTTGGCAAATTACTTATTTAATTTCTTTTAAAACAGGAAACGAAGGATTTTTACAAGGATGAGGCATGAAAAGGGAAGAAAACTTCTTACACATATTACAGGGAGGCGCTGCAAAACAACAGCTGGCCCGAGATGAAAACAAAATGTTGGGGGATGAGGAAATTAGAAACACAAAAGAGCTGGAGTTGATAAAATCAAGGATCAAAGCGTTGCTTTTTGAGAAACCGAATTGATTTAAACAGGACCAGTGGTGGAGTAATGACAAGAGCCACAAAAAGGCTGATCTCATTTGGATAACCCCTGAAAATGAGTCCTGGGGCCGAGGTCTGTACTGCAGCATGAAGACAAAGTTCAATCCAGCTTTGGATTTCAAATGGAAGTAGCCAAAAGTGTTAAGAACGTTAAAGTTATGTGGGCTTTCAGCAGACTCCAGGATGCCGTTTACCTGTCTTCACCGTATGGAAATCAAAATCTTTATGACTCATCTCCTGTTTTGCAACTGTACAAATCCAGCAGGTTAACTGCGCCTGGTACTCAACTGGAGAGGCGTTTGCCTTATCAAGCTACTAAAAATAGGCATGGCTGACTTGTTTGCTTAGTCAACAGTTCTCCCCGCTAATATCTTATGTCTACATCCATTATCAAATTAAAATATCAAAGATAATACTGCATAGCGATACACAGACTAAACAGGTGGGTAAATCTGTTACATTTAACCACCAGCTTTCTCTGGTATGGTGGTGAGCAGACCCACCAGGATACAAGTGTTTGCTCTTTTCATGCTTCATCCCCACAGTGAAAATAAACTATGAGGATACTTCCCCCACCTGTCTGCCAACCAGACCAATGTAAATGAAAAGAGAGAACAGTATGCCAGCACCACCTGAAGGCATTAGAGGGACCTACACGTCTTAACTTAAAAGACGAGGTTTAGTCTTTAGCACCAGATGCAGCCTTGCAAAAATAAAAGTACCGGTACACACAACAGAGAGAGAGTGCAAAAAACGCACTAATTTTTCTGCACTGTACTTCTGCTCTGGTTTATGCTCTTAGATGCTTGTTAAAAAAGGAGATGCACTTATGACATCTGGTGACTCGTAGTTCTCTTGAATACCGATGTTGAATACACTTATTGTAAGTCACTTTGGATGAAAGCATCTGCTAAATGACTGCAATGTAATAATTGAGATACCGTGTCAGAGTTTGACAATGCAGAATTCAATTTGATTACAAATGTAACATGCTGGCAACTAAGTTACATGCATATGAAATTGGTTAATAAATTACATGAGGTTAATAACTTACAGAAATATAAACCAAAAAACACCAATTACTGTGTATGTCTGCATAGAAATCATGAAAACAGTTGGAAACACAACAGCAGAAATAGTGAGACTCTAATGATCTGATAATGTATCAGTTCTATAAAAACATTGATTAAATGTTCAGAGTATAAAATGTCATTATACTGTCGAGTGCCCATTGTGCTGAAAGGATGTTAAATAAAAAACGACATAAAAATACTTTTCATTTACACATAAAAATCATGCAGCTTACAGTACGTTTGTATAATGGTTTCTACTATTATTTGCTCCTGAAATATGAGGATTTACTTCATTTATTCTGTTTTATATACCAAATTTATATACCAAATTTTATATACCAAATTAGTGTTTTGGGTTGAACAGTATTTTGACAAAACCGGTCGAATCAGTAGATGATGAAAACGATTGTTGGCTGCAGCCCACTTACTAATCACTAACTAGTTACTTAGTTATAGTCTCTGGTTAGTCAGAAAATAAAAAAAGACAAAAGCATCGACTCTCTTGCAGATACAGCAATCAAACTACAATAATTTAATGTTGGGGAAGTTAATGTTGATCACAACATTAAAATGCATTGTGATATGTAGAGGATGGATTGCTCAACAACGTGTATTAGTGTTGTCAGTTAGCTTTTACTCGGTTCAGCTCACACAGAACTATGTAGCTGGGACAAGGACAATCAAATTGACTTTGGGCTAACTCTCATGTAGCTAGCACTGGCATCCCGCTATCTATGCGGTTGGTTAGAAGTTATTGACAACGTAAGATCGGTTAGTTGTAAAAAAATAAATAAACAGGTTTTTGGAACTTACATGGACTCTGAACCGCAACCCCAGCACGTTTCAGGGAGAGGTGGGGGCTTGACAGCTGCTAGAACTGGCTCCTGCTACAGCTAGCTAGCTGACAGTCAGGCAGCCAGCGTCTGAGGCCCCGGATGTTAGATCTCAGCAGCATCCGGATGTAAAACAGGGCGGTAGAGTTTCCGAGATATCTTCTATAGATCGGATACCGTCGCAACATGTAAGCAGGCAACGGATAATGCCTGTGTGTAACAACTACGATGAAAAACCAACTCTTCAAAAAATACGGAAAAGATAATTCATAAACAACCTTGTTGAGTTTGATTTAAGTTCCATACTTATTATGTTTCTATTTTCTTTCTTCCGTGGACTACTTTGTCGCAGAACAATGACGTAAATGGTCACGTACACTCAGCTGTTCCCATCACGTTGCAGAAACAGGAAACGATATTCATTTCAAATATTTTAAAACTAATTAGAGTTAATTCCGACGACATGGCCATACAGCTTTACCATTAAGCGTAAGTAGACTCGTTTTTCTTATTTCATGCACATTATATTATTGTTTTCCTTTGTTTGTTGTTAACAATATTATCATAACATATCTAAACTCGCACGATGGGTTTATCTGCAGCATCACTGTGTACATTGTGCCGTTTGTTTCTGAAGTTAATCTACAGCTTAACCCTCAGCTCATTTAAATCAAGATTGAAGACTTTTCTGTTTGCTGCTGCCTTTAATTGAACCACATTCTATTAATATATTAATCAATTTCCTGCATTTCTGCATTTCACTACTGTATTTTATTTCTTACACTGTTCTTAATTGCTGTTAAATCTCCTTTTCTTTTGCCTTATGTTTTGATGCTTTTAATGGTTTTAAAAGGACTGCACAATATATCGCCATTTCCTCCGGGACCGAGTTCGTGCAAGGCGTACACTATAAAACGCAGATCGGCAGAGATCTTTTCCTGACGTGGTTTGTGTGCGAGTAATTGCAGAATTGCGGCAGTGTATGGTTGATTGCGTGCAGCGTAATGTCTCAGGGAGACATCAATTATTGTTTCAATGTATGTTTTAAATCTCCTTTACTTTTTACTACTGAATTTTATTTCTTACACTGTTTCTTTAATTGTTTTTTTATCTCCTTTTCTTTTGCCTTATGTTTTGATGCTTTTAATGGTTTTATGTGAAGCACTTTGAATACCTTGTTGTTGAAATGTGCTATACAAATAAACTTGCCTTGCCTTGCCTTACAGCTGTATGCTGTGAATGTATTACTTACATGTATTACTCACTAGTACTTGCACTGACAGTGTCAACCTGTCACTTCCTCTAATGGTGGTCTTTGCCTCAGCCAGCGTGAAGATAAACATGTGACATTAAGCAGTTAACATTTCATTCATGTTTTTAACCCCCTGGCTAATGCTATGACATAAATGAGAACATGATGGTGATGATGAAAATGTTCTGCTTATTCATACATGTATATTATCACATGTATTCATCAATCACGTTGAAGTCTCTCTCCCATCATCAGTGCTTCAAGCCAGTGGCAAGGTGAGGCCCCTTAAAGACGCCCAGCTGGGGGCCTTCACCTTCTTTGCCTCAGCTCTCCCTCATGATGTCTGTGGGAGCAATGGCCTCCCTCTCACTCCCAACTCCATCAAAATCCTGGGACGTTTCCAGGTCCTCAAAACCATCACTCACCCCAGACTCTGCCAGTATGTGGACATGTCCAGAGGGAAACACAGTACGACTCTTCTTACTTTATTGCATTTCATTTCATTATATATTCTGCCCTTTATGTGTACTCTCACTGTTTCCAAAACATTCCCGGGATTTTATTTGCGCAAACAAAGTAGAACCTGGGTATTTATTAACTTTCCAAGCTGGTGGTTTCATCCTCTTGTTCTGTGTGGAATACATGTTTGCTGTGATTAAAACGTAAGTCTGTTGTTAATTCATTATATATAGCTTTGTATTTACAAGTGGTAAACAAAATGATATAGTGTAGGACTGCAAGTTTAGCCGATGTAGATTTCCCCATAGGGTACGTCGTCTTCTCCTCATTCATCACAGCGGAAGGTCCATTAGCGCTCTGGAACTCTTCAACTGTTGGCACTGAGCTATGTGCATGTCTGTTGTTCAGGGTCAACGTTTCACTTGAATCTGTTTGCTGTTAGTCAAATCATAAAAAAAAGTAATTGACCGTAACATTGATGCATAATGGCCCATTGCTTTATAGAAACCAGCTTTTGGGGCATAGCTTCCTGGTTTAGAAACTGTAACGGATCGTTGGACTTTTATCCCAATCCAAAGGCCTTTGTGTTCTACCAAGTGTCTCTGTGTAATATCCTTTTGCAGATTGAAAAGAGGAATGATGGCACATGTCTCTCAATAACATCTGGATGAATAAATGTAACTGTCAAACAGCTATGCGTATTCTTACGAACACCTGAATATACATCACTTAATGACAGAAATGTGGGCAGTAGCATCACTTTTCATCGAATATTTTTTGTTCGATAATGTTATGTATTCATTTATAATATGGAGTTGACATTATTAAAACCTAATAACTCACACAGCTGACAAATGAATGAAGAACTATGACGGGATGTTTCTACATTGAGCTGTTGAATCAGTAATTCATTTTAATATTTGATCTTAGAGGGAATGCTGGATATCCATATTATTCAGAGGCTGAAAAAGTAATGTGTCTTATCTGCTCCAGAGGTGATCGCTCAGGGCTCCTTCCACCCCAGTGACTCTTTCCATGATGAAGCTCCTCTGCCTTCAGGACCTAAAGCTGATGTCCAGCTGTATGGATCATTTGCCACATCAATTCTAATGCTGTGAATCAATTACAGGGTAGACGACTGCTGCAGAATATTGATATTAGTGAGAGATTGAAATTCATCCTAACCTTGGGTAAGTAAAAAGGACATAATTAATCAAAGTACTGAGCAATATGCTCTTTAATTTAATTAGGCTTACTTTGTGATATTGTTTGTCATTCTCAGGTTGCATAGACGACATTGTCACTGTCCTTGCTGAGGAACATGGTTGCCTGGATGCCATCAAGGTGAAGTCAAAATCATTGTCTGCCTAGATCTGAGCCAATAATAAAGACATTTTAATGGTGTTTTTTAAAGAAAGAGCTTTTAGACGGAATTAGGTCGCATTATTGACATTACAATATGATATAAAGCAATATCTTATCTTTTATGTTTTCACTCAGTAATAATACAAAGTTCTTTGCCTAATAAAAATGTCACAATTAAAATGTCCTAATTGAGAGTTTTCCTGATTTAGATCAGGAAATATGTGATAAAGTGAGCCTAAGAATCTGACGGAGCATTTGTCGATAACTTTACTTGACTTAACAATTACTGGAAATACAGATTTTATATTTTCCATTAAATTAGAATTACACATTTAAAGCTTTTTTATTTGAATGTATTCAATCAGACATCAAGTCCCACTTTAAGTTTTGTGTAAGCACTACCAAATCTTTCTTGACTTTTTCGTGAGATTATCAGAAGTTTGAATGGGACTTGTGTGTACTGTGTGTACTGTGTGTATTGTGTGTGTACTGGAGCTAATACGCTTGTTTTTTTACAGGAGCTGCCTGAAAATGTCCTGGAGTTATTAAGGAAATGCTTGACATTTCTTCCATCCAAAAGGTAAATGCAGTGTGATGTATTTGTTGTTGTTGTTGTAGGACACGGACTATTTAGTTTCCTAAAACACTTACTCATGTAAGTTGTGAAATACTTGCTGCATGTACGTCAGAAAGGATTCCAGCATGCTGAAACCAACAGGTGACATGATACCAAAGTAAACAGATGCAAGTCTTACAACTTTTATGACGTTATATTACTAAATGTTTGATATAATAAATGATCATTTCTCAAATTACAACTGTTTGTGGATATTGTTCCGTCATCACCATGTTGTCGTTGTCTGTGTCTTCCAGGCCGACCCCTGCAGACCTGCTGGGAGACCCCGTGTTTAGTGGCGTCTTTATTCTTGCTCCTACTTCTTATTTCCCCAAATTGCACTTATTTTAATTTGCTCCATTCTAAATTCTGTGAAACATACTATTTGTAAAGCAATCTGAAAATAAGCTAATTACAAACTCCATGTAAAACACACTGGTGACGTTTTTTGTGGATATGGATACATTGTTACACCTCAGTTTCACGTACGGTCCTGTGGTTCATTTAAATAAAGTGACTCCACAAAGACAAGAGCTCCACAATAAACATCATGTTGACAGCATGATATTATAGACTCATCTGGGCTCTTTTATTTTGGAAGAAATGTCCTTAGATTTACTTTGTTTGTTTTATATGTTGTAGGCCAGATTTAAATTACATATTTTAAATGTATATTTAAGTTTTGTCGTTGTTAGACGATGATGAAGACTACCTATCGGAGCGGGCCATAGATGAGGTGTACCATCTGGTGGGTTTTGTTTTACCCTCTGTTGCACCCCCCAACCCCCTCCTCCTTTGTTTGTGTTATTCTTTATTGTACTACACATGCCCGGACACTAGATGGTGCTCATGTCACATCTTGTAAATTCCCTTCCTTGCCCTCAGTTACAACCAAGTGACAGCAAATTTGTATTATAAACTGTTTTCTTCCCATCATTTCAGGTTTGGATTCACTGTGTGCCCCATTCCTCTACTTCAACTTTAATAATGAAGGTAATGAATAATAAAGGAGTTATTTCTACTTTTCTTTTTTGGCTTCTTTTCATATTTATCTTGTCCTTTTTACAGCCCTGGCATATGCCTGCATGTCTGCCTTCATCCCCAAGTACTTGTACAACTTTTTCCTGAAGGACAACTCTCATGTCATTCAAGGTGAGATATACTAGAACAGTGATTTTCAACCTTTTCTGAGCCGAGGCATATTTATTTACATTAAAAAGATCCCGCGGCACACCAACAACCAAAAGCGTTACAAAATGACACCTTTTAGCATAATACAGTGTAATGTTCCACTTACAGAGTCGGAGACAGGGTCCTTTCAATAGGTTTATTCATCACAACCGTCACTCTTATTTCCGAGTCTCTAGCGAACATTAGTCGTCGAACTACTACAGTGTGTTACACAACAACAACTCTTCTTCCGGTTCCGGTCTAACCCCACAATCACTAGCTCCCGACGCAGAACCGGCAAACCCACTTTACAGGGTCGCTACAACAGCATAGCTACATGCCAGGGGTGTCAAACTCATTCCCAGGGAGGACCAACATAATAAATTGTGACTACGTTGAGGGCCAAATAGTCACCATTTAATAAACAGGATAGAAGGGATATTGGACAAAGTGCAAAACGAATACATGTTTAGGTAGGCGACATTATTTTATGCATACGTGTCAGAGCCAGATGTTTGGCATCTTTTCTTGGCTGCCAGTTCATTAATATCTGGGGTTAGGTTCTGTGGAAACCCTCAAGATGGAGTGAACCTCTCCCGCGCGTCATTTCATTCTACTGTCCTAAATGAACACGGCCATTACTGCGCTACCTACTGCCACCCACTGGCATGGAAGAGTATTTATTACTCAGCCAGCCACTATATTGCAGCTCAGACGCTCAACAATGGCAAAGCATTTGCAACAACTAAATAATATTTGTTTGGACTCATTAAGTGAAATTGGACATTTTCCCACGGCACACCTGACGATCTCTCATGGCACAGCGGTTGAAAATCACTGTAGGCCGACTAGACTACACACTCATTCTGCTGTGTTTTGCACAGCAACACAGTCTTGTGATTTTAAAGCTTATCTTTTGTGTTTCTCTTGGCATAAATTACACACTAGCTCAAAATTACTTGTCTCCACTTAAGCCATCCAGTGTTTTTGAGCTAATGTAGTCAACTGCCACTGCAAGTTCAATATTAAACATAGTCAGCGCATTCAGCTAAGTTCAAAAAGTTGTTGACTACATACAGACATTGATACAACGGCTACTCTAATATATATGTGACTAAATCATAGCGCAAGTTAGATATTACTGTGATGTTCCGGACCTTCGGTACCTATTAAACCTGTTTATTAGTCCTCTGCAACTGATAGCTATTTAGATCTTTTAGATTTAGATTAAACACTACAGAGGGCATGAGCCTATGTTTAAATGTATAGCATTCCTTAATCATTTAAACGCATAATAATTAGTCATTTCGATATTTTTTCCCAACAATGGGACTAAATCATAGCGCAAGTTAGATATTGCTGTGATGTTCCGGACCTTTACATGAGGAAATTCTCTCTGAATGGACCTCGCTGAACTTTAATTGAATACCCCTGACCTAGAGAGAGAGGGAGAGAGAGGGAGACGAGAGATAGGCACACAGCTTGGATGCTGATGTGTTTGTTGGACAACAACCAAACACAGCCTCAGAGAGATGCAGTGCTTTTCAGAAAGTTTACTATGTTCTCGTCAGCAGGACAGACATTGACTTGAAGTGCTGGACTTATTTGGGTCTTTGAGACTGAGACTGGCCCGTCACAAGGATAATGATTCAGGTTCAAGCAAACACAATTGAGATCCAAACATCACTGGCCGTTGGCCAAGATAGCTTCAGGTCTTATGGCAGAAATTCAGAGGCTGAGTGTGGGAATGGAATTGAAGGTAACCAAGGTGTGTTTTATCTGTTTTGACACACCATTTGGAAATTCTTTGGAAATTCTTTGGAATATGTCTCCGACAGGTAATGATTGCACAATGACTGAGCTGCTGGAAGGATAACGGCCACAGGTACGAGACCTGAAGTGATCAAAGAAATCAGGCGCAAATCAGGATCAATCATAAAAACATAGTCCAAAGTAATATGTAGTTGCTCTGCCTCCACCATTCTTTTAGTGTATGGATAATCTGCTGTGTGAAAAGTGATCAAATTACCTGAAGAAAACAGGTAATTTGTTTGTGTGTAAGTTGTTGTTGTTGTAGGACACGGACTATTTAGTTTCCTAAAACACTTACTCATGTAAGTTGTGAAATACTTGCTGCATGTACGTCAGAAAGGATTCCAGCATGCTGAAACCAACAGGTGACATGATACCAAAGTAAACAGATGCAAGTCTTACAACTTTTATGACGTTATATTACTAAATGTTTGATATAATAAATTATCATTTCTCAAATTACAACTGTTTGTGGATATTGTTCCGTCATCACCATGTTGTCGTTGTCTGTGTCTTCCAGGCCGACCCCTGCAGACCTGCTGGGAGACCCCGTGTTTAGTGGCGTCTTTATTCTTGCTCCTACTTCTTATTTCCCCAAATTGCACTTATTTTAATTTGCTCCATTCTAAATTCTGTGAAACATACTATTTGTAAAGCAATCTGAAAATAAACAGGGCTAATTACAAACTCCATGTAAAACACACTGGTGACGTTTTTTGTGGATATGGATACATTGTTACACCTCAGTTTCACGTACGGTCCTGTGGTTCATTTAAATAAAGTGACTCCACAAAGACAAGAGCTCCACAATAAACATCATGTTGACAGCATGATATAGACTCATCTGGGCTCTTTTATTTTGGAAGAAATGTCCTTAGATTTACTTTGTTTGTTTTATATGTTGTAGGCCAGATTTAAATTACATATTTTAAATGTATATTTAAGTTTTGTCCAAACAAGATTGTGTGTGCACGCGCGCGCGCATGTTAGACGATGATGAAGACTACCTGTCGGAGCGGGCCATAGATTAGGTGTACCATCTGGTGGGTTTTGTTTTACCCTCTGTTGCACCCCCCAACCCCCTCCTCCTTTGTTTGTGTTATTCTTTATTGTACTACACATGCCCGGACACTAGATGGTGCTCATGTCACATCTTGTAAATTCCCTTCCTTGCCCTCAGTTACAACCAAGTGACAGCACATTTGTATTATAAACTGTTTTCTTCCCATCATTTCAGGTTTGGATTCACTGTGTGCCCCATTCCTCTACTTCAACTTTAATAATGAAGGTAATGAATAATAAAGGAGTTATTTCTACTTTTCTTTTTTTGTTTTTTGGCTTCTTTTCATATTTATCTTGTCCTTTTTACAGCCCTGGCATATGCCTGCATGTCTGCCTTCATCCCCAAGTACTTGTACAACTTTTTCCTGAAGGACAACTCTCATCATTCAAGGTGAGATATACTAGAACATTGATTTTCAACCTTTTCTGAGCCGAGGCATATTTATTTACATTAAAAAGATCCCGCGGCACACCAACAACCAAAAGCGTTACAAAATGACACCTTTTAGCATAATACAGTGTAATGTTCCACTTACAGAGTCGGAGACAGGGTCCTTTCAATAGGTTTATTCATCACAACCGTCACTCTTATTTCCGAGTCTCTAGCGAACATTAGTCGTCGAACTACTACAGTGTGTTACACAACAACAACTCTTCTTCCGGTTCCGGTCTAACCCCACAATCACTAGCTCCCGACGCAGAACCGGCAAACCCACTTTACAGGGTCGCTACAACAGCATAGCTACATGCCAGGGGTGTCAAACTCATTCCCAGGGAGGACCAACATAATAAATTGTGACTACGTTGAGGGCCAAATAGTCACCATTTAATAAACAGGATAGAAGGGATATTGGACAAAGTGCAAAACGAATACATGTTTAGGTAGGCGACATTATTTTATGCATACGTGTCAGAGCCAGATGTTTGGCATCTTTTCTTGGCTGCCAGTTCATTAATATCTGGGGTTAGGTTCTGTGGAAACCCTCAAGATGGAGTGAACCTCTCCCGCGCGTCATTTCATTCTACTGTCCTAAATGAACACGGCCATTACTGCGCTACCTACTGCCACCCACTGGCATGGAAGAGTATTTATTACTCAGCCAGCCACTATATTGCAGCTCAGACGCTCAACAATGGCAAAGCATTTGCAACAACTAAATAATATTTGTTTGGACTCATTAAGTGAAATTGGACATTTTCCCACGGCACACCTGACGATCTCTCATGGCACAGCGGTTGAAAATCACTGTAGGCCGACTAGACTACACACTCATTCTGCTGTGTTTTGCACAGCAACACAGTCTTGTGATTTTAAAGCTTATCTTTTGTGTTTCTCTTGGCATAAATTACACACTAGCTCAAAATTACTTGTCTCCACTTAAGCCATCCAGTGTTTTTGAGCTAATGTAGTCAACTGCCACTGCAAGTTCAATATTAAACATAGTCAGCGCATTCAGCTAAGTTCAAAAAGTTGTTGACTACATACAGACATTGATACAACGGCTACTCTAATATATATGTGACTAAATCATAGCGCAAGTTAGATATTACTGTGATGTTCCGGACCTTCGGTACCTATTAAACCTGTTTATTAGTCCTCTGCAACTGATAGCTATTTAGATCTTTTAGATTTAGATTAAACACTACAGAGGGCATGAGCCTATGTTTAAATGTATAGCATTCCTTAATCATTTAAACGCATAATAATTAGTCATTTCGATATTTTTTCCCAACAATGGGACTAAATCATAGCGCAAGTTAGATATTGCTGTGATGTTCCGGACCTTTACATGAGGAAATTCTCTCTGAATGGACCTCGCTGAACTTTAATTGAATACCCCTGACCTAGAGAGAGAGGGAGAGAGAGGGAGACGAGAGATAGGCACACAGCTTGGATGCTGATGTGTTTGTTGGACAACAACCAAACACAGCCTCAGAGAGATGCAGTGCTTTTCAGAAAGTTTACTATGTTCTCGTCAGCAGGACAGACATTGACTTGAAGTGCTGGACTTATTTGGGTCTTTGAGACTGAGACTGGCCCGTCACAAGGATAATGATTCAGGTTCAAGCAAACACAATTGAGATCCAAACATCACTGGCCGTTGGCCAAGATAGCTTCAGGTCTTATGGCAGAAATTCAGAGGCTGAGTGTGGGAATGGAATTGAAGGTAACCAAGGTGTGTTTTATCTGTTTTGACACACCATTTGGAAATTCTTTGGAAATTCTTTGGAATATGTCTCCGACAGGTAATGATTGCACAATGACTGAGCTGCTGGAAGGATAACGGCCACAGGTACGAGACCTGAAGTGATCAAAGAAATCAGGCGCAAATCAGGATCAATCATAAAAACATAGTCCAAAGTAATATGTAGTTGCTCTGCCTCCACCATTCTTTTAGTGTATGGATAATCTGCTGTGTGAAAAGTGATCAAATTACCTGAAGAAAACAGGTAATTTGTTTGTGTGTAAGTTGTTGTTGTTGTAGGACACGGACTATTTAGTTTCCTAAAACACTTACTCATGTAAGTTGTGAAATACTTGCTGCATGTACGTCAGAAAGGATTCCAGCATGCTGAAACCAACAGGTGACATGATACCAAAGTAAACAGATGCAAGTCTTACAACTTTTATGACGTTATATTACTAAATGTTTGATATAATAAATTATCATTTCTCAAATTACAACTGTTTGTGGATATTGTTCCGTCATCACCATGTTGTCGTTGTCTGTGTCTTCCAGGCCGACCCCTGCAGACCTGCTGGGAGACCCCGTGTTTAGTGGCGTCTTTATTCTTGCTCCTACTTCTTATTTCCCCAAATTGCACTTATTTTAATTTGCTCCATTCTAAATTCTGTGAAACATACTATTTGTAAAGCAATCTGAAAATAAACAGGGCTAATTACAAACTCCATGTAAAACACACTGGTGACGTTTTTTGTGGATATGGATACATTGTTACACCTCAGTTTCACGTACGGTCCTGTGGTTCATTTAAATAAAGTGACTCCACAAAGACAAGAGCTCCACAATAAACATCATGTTGACAGCATGATATAGACTCATCTGGGCTCTTTTATTTTGGAAGAAATGTCCTTAGATTTACTTTGTTTGTTTTATATGTTGTAGGCCAGATTTAAATTACATATTTTAAATGTATATTTAAGTTTTGTCCAAACAAGATTGTGTGTGCGCGCGCGCGCGCATGTTAGACGATGATGAAGACTACCTGTCGGAGCGGGCCATAGATTAGGTGTACCATCTGGTGGGTTTTGTTTTACCCTCTGTTGCACCCCCCAACCCCCTCCTCCTTTGTTTGTGTTATTCTTTATTGTACTACACATGCCCGGACACTAGATGGTGCTCATGTCACATCTTGTAAATTCCCTTCCTTGCCCTCAGTTACAACCAAGTGACAGCACATTTGTATTATAAACTGTTTTCTTCCCATCATTTCAGGTTTGGATTCACTGTGTGCCCCATTCCTCTACTTCAACTTTAATAATGAAGGTAATGAATAATAAAGGAGTTATTTCTACTTTTCTTTTTTTGTTTTTTGGCTTCTTTTCATATTTATCTTGTCCTTTTTACAGCCCTGGCATATGCCTGCATGTCTGCCTTCATCCCCAAGTACTTGTACAACTTTTTCCTGAAGGACAACTCTCATCATTCAAGGTGAGATATACTAGAACAGTGATTTTCAACCTTTTCTGAGCCGAGGCATATTTATTTACATTAAAAAGATCCCGCGGCACACCAACAACCAAAAGTGTTACAAAATGACACCTTTTAGCATAATACAGTGTAATGTTCCACTTACAGAGTCGGAGACAGGGTCCTTTCAATAGGTTTATTCATCACAACCGTCACTCTTATTTCCGAGTCTCTAGCGAACATTAGTCGTCGAACTACTACAGTGTGTTACACAACAACAACTCTTCTTCCGGTTCCGGTCTAACCCCACAATCACTAGCTCCCGACACAGAACCGGCAAACCCACTTTACAGGGTCGCTACAACAGCATACATGCCAGGGGTATCAAACTCATTCCCAGGGAGGACCAACATAATAAATTGTGACTACGTTGAGGGCCAAATAGTCACCATTTAATAAACAGGATAGAAGGGATATTGGACAAAGTGCAAAACGAATACATGTTTAGGTAGGCGACATTATTTTATGCATACGTGTCAGAGCCAGATGTTTGGCATCTTTTCTTGGCTGCCAGTTCATTAATATCTGGGGTTAGGTTCTGTGGAAACCCTCAAGATGGAGTGAACCTCTCCCGCGCGTCATTTCATTCTACTGTCCTAAATGAACACGGCCATTACTGCGCTACCTACTGCCACCCACTGGCATGGAAGAGTATTTATTACTCAGCCAGCCACTATATTGCAGCTCAGACGCTCAACAATGGCAAAGCATTTGCAACAACTAAATAATATTTGTTTGGACTCATTAAGTGAAATTGGACATTTTCCCACGGCACACCTGACGATCTCTCATGGCCCGGCGGTTGAAAATCACTGTAGGCCGACTAGACTACACACTCATTCTGCTGTGTTTTGCACAGCAACACAGTATTGTGATTTTAAAGCTTATCTTTTGTGTTTCTCTTGGCATAAATTACACACTAGCTCAAAATTACTTGTCTCCACTTAAGCCATCCAGTGTTTTTGAGCTAATGTAGTCAACTGCCACTGCAAGTTCAATATTAAACATAGTCAGCGCATTCAGCTAAGTTCAAAAAGTTGTTGACTACATACAGACATTGATACAACGGCTACTCTAATATATATGTGACTAAATCATAGCGCAAGTTAGATATTACTGTGATGTTCCGGACCTTCGGTACCTATTAAACCTGTTTATTAGTCCTCTGCAACTGATAGCTATTTAGATCTTTTAGATTTAGATTAAACACTACAGAGGGCATGAGCCTATGTTTAAATGTATAGCATTCCTTAATCATTTAAACGCATAATAATTAGTCATTTCGATTTTTTTCCCAACAATGGGACTAAATCATAGCGCAAGATAGATATTGCTGTGATGTTCCGGACCTTTACATGAGGAAATTCTCTCTGAATGGACCTCGCTGAACTTTAATTGAATACCCCTGACCTAGAGAGAGAGGGAGAGAGAGGGAGACGAGAGATAGGCACACAGCTTGGATGCTGATGTGTTTGTTGGACAACAACCAAACGCAGCCTCAGAGAGATGCAGTGCTTTTCAGAAAGTTTACTATGTTCTCGTCAGCAGGACAGACATTGACTTGAAGTGCTGGACTTATTTGGGTCTTTGAGACTGAGACTGAGACTGGCCCGTCACAAGGATAATGATTCAGGTTCAAGCAAACACAATTGAGATCCAAACATCACTGGCCGTTGGCCAAGATAGCTTCAGGTCTTATGGCAGAAATTCAGAGGCTGAGTGTAGGAATGGAATTGAAGGTAACCAAGGTGTGTTTTATCTGTTTTGACACGCCATTTGGAAATTCTTTGGAAATTCTTTGGAAATTCTTTGGAATATGTCTCCGACAGGTAATGATTGCACAATGACTGAGCTGTTGAAAGGTTAATGGCAACAGGTACAAAAAGACATTTGTTTGAACATGACACAGACAGTTGCAACAATTGCACAATGACCTGCTGGAAGGATCATGGCAACTGGTACGAGGCCTGAAGTAATGAAAAGAAAAAGTAAATAACTGAAGGTTAAGACCAAAATATGAGTTTTATGTCAGGATTTAAATGCCTCAACTGTTTGATGTGAGCAGGAAGGTCATTCCAGAGGAAAGGAAAGGACAGTCTCTTATTAGTCCCGCAGTGGGGAAATTTGTTCTCTGCATTTTAACCCATCCCTTTAAATTACATATTTTAAATGTATATTTAAGTTTTGTCCAAACAAGATTTCACTTTCATATGAGTAAACATGTCTTGATGTCAGGAGATGATATTAAACTTGCTACTAAAGTGATCATTTGACTGTGTGTGTGTGTGTGTGTGTGTGTGTGTGTGTGTGTGTGTGTGTGTGTGTGTGTGTGTGTGTGTGTGTGTGTGTGTGTGTGTGTGTGTGTGTGTGTGTGTGCGCGCATGTTAGACGATGATGAAGACTACCTATCGGAGCGGGCCATAGATTAGGTGTACCATCTGGTGGGTTTTGTTTTACCCTCTGTTGCACCCCCCAACCCCCCCCTCCTTTGTTTGTGTTATTCTTTATTGTACTACACATGCCCGGACACTAGATGGTGCTCATGTCACATCTTGTAAATTCCCTTCCTTGCCCTCAGTTACAACCAAGTGACAGCAAATTTGTATTATAAACTGTTTTCTTCCCATCATTTCAGGTTTGGATTCACTGTGTGCCCCATTCCTCTACTTCAACTTTAATAATGAAGGTAATGAATAATAAAGGAGTTATTTCTACTTTTCTTTTTTTGTTTTTTGGCTTCTTTTCATATTTATCTTGTCCTTTTTACAGCCCTGGCATATGCCTGCATGTCTGCCTTCATCCCCAAGTACTTGTACAACTTTTTCCTGAAGGACAACTCTCATGTCATTCAAGGTGAGATATACTAGAACAGTGATTTTCAACCTTTTCTGAGCCGAGGCATATTTATTTACATTAAAAAGATCCCGCGGCACACCAACAACCAAAAGCGTTACAAAATGACACCTTTTAGCATAATACAGTGTAATGTTCCACTTACAGAGTCGGAGACAGGGTCCTTTCAATAGGTTTATTCATCACAACCGTCACTCTTATTTCCGAGTCTCTAGCGAACATTAGTCGTCGAACTACTACAGTGTGTTACACAACAACAACTCTTCTTCCGGTTCCGGTCTAACCCCACAATCACTAGCTCCCGACACAGAACCGGCAAACCCACTTTACAGGGTCGCTACAACAGCATACATGCCAGGGGTGTCAAACTCATTCCCAGGGAGGACCAACATAATAAATTGTGACTACGTTGAGGGCCAAATAGTCACCATTTAATAAACAGGATAGAAGGGATATTGGACAAAGTGCAAAACGAATACATGTTTAGGTAGGCGACATTATTTTATGCATACGTGTCAGAGCCAGATGTTTGGCATCTTTTCTTGGCTGCCAGTTCATTAATATCTGGGGTTAGGTTCTGTGGAAACCCTCAAGATGGAGTGAACCTCTCCCGCGCGTCATTTCATTCTACTGTCCTAAATGAACACGGCCATTACTGCGCTACCTACTGCCACCCACTGGCATGGAAGAGTATTTATTACTCAGCCAGCCACTATATTGCAGCTCAGACGCTCAACAATGGCAAAGCATTTGCAACAACTAAATAATATTTGTTTGGACTCATTAAGTGAAATTGGACATTTTCCCACGGCACACCTGACGATCTCTCATGGCACAGCGGTTGAAAATCACTGTAGGCCGACTAGACTACACACTCATTCTGCTGTGTTTTGCACAGCAATACAGTATTGTGATTTTAAAGCTTATCTTTTGTGTTTCTCTTGGCATAAATTACACACTAGCTCAAAATTACTTGTCTCCACTTAAGCCATCCAGTGTTTTTGAGCTAATGTAGTCAACTGCCACTGCAAGTTCAATATTAAACATAGTCAGCGCATTCAGCTAAGTTCAAAAAGTTGTTGACTACATACAGACATTGATACAACGGCTACTCTAATATATATGTGACTAAATCATAGCGCAAGTTAGATATTACTGTGATGTTCCGGACCTTCGGTACCTATTAAACCTGTTTATTAGTCCTCTGCAACTGATAGCTATTTAGATCTTTTAGATTTAGATTAAACACTACAGAGGGCATGAGCCTATGTTTAAATGTATAGCATTCCTTAATCATTTAAACGCATAATAATTAGTCATTTCGATTTTTTTCCCAACAATGGGACTAAATCATAGCGCAAGTTAGATATTGCTGTGATGTTCCGGACCTTTACATGAGGAAATTCTCTCTGAATGGACCTCGCTGAACTTTAATTGAATACCCCTGACCTAGAGAGAGAGGGAGAGAGAGGGAGACGAGAGATAGGCACACAGCTTGGATGCTGATGTGTTTGTTGGACAACAACCAAACGCAGCCTCAGAGAGAGATGCAGTGCTTTTCAGAAAGTTTACTATGTTCTCGTCAGCAGGACAGACATTGACTTGAAGTGCTGGACTTATTTGGGTCTTTGAGACTGAGACTGAGACTGGCCCGTCACAAGGATAATGATTCAGGTTCAAGCAAACACAATTGAGATCCAAACATCACTAGCCGTTGGCCAAGATAGCTTCAGGTCTTATGGCAGAAATTCAGAGGCTGAGTGTGGGAATGGAATTGAAGGTAACCAAGGTGTGTTTTATCTGTTTTGACACGCCATTTGGAAATTCTTTGGAAATTCTTTGGAAATTCTTTGGAAATTCTTTGGAAATTCTTTGGAAATTCTTTGGAATATGTCCCCGACAGGTAATGATTGCACAATGACTGAGCTGTTGAAAGGTTAATGGCAACAGGTACAAAAATACATTTGTTTGAACATGACACAGACAGTTGCAACAATTGCACAATGACCTGCTGGAAGGATCATGGCAACTGGTACGAGGCCTGAAGTAATGAAAAGAAAAAGTAAATAACTGAAGGTTAAGACCAAAATATGAGTTTTATGTCAGGATTTAAATGCCTCAACTGTTTGATGTGAGCAGGAAGGTCATTCCAGAGGAAAGGAAAGGACAATCTCTTATTAGTCCCGCAGTGGGGAAATTTGTTCTCTGCATTTTAACCCATCCCTGTGGGGCGGCCCACGGGGGTTCAGTGTCTTGCTCAGGGACACTTTGACACACGTCTCAGCCAAGGATCGAACTGCAAGCGGTTACCGGACGACCCTCTCTACCCAGTGAGCCACGGTCACAGGCTCTGTATCACTTTATTCTGCACATTTCAATGAAGACAACGTTGTAAAAAGTGTAAAAAATACAAGTGGGGCAGATAAGTGGAATGGTAATTGTCTAATGCTGCGTTCACACCAAATGCGACACAAATTGTTGTGAACACAGCATTAGACAACATCATTATTGCCTCATCTTCAAGTTCATGTCCAACATTCCATCACCAGAAGTAACTATTTACTGTTGATACTGACTCGACACTCCCACAAAACTTGACACTCCCACAAAACTGTGTATAAAATGAGAATTCAGTGTTGATTACTTTCAGACATCAAGAGAGCAGTTCATCAGAGAAACTTCTTGGTCTCATAAACTGGTAAGAGAGACACTTCATTCAATTATTTTTAATTCAATTCATTACATTTTAAAGATTAGACTGTAATAGATTGGCGAGGGAAAAAAACATTTAATGTTAGTTCTTATATCTTTTGCTCATGCCATTTTAATTGTGATACCAGTATGTTAAAGTTTCTTTGCACTAAGGTTCATCTGGTAACAGTTAACCTGATCATTATTATTATCATTGTTATTATTTTTCTCGCCCCACCAGGATTCCTCTGCTTGCCAGTGTGAAAATGGTGGATTATACAGTGACCGTATACACTGGCGATCTCGCCTTTGCCGGCACGTTTAACAATGTCTATATTAAGCTGGTGGGCACAGATGGAGAGAGCCAACGCACCTGGCTCAAAGGGCACTTCAGCATTCCAGGATCAGTAAGTCTGAAATATCCTTCTCTAAATGTATAACACTCTTCTTAAACTTCAGATTATTGAATTGAATATCAATTTCGAGAAGCTGATGTAAACCCTCGTCAACTCACACTGTGCAACAACAGGATATGTGCTGCTCTGTAACTCTTTAACTTACAAAGGTGACCAAAGCAACTAAAAAAGTCTACATAATGAGCTCCAAATAAATATTATATTCATGCATTGTATACATCTTATATTCTACATCCTTCTACATTCAGTATTGTATGCTAACTATTGAAATATTACAGTTCACTTCTTGGTCAAATACGCAACCCATTTCTGTTATAACTCCAGGTGGCCAGTGTTACTGTGTCCTGCCCCGTCTCCATTGGAAAGCTGATCCTGATTGAGATAGATAAACAGCCTTACTTCATCTTCCCTGAAGACTCTTGGTACCCTGCCAAGGTGGAAGTGAAATCCCCTGAGGGTGACACCTACAACTTTCCCATCTACCACTGGATCACTGACAGTGAGGTGCACTGCTTCAGAGAGGGAACAGGTTTGTGTGAATTACACTTGTCAGACATCCTGTACGCTGTTCACTGACCACAGAAGACATAAAAGAAGGAAATGCTGGTCTATAAGGAGGCTGGAGTAACCAACTCGCTGCATTTATCAACAATTTTAAACCTTGTTGTTATTTATTTCTTCAAGCGCTGAGAGTCTTTGAAGACACCCATCAGCCTGGCAAGGAAATTCGGGAGCTTGAAATCTTGCAGCGAGGTGAAGACTATCGGTGAGCAATCAGAGTTTATACACTTTTCAACTTTATTAAACACCCCAAAACTAACATTCATCTACGCCCTTTGGGTGAAAATTAACCACCATATGACATTGTTACACTTGCCAGGGCTTATTGAAATGTATTTTGCAAAATTGCAATTTTGAAGTCAAGTTGAGTATGTTATGCTTCCATACAAACTAAAACTCCTTATACATTGGTATCTGTGCAAAGTTCCTCATTACTCAGCTCTTCTCTATTTACCAGTTGGGATGTGTATCTAGAGGGAATACCCCACTGCATGAGGTCAGAGGGCCCTCTTGATCTGCCTTATGAGGTCCAGTTCTCCTTCACCAAGATGGCAGAGTTTGGCTTCACTGCAGCCATTGGGTGAGGGCTTCAATTCTGTCAGATATCTATCTATGTAACTGTACCTGCCTATGAACATGATTTAAGGCATAATAATAAAGCTTATTTATGCTTTTATTTTCTAGGCTGGTTGAGCTGAAACTGGAGAAATTGGATCAGTCCACAAATAACTGGCCTGATATGGATTCTATCCATCGGGTGTTCGGCAGCAAACAGACTAAGATGTCAGGTACTATCATGGCAGTTTAATGAAGTACTTGTTATTGTATGCACGATTCAACTATGTTCATTCGGATATTCATGATGCTAACTGACACATGTTATTGTTTTTATTACTTGGCTTAATACAGAGGGAAAAATGTCACAGAAGGAATCGTTTAACAGTATTTAATTGAATACAATCAAGACTTTGATACATAACTATAAACAGTATCCAACCATGTCTGTGACTGCAGTCTGTGCAACACATTGTTTCCACTTTCTAGTTTCACATACAGTGTAGACTAGAGTGAAGCTGATAACTGCGATTGAGGAAGATTTTCGAAGTTTATCTTTTTTTTCTAGACTATGTCCAGAAACATTGGAAGGAGGACGCTTTCTTTGGCTACCAGTTTCTAAACGGTGTCAACCCCATGTTGATCCAACGTTGTTCAGTCCTGCCCAACAACTTTCCTGTCAGTGATGACATGGTCTCCCTCGGTGGTCAGCGTAGCTTGGCAGATGAAATGGAGGTGAATGTCTTGACTTTGATTGATCTTTGAGTCATATTTTGTTCCATGACATGTTCAATTTGAAAAAGCATGTTGCACTAACGTTTACTTTGTATATTTAATATCCACACTGTTTGCATGTGAATAGAATTTTAAACTGAAATTTTTTTTTTAAACAGAAAGGAAACATATTCCTGTGTGACTACAAACGTTTGGATGGTCTGAAAACAAACATCATCAACGGGAAGAAGCAGTACTTGACGGCTCCCCTCGTCCTGCTTCACAAAACACCTGATGATCAGCTGATGCCAATTGCTATTCAGGTGAGATTAACACTCAAATAGTTCATAGTAGTGATGACTCTTCCAGGACGGACAGACATGCAAACTATAGATGTCATATGTACGGAGAAGACAGAAATACCTTTAGTTAAATTACACAAATAGAGTGAAAACATATATGAATAATGTGGATCAGCGAAGTCTTTTCATTGCAATTGGCAGATCGCCTCCCTTTTCCCTCGGCCAAAGACATGAGAATTTAAGCATGAGAGCAGGGATTCCCAAAGTGTCGTGCGTGCACCCCTGGGGGTGCGCGAGCTACCTCTAGGCGGTGCGCGAGAGGGAAAATGTAATGGTGGAATAATTCATATTAAATATAATCTTCACAAAATAAAAACATGAATGTGACAGACTCATGTTTCTCGTTCTTCTGGTGTTGACGATGATATGTCTCTTGAGGGTTGCCGTAGCGAAGGCGCAACCCCCGCCTCTGGCCAAAGGAGAAAACAATAATAAAGAGGAGTAGCCGTGGGCTGATACAAGATGTCTAATCTCCCAACTCCAGTTACTACTGTATGATAAGTGCCCTTATACACGAACCCAAGACGCTCGGTTACATGCATTTTAAAAATCCCCCTTGTAACATTTAAACAGCCGCCAGACTGTCTTTTACGTACACTAGCTAGCCTAGCTTGTGCAGCTAACGTCAGCTAACTTCATTCATTCAGCAACATTCATGCAAATATGATAAACTGGCTGAAAATCGGGGAAACTGTCAGGTGGGACATCTGAAGCTATCAGTCATAAAAGAGGAGAGGGAGAGAGAGAGAGAGAGAGAGAGAGAGAGAGAGAGAGAGAGAGAGAGAGAGAGAGAGAGGGAGGAATCGGAGGCGAGAGGAACGGAGAGGTGCGTTGGGGACAGACCGGGAGAAGAAATCGAACGGGAGTCAGAGAAAGATGAGACGGAGGAAGCCCAGTGAGCATTTTTTGGTTTAAAAGACGTTTAAAAGACGTCTATGCCTGACGTTGAATAAACGTTCAAAAGTGAAAGTTTTTTCGCCGACTATTTGTAGACGTTGAACAGCTTAGACCAGATTTAAACGTCATTTGCAATACTATAATTTTTCGTCCTCTACATTGTGCTAATACTAATATATTATGATTTAGAGGGCCGTTCTGACGATCTGCTGCACGATCTCTCTGCTGTTCTTCTTCTGCGGTTCAGTCGAAGCTCCGGACTATGCCGTATAAGGATTTGCGCATGCGCGTTACAGCTGTAAGCAAACTGTCTTATTTTAAAGTAATGTAAAACACGGACCGAATTACGATGTCCTGATAGCTTATTGTGTCAGCAAACAGTCAATATAGTTCCATATTTACCACGTTTTATATGAGACATTGAATGCGTTGAAATAACGTCTCAGTGTAGACCACATGAACAGACAGCGGAATATGATTTTGGAGAAATACATTTAAAGTAACCAAAATCGCGTCTCTTTCAACCTACAACTGATCAAACCATCAATGTTTTGAAATAAATTGGTGTTTTGTGACAGGTTGATATTGTAACCGCAATTTAGACGGTTTAAAACACGTTGAAAAAAGGTCTTAGACATTCAGGCTCCATTTCAACGCTTTTTCAACCAGATATCAACGTTGAAATCCGGGTTAGTGCTCACTGGGAGGAGGAAGGGATAGCACCGACAAATAGGGAGCACATAGATCCATCGCGGAGTCAAGGTAAAAAAATAGGAAACGAGAGAGCATCAGACTGGGAAAAAAAGAGTAAATATGATGAAAATGATCTGGGTCTGGGCTTCACTTGGATTGCCAATGCAGATTGCCCAAAACCACAGTGCGTGGTGTGCAGTGAGGTTCTGGCTAACAACTGTCTGAAACCCTCTTATTTACGTCGCCACCTGAACACCAAGCATGCCAGTGCAAGTCAAAAGCCCCTTACATTTTTTGTATCGAAATTGGAGGAGTTACAAAACAGCCAAAAACAACTGCAGTCTCATTCTATGTATGGTTAATTGTAAATTAAATGTGATAATCTGCCTCTGAGTCTGTGCGTGTGTGATCGCCATCCTGATTGCTCTTTAAAAGTGACGCCTTGTGTAACTGAAAGTTATTGAAACTTTGTTGCAGTGTTTCAGGGCGTTTTCACACCTTCAGTTTGTTTGCTTTGTTCTGATTCAGGGATTAATATGATCCAATGTTGCAGTTGCCCCTTTGTTCAGTTTGTGTTCACACTGCAACATTTAACAGCGGACTAAATATTGTAAACAAACGCCACGCGCGAGAAAACTGTTCTGTCATTGGTACGATTTCTATGTGCTATAAATATAGCGCATAGATATATATGCGCTGTTGCTATATAGGCTCTGTTGCTTCTTTTCTTTTTTTAAGGTGTGCGGGATTGGGGGTGCGTGAACCCGGTCGGGATGTAGAAGGGGGTGCGCGGCCTAAAAAGTTTGGGAACCGCTGCATTAGATCATTGAAGTCGGGTTTCTGTTCTGAAGTTGACCCTGTGCTCTGACATGGGAGTCAAAGAATTTATGAATTTTGTCTTCGCAATCAACAGATTATCTCACTGAAAAGCAGATGAAACCGAAAGTAAACACAACAATGTCAGAAAATCCTTTAACGTTATTGACCACTACTGGTAATATATTGAATGGATTGAATTAACCACACTGCCCTTCCTTCTCCTGCAGCTGAAGCAGACTCCAGCAGATGATAATCCCATCTTCTTGCCTACTGACTCTGAGTACGACTGGTTGACGGCCAAGATTTTTGTGAGAAGTGCAGATTTCAACGAGCATGAACTCAACGTTCACCTGCTGCGCACTCATTTGCTACCTGAAGTTTTTGCAGTGTCACTGCTGCGCAACTTGCCCATGGTGCAGCCGCTGTACAAGGTAACTGAAAGGGAGAATACGGAACTTTTACTGGAGTTGTTGGATTTTTGTGTCTTCCAAAGTTGATGAATCATAATATTTTAGTGTGTATATATATTTTTTAAATTGACACTGCTGAATGGTAGAGAAGCATCAAGATGTGTGCTTTGAAGTTCACAGAGTTTTCCTCTTTCTCTCAGCTCCTTGTACCTCACACTCGCTACACTCTACAGATCAACAACTTAGCTCGAAGTTTTCTAATATCTAAGATTGGAGCTTTCACTAAGGTACGAAAAGACAAACACCTAAATACCTAAAAAAAAAAATATATATATATATATATATATATATATATTCAATGTCATGTACATTATTTATCTCTAACTATAATCCTTACATATTTGAATGTCTCCTAGTTTGCAGCTTCTGGTGGAAAGGGTATGAGGACACTCCTGAAGACTTCACTGTCCGCAGTGACCTACCGCTCCCTCTGCATACCGGACGACATTGCTGACCGTGGGCTGGAGGATGTACCGAACTTCTACTATCGGGATGATGGACTCAAGCTTTGGGATATCATCCACAGGTAGTACAGGTGTCCTGGTATTGGAAGACAATAGCACTAAATCCTGCCCTCTCTACTAGCTAGCTGTTATTATCTTATGTGACTCAGCTGGTTTCTCATAAAAGAACAGTTAAGCTACAACATATGTGTAATGTTTTTCCCTTCTTTGCCCTTTACAGACAGTTTCTTTGCAAAATTGTATTCAGTTAGTCCATGTTAATGCAATTTCCTATGAACAGTTTAACTTGAAACATGCGCCATAGCAGTCACCAGAGGCACTGCTGCAAGTTAACAATGCCTCAAAATATATCAATACAGTAAATGAGTGATCTGCCTCTTGATTGAGTAGATTGGCAGTTGGCTGTAAAGTTTTCTGAATGAACCAACCTGAACTACTTTGATTGAGAACTTCTGCGAGATTAGGGAAGGGGCATCCCTACCCTTCAACATTTAAGGCTTCAGTTTCAATAAAAAGCAATCATTAGTGTGGTTAACACAAAGACAGGTGATGTCTGAATGTAATAACTTGTATTGTGACAGAGGGCACTGTAATGGAGTTACAGAATATGAAATATACATTTATTTGCAGGTTAATTGAAAGGAATAATTCAACACATACAGAGATACAACTTTTTACTTTCTCTCCAAGAGTTGGCCAAGAGATGAGAAGATCAACACCACTCTCATGTTTGTGTGTTAAGTATGAAGCTCCAATGAAGAGGTGATTATCCTAGCTCAGCACAAAGACTGGAAGATCTCTCAAAATTTTTAAAATGGGCCTCCCAACATCTGTAAAGCACCTGAATTAACATTATTTCATATTGTTTGTTTAATCCTGGTTATTTGTCATCATTGTGAGGTTGCCACACAGCCAGAAGATTCCAGGAAGTCCCTGCACCTGGCAACTGTTTACCAAGAATGAAATGTGGCATGTAACGAATGTATTTTCTGTTTGTATAAAGTTTAAATGAAATATATAGAAATAGAATAGAAATTAATACAATTTAGATGTGCTGGTAAGTATATTTGAACTAAATGAAGCTAGCCAGCTAAACGTTTCCAGTATTTATGCTAAGCTATTGCCACCAGGTTGTAGAGCTATACTTAACACACAGATATGAGAGTGCGATTGATATTCTCATCTCATTCTCAACAAGAGAGACAATGGGCAAGTTTCAGAAAATGTCACATTATTTCTTTAAAGTTGTTTGATCTACTGTGTTGAATAAGCTGTTGCACCAAATTCTTAACAAGCACAGAACTGATCATTCCAAAGAGATGGCCTTAAATTGTCTGACAAAATAATGTCTTACTACTACGGTGTGTATTTAAAAAAAATAGCTAATTCAACTGGGAATGTGTTTAACAGAACTTATCCACATTTGTCAAAGGTTTGTGCAGGGAGTGCTGAGCTTCTACTACAAGAATGACACTGAGGTCCAGAAAGACTCTGAACTGCAAAAGTGGATTTCGGACATTTTTGAACATGGATTCCTTTCCCAAGCCGGCAGAGGTGGGCTTAAAAACAAGATCAATCTTAATGATGATGAATGTGCACATCAATCATTCTATGATCTTAATGCAAACAGAAGTCAAACTTAAATGTTGTCTTCCACACATCTTAAATGCAGTATATTCCCTCTAATTCTCAGGAATTCCAGAGAGCTTCACCACCGTGGCTGAGTTGGTCAAGTTTGTCACCATGGTGATCTTCACCTGCTCAGGACAGCACTCGGCTGTGAATGCTGGACAGGTGAGGTCTTTTAATTCAGTTATAATAATGTTCTTTTTGTGGAATGGGTTCATGAGGTTTTTACTGTTAGCAAGTCTAACATAAACAAGAGTCTACAGCCATGCTAGCAGGACTGTGAGGCTGCACTTTGGCACGGTGATGCTTTGAGCTGTAAACAACAAATGCTGAAAAGCATGTTGCCATACTAACCTTTAGCAGGTATAATGTTGATAAGATCACATTACAGTCATTTAGCAGATGCGTTTATCCAAAGCGACTTACAATTCAGAGTCTATCACATCTCTACACTGTAGGCACAACTACAGGAGCAATTTTGGGGTTAAGTGTCTTGCTCAAGGACACGTCGACATGCGACTAGCAGAGCCGGATCCGGGGATTGAACCGCCGACCCTCTGATTGACAGACGGGCCTGCTATCTACTTAGCCACAGTCGCCCACTGTGGCTATCACAATCACAATCACAATCTTTGTTTACCATGTTAACATGCGAGCATCAGCAAGCTTTTTCTAATCAGCACAAAACACAAAGTACAGCTGAGGCTGGTAGGAATGTCATTACTTTTGAAGGAATTTGGTTGTAAGAGTATTGGACAAATAAAAACTTTAAATCTGATAGATGAAAAGTCATAGGATCACCAAAGTTATTACAGTTCGTCCTGAGGTAAACATAAATGTCTGAACCAAATTTAATGACGATCCAGCTGAAAGTTGTTGAGACATTCCTCTGAAAGCCAAGAATGTTGTCCTCATGTCAGCACGAGAGGAAAAATCAGTGGATCACCAAAGTCATTAGGATTCATCCTCTGGGGACCATGAATGTCTTTGTTCCAATCCAATATTTCAGTGTGGACCAAAGTAGACAGACTGACACATGGTGTAGCTTCGAACTGTATTAATCAGTCATCTGTCAATCATTCATTCATCACAGTATGACTATGGTGGCTGGATGCCCAACACTCCCCTCACCCTACAACGTCCTCCACCAACCACAAAGGGGACAACAAGTGAGACCACGATGCTGAAGACATTCCCTGATGTCAACGCCACGGTTCATGGAATGGCGGTCGTGTGGCTACTCAGCAAGCAGTCCACTGACTCTGTAAGTGCTCAAGTCTTTAATCACATAAATTAAATTCATGTTTAAGTTGTTTTAAGTTTAGGTAATTTGTGTCCCGCCAACTAAAACTGTACATGACTGTATCTTGCCAAAAGTCAGTTTTTATCACTCTAAACATTTATAAATGTATCATTAATGTCATCAGGTCTTTCTTGGCAACTACCCAGACGAGCGTTTTAGTGAGAAGATGCCCTGCAAGCTAATGGAGGATTTTCAAAAAGATCTTCATGAGTTAAGTGAGGCCATCACAGACAGAAACGAAGATCTGGACGTCCCATACACATACCTGGATCCAAAGGTGGTAGAAAATAGTGTGGCCCTTTGAATATCAGAAGGTGTGACCTCCACAGATGTTGGCCAAATTCAACACTGCATGTGATTGTTGTATGCTGATTTCACTGAACTAAAAATGTGCTGTTTAAATCATAAGCCACATCTTATATTTGCTTTTTCAACACAAGAATGATTTCATCTGTTATTTTTTCTGGGACAACTCTACAGCACATGTGTTGTGTTGTGGCCATTTGTTACAGGACCAAGAATGACACGAAGCTCACTCTAGTGCAACACTTTTAATAACCTGTAAAAATATGAAAATACATCAGGTCAGGTCAGAAGCGCTCTCTGTTCTGATGACACTTCGCTCATACGTACTGATGGCTTTCTTCCGCTGTACTTACGTTAGCTACTCAATAACAAATATAACTCATAGCAAACGTTTAAGGACGCTGCTGTTTTGATTTCCGGTATTTTGCTTACCGGTGTTTTGCCTGCCGCCGTGTGATTGCCGTTGTTTTGCCTGCGGCCGTGTTGCCTACAGCTGTGTTGGACTAACGGCTTTGGCCTACTGGGTTTCGTCTACCCTGCTGCGCTGCTACAGGGTCTGACGCTGCTATTATCAGCACTGCGTTCCGGTTCTGTGCTGTTTGCCGTCAGCAGCACCCTTGTTTTAATGAGATAACCCTCTTTTTAGCTTGAGCCGTTCTACTACGTGTATTCTGACAAGGGATGTTAAGGCCCACTCTGGCTTTTAGTTGATATGAATTGGGTAACTGATCATCCCCCCTGGCTGATCCGCTAACCGGAGTTATTTTGGTTGTTTTTCTTATTTTTTTCCTTTGTTTGACTTTCCTTTCTGAGAACCAGAGCCTTTTGTAATTGTGTTCCTTGTCCCTGTAGCAGCCAAGCCAAGGTGGTGGGATTGGTGCCTCCGGGTGTTGGTGTCTCCCTTGCTGTGCTGTGTGGTTTGGTGTGCCTCTGGTTAGGAACCCTCACGTGTGGTTGTGTGCGTGTGAGTGTTGTGTACACGTGTGATCGGGGTGCCTCCTCTTTAGGGATCCTCACCTGCACTGGTCCACCTCGCCCCTGGTAAGCCCCAGTCCTCCACCTCTTTTAAATAAATGTATACAGCTCTTTTTAGTATTTTGTGTTTAACCTTATCTGTTGTCAAGAAGAGTTGACCCCTCAGAGCTGCCTCGGTAACATGTGAGCACATTCAAGGGAGAGTCAGGATATAAGAGCACAAAGCATATACTCAGAATAAAGTGTAATCAAAAGATAAAGTGTATGAATTATATAACGAAATGTTTAATCAATATGTAACGAATGTTTAAATGCATAGAGTGATTTAACTATTGTAATAAGTGTTTGACAAATGTTCTGTGTAACTGGAGCTGAGATAGAAATGTATAGTCAGAATGACTTGCGATAAAAGTACTAGTCAGAATGACTTGCAGAAATCAGAGACAGATGTTATGGGTGAAGTTAGGAGGAGACTGTTGCAAGAGATGAGTCATAGAGGCAGGAAGCCTGGACTTGTCCGGACTTGTTCAGAACCCAACGCCCTCTCCAGAGGGAGGGGGGATGAGATCATGTTTTGAACAAGGTGGGCCGATAGAGCCCAAATGATGGATAAAAGGAGACATTTGCAGGCAGCACACTGGGATTTCAACACGGGTGCTGTCCAGATGCACCGAGAGAAGATACGGACGATCGTAACTGATGTATTGAGGACTTCGTCTCTGTTCACGGAAAGAAGACCGCTGTTCGTGGACAATAAGATTTAAAGACGGAGGTTTTTCCTCTCCCCACTGCTCGACTCTCAACATCTGGACAACGGAGAAGACGCAGCAGCCCGAGAAAGACTTTGTACTGAGTTTTGAGGACTGTTGAATGGACTCCGCTGCAGAGCAGGAGGACCGAGGGTCTGGCCAGACCTTCGCTCCTAACAACTCCAAAAGAACCTTTTCATCGCACCATTGAACATCCAGCTCCAACCGAGCCATCTCGGCAACTAAAACTAATGAGTATAATCTGAGAAGAAAATTAAAGTAACGAATCAAGTGTAGTAACATTTTATGTGAGCTGTAGCTTTAACCCTTGCAAACTAACTAAATATAACCTGCAATAAATATCTAATCTGCATTTAAAGTAAATTTCTCAAGTGCATTCATTTGCTCAAGTAGTAAAAAGTTCCTCGTGGCAGTAAAAAGTTAAAGCCATTGTATGTCTAACAACTGAGTTCTGAAAGGTTATCCTAGAGACCGAATCCACTTAACAACCCCTTACGGTTTTAGAAAGAAGTAATCCTAGCCGTTAAAACCTAACCTGGCATTTACCAAGAGCACGGATCCATAAGAGGGAAGCTGCCATAACCGACGCGACTGGTAGGAGCGCCCGGGGCCAGGACTGGTCTCTCGGCCGAGTGCGCTCAGACCGGAGGAAGCAGGGTAGACGTCGGGAGTAACGGCAGTTAGCGGAGCCAGGCGAGTTCCCTCGCCAGAACACCAGCTCGACAATCTTTTAATAGAGAGCTGAGTCAGTAAGTAGCCCCGTATCGGGCCAGAAGTACCCCAGGATCTAACACTGTGAACTACTGTTGTGTAATAATAAAGATTGTTTTTGTATTGGAACCATGTCTCATGCCATTCTGTATATGAACCTGAGTGAATCCTTGATACTGTGTGGGCAAACCTTAATCTTTAGGTGAAATTCCTAAGGTGGCGTTGTTGTGCTCTGACTATTGGTTAATGTCCACGTAAACTTTAAACCACATCCCACCTACCTCTCACCACACATACCAGTCTAAATTCTCTTTTCACATGATTTCTCACAGAAATGATAATAAAGAAACATCAACAGTGAATACTGACTGAACTCTTGGTTTGTAAAATATATAGCTCAAAATATTCTCATCTGACCCCGTGGCTTTAGAGGGATAGCATGTGGTATTCATAACATCAGCTAATAGGTTAGCATGCTAGCAGCGATTAGCATTCAAATAGCAGTACATGTAATGAGCTCATTCCTCAAATATGTTGCTATAACCATTCCCTCAATATAAAACTAACTTCAACTCTCATAGAACCAGACTGTGTTTTAGATTAGCCTTAGTCAGCTGAATTATTTCAATGAGCTCTGCCATTTTAACAATAGAAGCGTGAAAAATAACCACACATCCCAGTAAAAGTCCTAATGACAGAATGATACCGGTATAAGTGACAAATAAATAGTATATGTTTCTGAGACCTTAGCTTTTACTGAATTCCAAAAAATAGGGAGGGCTAATATTTCCGTCTTCTCAAACACTCAGTGCCACACATTCACTGCTAATTAATTTGCAGTTTGTTCTCTTTGTGATCTGTTTGCTGTGTGAGAATTGATCTACAGAGCAATAAATACATATGTTTTGTTAGAAATAACTAGTATCAGCTCTGTGTCATCGTCGGACGGAACTTTCAATCAAGCTTCTTTCAGGAAACTTTATGTGCTAAAGAAATTAAATTAAACATGGTGCATATAAACATATGCTACGAGTCAAAAGTGTGTGTGTCCTGCCCCACCTCTCTTGGAAAGCTGGTGCAGATTGAGGTGACAAAAATGTATCTCGCTCTGCTCCCAGAAGACACCTGGTTTCCCTGCAATGTAAAAGTGCAGTCCCCGGAGGGAGTCATCCACAACTTTACCATCTACCACCGTGTCGCTGACAGCGAGATGCAACTGTTCAGATATGCAACAGGTTTTGAGGAACTGTACTTGCCTATTACATTATATCGTGCTGTTTACACTTTTACTGTCCCCCAAACATACAAGAGAAGAAATGGCAAATTTTGATAGGCTGACAGAGTTTTGCTATTGCTAGACTGACCTACAAATATACACAATATTAGAGTTAAACATGTGATGGGACAGAGTTTGTTTATTGAACAAGGTTATTGGATTCATGGCCTTATTTGAAATATGTTTTAACTTTTCTTTATAGCACCATCATGTGGACTCCTTCTGGAAATTTTAGTTTGGGCCTACCTTGCTTTATACATTTAATACTACTAGATATTCCTAAATATGTGTTTGGTTATGCTATGCATGAATATCTATTTTACTTTTTATTATTTTGTTTTTGGTGAGCAAGAGAACACGACAGAGAAAAACAAAAAATAAATCTACACCTAATAATGCTACTGTTCCTGATTTGGTTCATTTCTATCCCTTGTGTCAGACACAACTAGTGTATGAACGTCTTTTTAGTTTCCAGGTGCCCAATAAGTTATGTGTTTTTACATATTAAGGAGACACAAGTTACTGAGACAAGTTCTGTGGGCTGTTTTGAAATGTAGGCATCTCTGCTGGGACCGGCTTCTACCGTCACCAAATACTGTTTGGAAAGTCTAAGTGATAAGCAGCACAATAAACAAGCTTCCTTCACAATTTGAAAGAACTCAAAGAGACGGCAGAAACAGTGGTTTGAATTTTATTAAGCAGAATAATAATCTAACCCAACCCCAAGCAAAGAGTAGAACAACTCTATGTTGGGGTTTGTTAACAAGGCTTCTTGCATGTTGTCCCTCACGTTTTAATGTATTTCATGCTGATATGCTGTGTTGCTGCACGAGGCATTTCCAGGAAGGGGAGGTCAAACTGTTTTGCCATTTTTATTTGCTATGTGACATGAGTGTTCCTGAAGAATGTCAAATGAATGTGTCAGGTATAAGAGGTTATATTAACCTTTCACTGGATTGTTGTTCCATCTTTACATAATATACAGCTTATAAAAACAAATCCTTAAGAGGTTATGTTACACGTTTGCTGGATTAATGTTCATGAGGACCCCTGCTATGTTCTTGTCTAATTTCATGAGATTTTACTGTACAGTTTTTGAGAAAATTGAAGGCAAAGTCAACTCAAATGGCATTCATTTTCATAATTTCCTCATATTTTGACTTTGATTTCAGGAATTCTTGAAATTCGTGAAAGGTTATATTAACATTTCCCTGGGTTGTGGTTCATGAGGACCCTACTATGACCATGTCTACTTTCATGAGATTTTACTGTACAGTTTTTGAGAAAATTAAAGAAAAATCAGGTCAAATGAAATTATGATATTCATAATTTCCCCATATTTGACAGGTTATAAAAACAAATTCATCCCTTTTTTGTTTTTGCCTTTAAAAAGAGACGCAAAGCACAACAGCTAACCCGGAACTAAGAATATTTCAAAATAGACATCAAAGCAATAGAATGACCGTATGCAAGACATTCTTATATAGTCTATGATGCAAGCATATACCAGGGTAACATTAGAAGAAAATACATGAATGGTATATACATAAATAATCCTGGGCCAATGGGAATGTGTTAGCAATAGTAGTTGACTAGATGCGATTCAGTATTCATTTAGCCTGACGGTCTGCATCCCCCCACAGCTCCAGAGATCAATCTGAGGGATCACGAGACAGGTAACATGGTAGCACAGAAGAAAAGAGAACCAATTAACCTGGTTTTTGCTCTTGTCTTGTGAGATCAGGAAAAAGATTGAACATATTCTGGAGTAAACTTTCTGTGTCACAATGGCAATGAAACTGAAGTCATTTTATTTGCACCACAGCATTTGACCAACATTACATCTTCTCATCTTGGCCCTTTGACCTCTTCTGTTTAACCATTCAATTGAGGATTTAAGTGTGACAAATAAATTAATGAGGTCAGTAAATTATGCTTAGTTTTTAATAAGAATGAACCAAACACCAACCAAACCATGATGTATACAACTAGGTTACAAATGTACCATAAACATCAAATATCAGATGAAATAATCAGCATTAAATACATCTGTATCAATAACCTAGATAATTAAGAAAGGCACTGGTAAATATGACTAAATCTTTGGGTTAAGTACACGTATACTGTCATCTAGTGGTAGAAATGGGTCAACACTTTTACAGTCTACAATCTGCGTTCACGAAAGCAACAGCACAATATGTGGAGAAATACATATCAGTGCCAACAGCAACAACGCTGCGCACTCAAAAATGACTTGGATGGAAAGAACAGAAAATGGATTTGCAAAAACCAAATTCGGCTCGTTATTTGACTTTGGTTCTCTGTTTTTTTTCGCTTTTGAATTCAGACACCAAAAACGGAAATACAACGGCCCATTTCCGTTTTTGGTTTGAAAGAAAAACGAGAAAACCATGGTATTTCCGTATTTTCGACTAAACGGTTAAAACTAGTGATGTTACGAGATGTGCCGACGCTTCGAAGCGTGTGTCGAGTAATGGAGGGGGCGTTTCCTTGAAGCGCGTATCGAGGCTTGCTTCATTTAGGGGAGGAGCCAAAAATGATGACGTCCGAAGCCTCGCTGCCCGGCTGTACCACGTGACTGCTTCGGGAAGTGGTTCAGATTTTGCCGAGAGGTTTGACAGCAATATAAACCACTCAGGCTCCATTCAAAATGTGGGTTGTTGGTGGAGAGTTGTGAGTTTGGATAGTTTGGATGGCGTTTATATAGTTTGGAGAGTTTAGAGAGAGATAGTTTGGATCGCGTTTATATAGTTTGGAGAGTTTAGAGAGAGATAGTTTGGAGAGTTCGGAGAGTGAGGAGAGAAGGATAGGTGATAAGATGGAGCCAGCTAGGAAGAGGAGGATTTCTCCTGTGTGGGAACACTTTGATTTGATAACTCCTAATAAGGTAAGCTAAATCTAACTCTATTTCAGACACATTAGGTTTGCTTATCAAGAACTGTATTTTTCACAGTTTCTTATTTTATTCAAAGGTGAGGTGTTTATTGTGCTCCAAGGAGTTGGGGTACAATAACACCTCATCCATGCTAAGGCATCACCGTGCCTTGCATGAGAATAAGGAGGAAACTGGAGCTTCACCCAGCCATGGTAAGTCATTACAATATTACAAATGCACCATCACAGTTTTTCCCTGTTCACTTTTGTTTATTGTGCAAATAAAGACAGGTAACAGACACTGTATTTATTCTCTTTTAACCAGCCACCAAAAAACAAGAGCTGGATGAAGCCCTCGTCTCCATGATCGTGAAGGACACACAGCCCTTCAGTATTGTGGATGATGTTGGATTCAGGGCATTTGTGTCCAAACTGGATCCCGATTTAAAGTAATAGGATTTTTCAGCCAAACAAAAGCCACCGAAGCAATAAAACGACTGACCTCCGAGTGTGCCACCATTATACGGTCAAAACAAAGCAGAGAGGAAATCCCCCAGGCTTCCACCTCTCATGATGGCACAGGAGGTAATCTATTATTTTACATTTTGAGATTGATTATTCCGATGAGAACACTTAGTAACATGATCTGTGGTTTCCTCTTAGGTAGCAAACTGTGGCATCGTTTAGACACCAGCGTCATGGAGGCACGGAAGACTCAAAATGTAACAGCAGTTGCCACTGTGGAGGTCCAGCGCTACCTTTCCGAGCCAAATATAAGCAGGCTGGAAAAGCCTCTGGAGTACTGGGAGAGGCAAAAATTCCTGTATGCAAATTTATATAGACTTGCTCTTGCGTTTTTGTGCACGCCAGCATCTTCTGTACCCTGTGAAAGGGTGTTTTCAAAGGCCGGAGAGGTTGTGTCAAAAAAAAGGAATCGTTTAAAACCAAACACTGTTGAGAAACTGTTATTTCTGAATAAAAATGAATAAAATGTCCCGTGTCCTGTACATCACTGTCCAAGTTACACAAGCATATTCAGTCCCCTCTTCCTAGTTCAACAAGCACTTTCACTGTCCTCTGCCTGCTTAAGCCCATGCCATTTTCCTAAAGTGACATAATAACATCATTACACAACCTGCCATATCATGATACTACCATTTTGGGAAAATGTACACACACAGAACACATTAAAAAAATATTTTATTATGCACATATGTCATAATTTATGTACAGAAATGATTTGGTCATACATTTTTGTAATTCCGTCATTCCCAACAGCCATAACAGACACAAAAATTCAATGCATCACATTATGTGGTTCAGATACCTGTGATTATACACTTGGCCAGTAGGTGGTATCGTGTGCACATGAAGCTTCGAGTAATGAACCCTTTCTCGAACCAATTGGCTGAAGTGTTGCGATGCCTCATGAGGCTTCATCTCGCCATCACTAGTTAAAACAGACATACACGGACCCAAAGCATACACGGACCGGGTTGTTAGATCTCTGCAGCATCCGGATGTGAAACAGGCCGGTAGATTTCCCTTCAGAGTGCGACAGTCATATCTTCTATAGATCGGACACCGTTGCAACATGTAAGGAGGCAATGGATAATGCCTGTGTGTAATAACGCCAATGAGAAACCAACTCTTCCGAAAATACGGAAAAAATAATTCATGAACAACCTTGTTGTGGTTTTTGAAATAACTCAGTTTGATTTAAGTTCCATAATCGTTATGTTTTTTTTTTCTTGTCGCAGAATAATGACGTAATTGGTCACGTTCCCTCAGCTGTTCCCATCACATCGCAGAGGCAGGAAATGATATTCATTTCAAATCTTTTAATACAAATTTCGAGTTAATTCCGACCACATGGCCATACAGCTTTACCATTAAGCGTAAGTGGACTCGTTTTTCTTATTTCATGCACATTATATTTTTGTTTTCCTTTGTTTGTTGTTACCATTATCATAACATAGCTGAACTCGCACGATGGGTTTATCTGCAGCATCACTGTCTGTGCACATTGTGCCGTTTGTTTCCGAAGTTAATCTACAGCTGTATGCAGTGAATGTATTACTTACATGTATTACTCACAGGTACTTGCACTGACAGTGAGCTGTCACTTCCTCTAATGGTGGTCTTTGCCTCAGCCAGCGTGAACATAAACATGTGACGTTAGCAGTTAACATTTCATTCATGTTTTTAACCCCCTGGCTAATGCTATGACAGCAGAACATGATGGTGATGATCACAATGTTCTGCTCATTCATACATGTATATTAGCACATATGTATTCATCTATCACGTTGAGGTCTCTCCTCAAAAGCTGCAGCAGAATAATGTCTATGATTTCTGGAAAGTAGTATAGGTTAGTGCCAATAACACTAAGATGCCCTTTGCCATCCAACATTGATGGGGCTACTGGTTCGGACAGTATTGCAGATCTGTGGAGTAAATATTATGGGGATATTTATAATAGTGTTAAGAGTGACACATTTAATATTGGTGATGTTCCTAATGATGTTGGTGTGTGTATTAGACATGATGAAGTGCTGTATGCCATTGAGAAGTTGGCATTGAACAAAGCATGTGGCCTTGACCAAATAACAGCAGAACATCTGAAGCATGCTAGCAATAGAATTCCAGTGTTACTTGCAATGTGTTTTTCTGGATTGTTACTGCATGGCGTACTTCCTGACTCTATGCTGACTGTTGTGTTAGTGCCAGTAATCAAAGATTAAACCGGTAAAATATCCAGCATTGACAGTTACCGACCAATTGCTCTGGCTAGTGTACTTTTTAAAGTATTTGAACGAATTATCTTAGATAGGCTTCAAGAATACATAATAACCACTGACAATCAATTTGGTTTTAAAAGTAAACATAGCACAGACTTATGCATATACGCACTGAAGGAAGTTGTTAGTAAGTACAGGAGACATACCGCTACAATATTTGTGTTTCCTGAATGCATCTAAAGCTTTTGACAGAATTAATCATTATAATTTGTTTGTCAAACTACAAGAGTGAGGGGTCCCTCCATATTTGATTAGGATTTTGCACTTTTAGTATTCACATCAAACCATCCTAGTGACCAATGGCGTCCGACAAGGTGGAATACTATCACCTATTATTTTTAATCGATATATGGATGATCTTTCTAAAAAGGTAAAAGAGTGTAAGACAGGATGTATGGTGGGGGAAAGTCTTATTCACCATCTGATGTACGCTGATGACTTAGTGGTCCTGTCTCCTTATAGCGCTGGTTTACAAGCAATTGCTCAGAGTCTGCTCGTGGTATGGTGTGCAGTATGACATCAAATTCAACTCTAAAAAGAGTGTTATACTGATAGCTAAAACCAAGGAGGATCAGAAGCTACATTTCCTTTGTTTTTTATGAGAGGCCAAGAGCTAAATGTGGTGCACAAAATGAAATAGTTGGGTCACATCATCAGGAATGACCTAAGTGATGATGACGATGTGCAGTGGCAGTGTTGCAAACTGTATGCACAAGCCGATATGCTGGCACGTAAATTTCATATGTGTACAGAAGATGTTAAAACAGCTCTCTTCAGAGCCTACTGTACTCTACTGTATACAGCCCACCTGTGGTGCAGTTATAGTAAATCAAAAATGAAGAAGATTCAGGCGGCATTTAATGACGCTTTCAGAATCACAAGCTTCCAAGATGGACAAGTGCAAGTCATATGTTTGTGAGTCGTAATGTTCCCACCTTCCATGCTGTGTTGAGGAATTTAATCTACAAATTTAAATGTCGATTAAATGACTCAGAAAATGTAATTATAAAAGCCTTAACTGATCCAACACAAAGTGATACAAGGTATTCTTCTTGTTTCTGGAAACATTGGAACACATGTCTATGTTTTTAACGAGTGACTTTTTTAACTACAATGATTATACCTGTGTCTTGATGTCCTCATATTGAATTGTATTGTATTTTATATATTGTTGTTGTTATTGTGTTTGTTGCTATATGGACTCATGAGTCTGAAATAAAAGTTGAAGTCTCTCTCCCACCATCAGTGCTTCAAGCCAGTGGCAAGATGAGGCCCCTTAAAGACGCCCAGCTGGGGGCCTTCACCTTCTTTGCCTCAGCTCTCCCTCATGATGTCTGTGGGAGCAATGGCCTCCCTCTCACTCCCAACTCCATCAAAATCCTGGGACGTTTCCAGGTCCTCAAAACCATCACTCACCCCAGACTCTGCCAGTATGTGGACATGTCCAGAGGGAAACACGGTACGACTCTTCTTACTTTATTGCATTTCATTTGATTATATATTCTGCCCTTTATGTGTACTCTCACTGAGCTTTTCCAAAACATTCCCGGGATTTTATTTGGGCAAACAAAGTAGAATGCAAGTTTCGTTCCTGGTTCCTCAAAAGGTTCTTGATCCATTGGGAAAGTTCATGTTATGGTTTGTACTGCATTACTGTATATCATAGAGGTATCAAAAAACATAAATACATGACATGTATCTTTTAATCTTAAGAGTGTGTTTTCATCTTGCTCTACAGAACGGCTGATTGTTGTTGCTGAACACTTTGAAAGCAGTTTAAGTGACTTCCAAAAACAGGGGAAAACAGTCAGGTGAGATTTTTATTACAGTCTATGTGATGAACCCACTTAGTTTCCTACCTTCACTTTCTCTGTTGAGCCGTTATCCGTTAATTATTACAATTGTATCTGACGGGCATGATGGAAATACTATGCATGGACCTTGCTATCTACTGGCTGAGGTTAGGTTTGCAAATTATAAACAGTGTATTTCAATTTCTAAAACTTAAGTGTTGAACATTTAGATTAATTGTTTATGTCTTTTCTCTGACCCAGTCACCAATTGGTTTGACACCCTGTCGGGTATTTGTTTGTGTTAGCCCAGAGAAGGTGCTGCAGCTAGCCTATGAGGTCCTTGAAGGTCTGGAGTTCATGAACAAACACGGTATGGTGCACAGAGCCCTCAGTGCACACAATGTGCTCATGGACTGCAAGGTAAAATTGTGCTGATTTTTGTATGTCTACCTTTAAGTGACTGAACGTCTGTCCAATTAAAAGACAATGAAATGATTGGTTAATGTAACACTGTCACTGTAATATACTCTTCTTCATAGGGGAATGTCAAGCTGGCAAAGTTTGGCCTTTATCACATGACTGATCATGGGGCCGATGTAGATTTCCCCATAGGGTACGTCTTCTTCTCCTCATTCATCACAGCGGAAGGTCCATTAGCGCTCTGGAACTCTTCAACTGTTGGCACTGAGCTATGTGCATGTCTGTTGTTCAGGGTCAACGTTTCACTTGAATCTGTTTGCTGTTCGTCAAATCATAAAAAAAGGTAATTGACCGTAACATTGATGCATAATGGCCCATTGCTTTGTAGAAACCAGCTTTTGGGGCATCAAAATAGCTTCCCGGTTTAGAAACTGGAACGGATCATTGGACTTTTATCCCAATCCAAAGGAATTTTTGTGTTCTACCAAGTGTCTCTGTGTAATATCCTTTTGCAGATTGAAAAGAGGAATGATGGCACATAACATCTGCATGTTTAATAAATGTACGGTAACTGTCAAACAGCTATGTGTATTCTTAGGAACACCTGAATATACATCACTTAATGACAGAAATGTGGGCAGTAGCATCACTTTCATCGAATATTTTTTGTTAGATAATATTATGTATTCATTTATAATATGGAGTTGATATTATTAAAACCTAATAACTCAACAAAGCTGACAAATGAATGAAGAACTATGACGGGATGTTTCTACACTGAGCCAGTAATTCATGATAGTGTTTGATCTTATAGGGAATGCTGGATATCCATATTATTCAGAGAGGCTGAAAAAGTGATGTGCTTATCTGCTCTGTGAACATGACCTCAGGTACCCATCATACCTTGCTCCAGAGGTGATCGCTCAGGGCTCCTTCCACCCCAGTGACTCTTCCCATGATGAAGCTCCTCTGCCTTCAGGACCTAAAGCTGATGTCTGGTCGCTTGGGGTTTTGTTGTTTGAATTACGTGCAGTAAGAATCCTTCAAAGAACATCTTCAGACAAGAATAAGACATTCAAACAAGATTTTTGATGCCGTTTGGCCTGAACTCCAGCTGTATGGATCATTTGCCACATCAATTCTAATGCTGTGAATCAATTACAGGGTAGACGACTGCTGCAGAATATTGATATTAGTGAGAGATTGAAATTCATCCTAACCTTGGGTAAGTAAAAAGGACATAATTAATCAAAGTACTGAGCAATATGCTCTTTAATTTAATTAGGCTTACTTTGTGATATTGTTTGTCATTCTCAGGTTGCATAGACGACATTGTCACTGTCCTTGCTGAGGAACATGGTTGCCTGGATGCCATCAAGGTGAAGTCAAAATCATTGTCTGCCTAGATCTGAGCCAATAATAAAGACAATAATAAATAAAGACATTTTAATGGTGTTTTTTAAATGAAAGAGCTTTTAGATGGAATTAGGTCGCATTATTGACATTACAATATGATATAAAGCAATATCTTATCTTTTATGTTTTCACTCAGTAATAATACAAAGTTCTTTGCCTAATAAAAATGTCACAATTAAAATGTCCTAATTGAGAGTTTTCCTGATTTAGATCAGGAAATATGTGATAAAGTGAGCCTAAGAATCTGACGGAGCATTTATCGACAACTTTACTTGACTTAACAATTACTGGAAATACAGATTTTATATTTTCCATTAAATTAGAATTACACATTTAAAGCTTTTTTATTTGAATGTATTCAATCAGACATTTAGTCCCACTTTAAGTTTTGTGTAAGCACTACCGAATCTTTCTTGACTTTTTTGTGAGATTATCAGGAGTTTGAATGGGACTTGTGTGTACTGTGTGTATTGTGTGTGTACTGGAGCTAATACGCTTGTTTTTTTACAGGAGCTGCCTGAAAATGTCCTGGAGTTATTAAGGAAATGCTTGACATTTCTTCCATCCAAAAGGTAAATGCAGTGTGATGTATTTGTTGTTGTTGTTGTAGGACACGGACTATTTAGTTTCCTAAAACACTTACTCATGTAAGTTGTGAAATACTTGCTGCATGTACGTCAGAAAGGATTCCAGCATGCTGAAACTAACAGGTGACATGATACCAAAGTAAACAGATGCAAGTCGTACAACTTTTATGACGGTATATTACTAAATGTTTGATATAATAAATGATCATTTCTCAAATTACAACTGTTTGTGGATATTGTTCTGTCATCACCATGTTGTCGTTGTCTGTGTCTTCCAGGCCGACCCCTGCAGACCTGCTGGGAGACCCCGTGTTTAGTGGCGTCTCGTGCCTCTACACGCCCTTCAAGAAGCCTGTTAGTCTGTTCTCCTCCTCTCTGCGCTGTGCACATCTGGAACTCCCAGAGGACATCAGTGAACTCTGCAAAGGTCTCCCCGAACTTTGCACAACTGCACATGCAGGCTTACACTCACACGTACACGCTACATACACACCAATCACCCGTCAACCCTTCTTCCTCTTGACTAAACATTACATTTTTCAAAGCTGAATTGATTACCTTGAAGTAGGTTTGTGAAGCATGCCGGCATCAATATTAATAATACTAGCAGTATTTAGTGTCAAAAGATCTAATTGGTGTCCTGTGAGGTTTGTTTTATATGTTGTAGGCCAGATTAAATCACATTTTTTCAAATGTATATTGAAGTTTTGTCCAAACAATATTCCACTTTCATATGAGTAAACATGTCTTGATGTCAGGAGATGATATTAAACTTGCTACTAAAGTGATCATTTGACTGTATGAGCTGCAGCGCCACCTGTGCCTATGGAGAGGTGTTTACTGTTTTCTGTGTGTGTGTGTGTGTGTGTGTGTGTGTGTGTGTGTGTGTGTGTGTGTGTGTGTGTGTGTGTGTGTGTGTGTGTGTGTGTGTGTGTGTGTGTGTGTGTGTGTGTGTGTGTGTGTGTGTGTGTGTGTGTGTGTGTGTGTGTGTGTGTTATTAGACGATGATGAAGACTACCTGTCGGAGCGGGCCATAGATGAGGTGTACCATCTGTGGTGTCTGGCGGGGGGAGACCTGGAGAAGGAGCTCACCAACAAGGAGATCATACAGTCCAAACCGCCAATCTGCACGTTGTCCAAGTACGTTGCACGCACACATATACACTGATGATGAAGGTTTTGCTAACTTCAGGTGATATTCAGACTTGATAAATCATCTCCCTCTACCTTTCTGTTTTTTTTAGTTTTGTCCTGGAAGACGGGGAATCGTTTGGCCAGGATAGAGACCGGAGTTTCTTGCTTGACGACACAACAGTGACCCTGTCTCTGTGCCAACTCAGAAACGTAAGACGCCAAACACAACTACAGTATTGTGTTAATGTGTGTATTCTGCATAGGGTTGGGTTTGACGTACGGCTTAGAGATATGGAGAAAATAAAATATCACAATGTTTTGGCCAAAGACCTTTTTATATCGATGTTGCAACGATATCGTAGGGTTTACTATTGGTGCTTTTAAAAACAAAGGAAAACATTTTTACAACAGAGCACTCATTAACCGTTACATCATTTCTATTGATAGGTGCTTGTTCATCCCACGAGCTAACAACTGTTCATTTAACAATACAATTCTACGTTTATGTTGTAAGCGGTTCCAAAATGCACCCGTGAACAGAATTTAACCTTAATTGTGAATCTGTGTTACGTTTTTCATTTGTCAGAGACTGAAGGATGTATCAGGAGAAGCCTATTACCCTCTACTGGAAGACGAGTAAGCAATCTCCATCCCAAACTTTCCGCTTTGGCCCCTCCACTCCGTCGCTATTTTTCACATCACCCAGTCATTTATTTTGGCTCGGGTAATGTCACAAACCCTTTACTTCTCCCTCCTTCAGACAGTCAAGTCTGCCCCAGTCCACCAGCAGCAATGAGCTGTCGGCCACCGTCACGCTCCCACTCATCATCCGAGAGAGAGACACCGAGTACCAACTCATCCGCATCATCCTGTTTGACAGGCTGCTCAAGGTCTGCTCCGTACACACACACACACACACACACACACGCTTTAACAGCACATACACTCACACATGAGCATGTGTTCCCCAATTAGACAGAGTGCCTCAATATGTCAGTGCTAAGTGCTCGTTTCAACTCTATTATTATTTGTATTATCATTTAAACAGGTTACTGTTGAATCAGAGCTTGGTCATTTATACTCTGTTTCATGTTTTGTCTTCAGGCCTATCCTTACAAGAAGAACTTTGTGTGGAAAGAGGCTAGAGTGGATATTCCCCCTCTTGTTCGAGGTCTGGCGTGGGCAGCACTGCTTGGCATTGAGGTACAGGAGAAATGTCATCCTGTGTTGAGAAAAGCTGCAGTTTTAACATTGTTTTGCGCGGACATTTATCATTTATTGTTACACAGGGAGACATTCAAGCCAAATACGAGAGCATTGACAAGGATACTCCCATACCAACTGACAGACAGGTAACTTATTTAAAAGAAGACACAGCCGTAACAAGTTAAAAACTTTTTTGGCTTCATTCTTTTGTTGGGTGTGTTTTTTTGCATGCCTACAGATTGAGGTGGACATCCCGCGCTGTCACCAGTACGATGAGCTGCTGTCGTCTCCTCAGGGCCACATCAAGTTCAGGCGTGTGTTGAAAGCCTGGGTGGTCTCCCACCCTGACCTGGTCTACTGGCAGGGTTAGACACTCTTCCGTCAATTTCATTTGCGGTCTCACTGGATGTTTCCTTTGCTTCTCGTTATTCTTTTTGATTTACCCTCTGTTGCACCCCCCAACCCCCTCCTCCTTTGTTTGTGTTATTCTTTATTGTACTACACATGCACGGACACTAGATGGTGCTCATGTCACATCTTGTAAATTCCCTTCCTTGCCCTCAGTTACAACCACGTGACAGCACATTTGTGTTTTCTTCCCATCATTTCAGGTTTGGATTCACTGTGTGCCCCATTCCTCTACTTAAACTTTAACAATGAAGGTAATGAATAATAAAGGAGTTATTTCTACTTTTCTTTTTTTGGCTTCTTTTCATATTTATCTTGTCCTTTTTACAGCCCTGGCATATGCCTGCATGTCTGCCTTCATCCCCAAGTACTTGTACAACTTTTTCCTGAAGGACAACTCTCATGTCATTCAAGGTGAGATATACTAGCCTACACACTCATTCTGCTGTGTTTTGCACAGCAATACAGTCTTGTGATTTTAAAGCTTATCTTTTGTGTTTCTCTTGACATAAATTACACACTAGCTCAAGATTACTTGTCTCCACTTAAGTATCCACTTAAATATTAAGGAAGCAACCACCGCAGCGCTTTCCTGGCTGCATAATCACTTCCTTTTTACAAACTTTTTATCTCTTGTCGATTTTTTTTCAGTTTGTCCTCTACCGGTACATAACTACTCAATTTGCAAACTTGCAGAAGACACCGGCCAAAATGTCTTTATAATGTTGTGATGATATCTTTGTTCCTTTGACGGAAGAGTGTCTAACCCTGCCAGTAGACCAGGTCAGGGTGGGAGACCACCCAGGCTTTCAACACACGCCTGAACTTGATGTGGCCCTGAGGAGACGACAGCAGCTCATCGTACTGGTGACAGTGTTTTTGAGCTAATGTAGTCAACTGCCACTGCAAGTTCAATATTAAACATAGTCAGCGCATTCAGCTAAGTTCAAAAACAAATTATCAGCGGCTGGCACCGAGCATCGGGCCCTCAGCTCAATGTTGATTACATTTTGGCTCCATGTTGTTCCTAAGCTGTAAAAACTAATTTCAGTTTGTCTTAATGGAGTTTGCAGCTGAGCCACATCATTTAGAGATAGGGAAACAAATGAAACTGCAAAAGCCTGCAGAGAAATGTCACAAGCAATTCTTATGTGACAAGGGCCACACAATACACCTCTTGAACTCTGGTGGGAACGTGGCTCTTATCCGTTCTTTCCACTGCTAGATGCCCTGGAGAGCTAGCTAATGTTTATCTGTCTGATTGGATGATCTTTGTTCATTTACAGCATGAACAATGGTGCTAGTACAGCATTACAATGTTTCCATTTGACGTTTGCAGAAGTTAATTTCCCTGGTTGCACAGTTGATCAGCAGTCTACCTGCAACATTTTGTTTTCCTGTCTCTTTGTTATAAGACAACAAAAAGTTTTAGAAAGTATCTGAACTATGAGATCTCTTTGCTTCATGACTGATTTACTGAATCCGATCATGTATTAGGTCGGTTTGTTTGTTTATGTTTGTGTCATAGATCTTGTGTTCTTACTGTTGACTGTAAACGCTTACTGCTAGTGTGCCATTGGTTCAGTTACAGTTTGCCAATGTGTCTAAGGTTGCTCACTCCTGCTGTAAAGTCTTCGGTCGAGTCCACTTCCTTTCAGGTTTTTAGCACTCAAGCTACACAATACATTATATATAGACCTTTTGCCTGTGTTTCAGAGTACTTGACCGTCTTCTCCCAAATGATTGCCTTCCATGACCCAGAGCTCAGCAACCATCTAAATGAGATTGGCTTCATCCCAGACGTAAGTTTCCAAGAGTGCAAGTGCCCTGACACCTTGACGACAATAAGCAGCAGTGGAAGGCATGCAAGGACAACGACATTGTCTTTTATTGCAAGTCAAAAACAGTAAGGAATTATTCCAGTTGTTTTCTCCACATTAGGGCCAAAGGAAATGAACATCCATAGATCACAGTGTATATCTTTTCATTGTCGTTCACACTTTTTTTTCCACATCCTCCTTCCCAGTATTTGTGGCGAGGGTCAGGGTCTCCCTGTAGTGCACTGGTGATTTATACAGTGATTAATGTCTGCCATGCACACTTAATGATTGTCCTCTGCCAGGCTTACCATATTTCTCTTACTATATGCCACCTCTTCCTGCCCTTCGCTTCAGCTGTGCGCAGACAGTGACAAGGTTAACGTGTTCTACAGTCTCGCTGGGGTTTCAGATGGTGTGCTGATGAATGTGTGTCACCTGTGGACCGGACTCTGGGACATTACCCGATGAAAAGTGGGGTCTTTATCATCGAGGAGTCAAGGATCAAAGCGGCCGCTTCCTCCTCCTTGCACTTTCTGATGCTGCAGCTCTTTTTCTAAAGTGGTGCAAGTGACTGTCTGCCATCATTTAAAGTGTGTAGAAAAACATGAAATTAGGAAAGATACTTTGGCTTGTTGCACAAATGTTACCTGTAGTTGTTGATGCTGTTATGATGCTGACTTGACATGTACTGCATGTACAGAGCTACCAGTATTGACTTGCCTTTCAAAGGAGACTTGATATTCTTGTTTTTGTTGGTAGGCCAGGATGATATTGGAACAAGCTTTGTTGATCCAGCTTTCATGTTTGATGTCAATCCCAGCAATTAGACTTTACAGACCATAAATCCCCTTTTCCTCTGTGAACTTCAGAGAACTCTCTAAACCGTTGTTTTACTGAGGAAACAAATCCATCGGCCCTAAAAGACCAAATGTCCCTGCAGTGTAAAATGGATTTGCTTCCAATTTATGCAAACCAAAACATGGCTAGATTAATACAGTTTGTCTTGTGCAAGCAGCACACAGAAACCACAAGTAATCTTTGGAAATGTTGTGGCGTTCAAGGACTCTGCTCCAGTAATGCCTGAAGCCATCGGCAGAGAGTCAGATTGCATGTGGCCAGCGGTTTGATTCCGGCCATTCTCAATTTGGCCACATCTGCTCCCCTGGGTCTGCCATTTACAACTACACGAATCCAATCTGGCTGGACTCGCAGTTCTGCTAGTGCACGGTTGAATTGAGACTCAGTGCGGTGGCTCTCTCTCTCTCCTGGTCATTCCTCCTGGGCTCCGAAGAGGTCGACTGAACAGTCACCAGCTCCCACGCAATTAGCTGTCGATTAACTTACTGAGATGAGCTCCAGTATTCCTGCACATTCTGCTCCAGACCCGTTGCTACTGAATATTACAGAGCCTCAGCGATAGTGGCCAGCGATTGGCAGGTGTTATAACAGGTGGTTAATGGTGGAGTGTGTGTGTGCGGTCTTTCATTTTTATTTTGTGCATTTCCTCCAGGGAAAGTGTAGAATGGAGAGAAAGGAAGATGGCTGACAAGATGATTTGTATGATGAGATTCATTGTTTGCTTTCTCCCCATTGACAAATATCCAAACTCAGCAGTTTGCTCTTTATGGCCGTTTCTGTTTCTCAGAAGGCGTAGAGATGTGTGCTGCATGTCTTAGAGTCTATAGTGAGAAATCAGTTCACTTATTTCATGTGAGCTCTCAGCAATTTTATTTGACGTACTGAATATTGCATACAAATGAATGCTTCATGATCTCATAAATGTGCTGACTGTATTCTTATCTCTTTTTCTTACTGCACAGCTTTATGCTATTCCATGGTTCCTGACCATGTTTACACGTAAGTAGCTGTTCCTTGTACTCACAATGTGGATATGACGTCACACTGAGCAGAATCAAAAACCTTCAGAGTCTGCTTCATTTTAGAGTATGAATAAAAGAGACTGAAAAGGTCAGTGGGTCCAGTATGGACCAGATCTGTAGGTCTTTGTGTGTTTTTCTCTCCATGACCTTTATTGTAGCTGCTAATTAATTCCAGATCTGAAAGGAAAGGACTCGACCGCTCAGTCCCACACTAACTCAGATTTTCACCAGCACTTTTTTCATTTATCATCATTTAAAATTTTGTCGAGGCTTTCAGCGACATCTTGCAGTCTACATCAGTGGATAGAGTTTGCTCAGTTATCATTGATGATCATGATACATGACATAAAAAACACATTTTCAGTTGATGGACTGAACTGATTTTGCAGCTAAGAGGCTTTAAAACCAGTGGTGAAAAGTAATTGAATACATTAAACCAAGTACTGTAATTTCTTTTGGTACTTTTTGTTTTACTAATTTATTTCCATCTTCTGCTACTTCATACTTCTACTCCACTACATTTCCATCTACAGCTGGAGTGCTAGTTACTTTTCAGAGATGTTGCATTCAAAACATATGATGCATTGCTATTGATTAAACGACCCAAAAGTACTGTATATAAAGCAGATGATCCAATACTACAATAAAATATAATGAAACACATGGGCCATTCTTGTTGCTGATACTTATATACTGTACACTGTTAAATACAGGGCATGTATTTTATCGTGTTGTACTTTTGGCTTATGAAAGTTATTTGAATTATTCTTCCAATGGTCTTTTCTTGTAATGTAATGTCAGGTTTTTTTTGACATGCTGACTGGTGGTGCGTATCACTGTTTTAAAATAATTTCCCCAAAAGGCCAGGCAGAATTGGATGGTGCACTATACTGTAGTTTTTAAAAGGCAAAGGTCTTTTGTATGCAGGAACCAAATCTGACTAAGTGGCACGTCTCTGTGACTCTGACTAAGCAGAGTGAGCTGTAGACTTTACAGGATTATTGTAACGCTTCCTGTGGACCAGTCTGCACGATTTAATGTGTCTAAGTAGTGACTCGCAAGACCATTAACGCTCCAAGTTAGAAAAATAAAAACCAAATGTGCCTTTAGATATTGTAGGGAATACAGTATACTGTATAAGCCATTGTGAGTGTTGGTGTGGTTGTTATCGTTCAGCTATTTCAAGGATATTGATCACATTGTCGTGATTTTACAGTCAGGTGAAAACAGGCAGATAATGTATTCTCACCTTCAGTTCGCAAGAAGATTTTTGAGGTAACATTAAGACGGAGAAAAACAACATTATGTCGAGGTCCATGGGTAGGATGTGGCAGACAAAATCAATTCCAGGCGCTCTATTCCGGGATGGTAAAAATAAAAAGCCTTGAATAAATATTGATTTAAAACATTATGAAAATACACTCAAAACTCATCTGCGAACTTTCCTTCCTCAGGAGAACCTTTAGGAGGGCGTGATGTATCTTTATACCTTGTTATGCCCATATTTATTCAATATATATATTATTTCTTTTACGATCTTGAATGCCCTAAATTGGATTTTGTGTCCCACATACTAATGAATGTCCTCCCTCTTTAATATAACTTCAAGCGCAAATGTGGATGTAAGGGTCAAGATAAACACTCCTGCTGCTAGTTTTACCTCAAGAGTTTTAACACTTTTACAAACAAATAGCAAAAATAGCAAAAAGCTCATGAGGAACTTTTGGCAGATCTATTAACTATGAGAAGATATGTCCATACATGCATCACTGAGCTTGTTCAAAATAAGCAACCTATGTGAATCTTATAATGTTCAGCGTAGATTGTGATGTCAACATGGACTGCAATATTTTGCATGGTGTTTATAATGTTTTGTCACTAACCAGTATGTACAGGGAATAAATAAGAAAGAGTTTCATCAAGTTAGTACCAGTTTAGATGTAGCCAAATTGATCTTCTTCAGCCCTTTGCAATGAGGTATTTAATTCTTCAGTCAAACACACACACACGCATACATACAGACCACTCCTGGGGCAGAGAGTGTGGGGTGTGACCCTTTTACCCCCTACCCCTTTTCCTCCCCCCTGAGGCAGTGTGTGAGTCCAGTATTCAGGAGGTGTGCCCCTCTGACTGCTAATGTCCTCAATCCAATATGAGACAAGGTTGGAGGGTCATCCTCAATTCACAGAGACACACACACACACACACACACACACTGCCTGTCAGTCACATCCTAGTCTGCTCAGCTGACTGCTAATGTGATGCAGACCCTCCGAGGCAATTTCTCACCACTCCTACACTCTCGGCCTCACCAAAGCCACATTCCACACACACGCACACACACACACACACACACACACCTACTTCCCAGCATCCACCTTAACAAACCCGCGGGATGATAGAAACAGGTGGACAGTTCTGGTTCTCATGCATAAATCTCAACAGAGAGGAAACATTATATTTTCGAAAAACTGAAAGTAATATCACTGAACTAATAACTGCAGTGGGACACATTATCAGGATGTGGTTTTAGTTGGCTTGAAATAATGTGTGCAGGTTCCTTGCTCTAAAGCTCCTCAGCCCCCTGATGTTCTTCCTGTCATTTTTCCACCACAACACCCACCTAAAACCATTTTTCCCAGCTGCCTCCCCCACATCAAATATCCCTCCAGGCAACCTTGCCAACGTACAATATTGCTTAGTGAGCTTCCCATTTTAAAGCCATAGAGCCATCTTAAGTAAATGCACTATGCACATGCAAATCACACTCATTATGTACAAACTGATTCCCCATGTCTCTCTATGTGCGTGTTGCATTCTATTATATCCCGCTTGCAGCAGCCTATTGTGCATCCCTCGTGGGATTTGTCTTTTCAGGCACTCTGGTATTCAGTCATTTTGTAAAATCTCCCCTTTGTTGTGTTTATTTCTGTGCGCTCTATACAGATGTGTTTCCACTGCACAAGATCTTCCACCTGTGGGACACGCTGCTGCTGGGTAACTCCTCTTTCCCCTTCTGTATCGGCGTGGCCATATTGCAGCAGCTCAGGGACCGTCTCTTGGCCAACGGCTTCAATGAGTGCATCCTACTCTTCTCTGACCTGCCAGGTGAGAATATAAGCTGGCATATACATCTTTGTAAATACTATGTCTTCCTTTTGTCCCTCTTGTCAAGTTTATTACCTACTTGGGCTGTCTGCCAAATCTTACTTGGTAATAAACAACAACCGAACGGCATCTTTATTTACTTTCTGCATGCGTTAAGCAGTTGTACCTCTGCAGTTATATATGAGCAAGTGAAAATCACACTCTGCCATCCCCAAACCTTTCTAAAAGGTTGTCCATCTTTGTGGGCAACTGCAGGAGGCAGTTTTTTTTTTTTATTCAACAGAGAACCAATGTGTGCTGATGTGTCTTGAGTTAATGTCATCCTCAAAGCAGGCAGCTCTGCTCTCCAACAAACACACTCCTTCCTTGATGTGCTGTCGGCGTGCCACGCTCTGCATCTGTGGAACAGTCAACCGCTGCACTCTGGGAATTGTCTGCCACAATAATCACAACCTCCGCTGTAGAGTTCTCCAGCATCGCTTTTAATCTTGATTCAAATCCATCGTGAGTCTGTGTAGACTGCTTAGCCACTAATATGAATTGTTGCTGTTTGATTTTTGCGGTGCTATATCAGTTGTGGGGCATCTAACCAGGGAGGGTAAGTGGCACCTTTTCAGCTCTGGACCACAAATGCAGGATTACTCCTGCAAGAGATATAGATAAGACTCGCATTAAACAATGCCCAGCGTTAGCATGGGGATGTGAAGCAACTATCTGCTTTGCCAATGCCAACATACAGAGACATGTATTAAACATTGCACTTAACCCATAATAAAATATACAAACTACATAAATAACTCAGCTTTATGGTTGTTAATCCAGTTGGTTTCAGTGCGTGGACAGGCAAGAGGAGTATTCCTGCCTCCTTTCCTTTCTTAGGAGGGTCGACAAATCAATGAGGTATTCAGTGGGTTGATTCTGATAATACAAGCTTTAATGGAAATGCATCTTATTAGCGTTGCTCTGTTGTAACAGAATGACCCCCAGTCCGAGGGGCTTTTAACGTGACACATTGCCATGGGGACTTCGATGTTTTTGTCGACTATAATCTGCCTCACAGACTGAACACACACTGTGGAGACAGTAGTGTCTCTTAATACATGCCCTCTTTACGACTCCTTTTCAGTTTCACAAAGACATTACTTCAGCAAAGTATCGGTGACATAAAATCAGAGAGCGGCATTCATAATTTATGTACCTCTCGCCTGGGGGATAGCTCAAACAATTTCCTTTAAAACTTTATTTCCCACTGGTGCTGAGCCCCTATTTTTTCTGGCTGAAAGGCAGAATGACATCGGGGTTTTAAAACCAATAGAGGCGGGGACGATTTGTCCAAAAGGCTTGCTGGAGCACTCTGTAAACTAAGGCCAACAGCCTCCCCTTCAGCCTAAATTCAGCGTTGCCGCACTTCACTGTCCAACAGATTCATGTGATTGAGGCAGAAGGGAAAAGGAGAGCCAGTTCTCCTTATAAAGGTAAAGTATGTTGGCCTAGAGCTGCAGTCGGCTTCTTTGGCAAGATTTCCTGAGAGTGGCTACCGCTGCCAGCTCGTTTCTGTATATCACTTCCAGCCTTATTATCGCAGCTTGTGTATACCTGGGTAGTTACAGTGTAGTATCCGGCAAACTATATTAGGAATGAATTCCGGGCTGCAGACTGACCTCAACCTGTTTATTTAAGTTTCCAGCCATGTTCTAGTACACAAGATGGTGTTATATAACTTGTTACAGACTGCATATCCAAGTATTCAACAGTTCAGCACAATATGTATCACCCCTACTAAATGAGAGAAGAAGTCTTACTGCTGTGGGTTTATAATCCTTGACTGTACAGGCTTTATTTTTTAGACATGCTAGCAGAATGGCTTTAGTGATGGCAATGTTAGTGTCTGTCTGTCGGCTGTTCCACCACCCTGGTCCAGACTCATTTTTTCAACAGCTAGTTGATGGATTGCCATGAAATTTCACACACGCATTCATGGTTCCCAAAGGATGAAGCCTACTGACGTCGGCGACCCCCTGACTTTTCTACTACTGTAACCATCAGCTCAAAATTTAGTTCAGCTCATGATGGAATTCCTGCAAAAACTAGTGACGTTCTCAGCCACATCAGCTTTATTTTTAGGGCTATATAACAAATGTTAGCACGGCAACATGCTTAACTAAGATAGTGACCATGTTACTCATACTTCCACAGCAAAGTACTGCTTCACAGAGCTGCTAGTGTATTTGTGGACTTGTTCCTTACTCACCCATCTTAACAGGCTAAATATTTTTGATTGAGCATGCCAATTGTAGTGCATGTGATTCAATGCATAGTACATGAAAGTAAACATATAGTAGGTTTGGCAGTCTTAGATAATTGAGTTACAATAATAGACCGTGGCAGCCTTTGTTGGTTTTGGAGGTCAGTCTGTATTTGCTCTGCTTTACCACATTCATGCAGTTATGAGTACACAAAGCCACACACACACACACACACTGAGTTATGGAAGACATCTTGTAATTTGTGGTCTGCACCTGCTCCTTCCTGACATCAGGCGTGCAGAATTGATGTCCTCATACAACTGAGACTTGCATGAATTTGTTTCAGAGCAGAGTCCACATGCTTCACATGTGTGTAACAACAGAAACAGAGTGTGAAGCCAGAAAAACATGCCCTGATGCTGGCTGACCAGTATAGAAGAAGGACTATTGACTAAATCTAGTTAGTCAAACTTACAGCGAGAAATCAAATAGGATACAGCTGATGTAAAAGAGGAAGAATCCAAGATTTAATTTCAAACTGGTTTGGTACACACCATCATGGACATTTCTGTTCATTTCAGCCTGTGCATGATGGGAGCCTGTATTTAGTGGTGATGACAGGTGGTGTCAGTGGTGAAAGGGTACAGAAACATGCATATACATTTTGACTTCATCAAAGGTTCAGTGAAGTGGATGAACTTTACAAGATGCATAAGAAGGCTTGACATTTAGTCCTGAAATAAAAACAAGTCTGCTCTCTTTCTATTCCCGTCGGCAACTGTCGGAATAAAAGTTAACGGTCAAGATAACGTTACAGGACAGTGGCTCTTAAATTATTCAGACACACTCCCCTCTCTCTCCCTCCTTCTAGGCAGTAAATAGGGCCAGTGACAATAATTCTCAGTGACAAGCCTATTACACATAACACTGGGAAGTCTATACTTGCCAATATTCCAACGAAGAGAAGGAATCCAAATTTAAGGAAAGTGATTCAGACAATAAGGTCATGCTCCCACCACTGGTTTCCCAAGCTGTCAATACTTTCACTGGTATTTCACTCATCATCCTTCACACAGCTTCCTCTTCACAAATGTGTTGCTCAAGTCATTTTGGCTTTCTGGACCATGTACAAAGACTCAAATATTGCTGAATTGTCAATGAGTTTCATGAATGATTTCACACTCAGCATATCAGAGTCTGAAATCAAATTAAAAGTGAAACAGGTAAGACCTGTGCTGCAACATTTCGCCTTGGAGCCAGCAATTCATCTCGGCTGCCGTTTGTTTGCAATTAATCTCATTTTGTGATTTCCCCCATTTGCTAAGTCTTGTAGCCTTGGGTAATCTATAACTTTCTCTTGTTTGAAGACTTCATTGATTCACAATAGACCAGAAAGGCTCTCCGGTTGACAGGAGCCGTGTGTTTACTGATGATGCAGCGGCATTTGCCTTCACGGGACATTAGCATCTGTCTCAATGAGCAGAGAGCTGGGCACGGAACCGATGAGCCATAGTTATAGACGTTTAGCTCTGAGAAAAACAACCACGAGCTGCTGAAAGTGCTCGAGGCAACACGGCACACAGGGACACCTTGAAAACATCAGCAGAGGGAGAAGGAGAATATTGATGCTGAAGGTTTAGTGTTGGAAGTGGATGACAGATTTGGCATGACATATTTTCATTTGGATTTTGTGATTTGACTGATAGTGTACTCTGGGGCATTTTACCATTGGAGTACACATCAAATAATACTATTGCAGGCAGCCAGTAGGATTAAGTAGGACCTGGGTATCCTATCCATCATGTCCTGACAATATTTACCTGGGGCTGAATGCAGTAATTAGCTCAGCTTCACTCCAGCGTTTGAGCTAAAGGTTGAACTATGTCTACAAATACTCAGAAATACCTCAGAAGAGTTATTTCTGAGCTGCTTATTTTTCACTGTTGGCAAAGGGAAGTTCTCACTTGAAAATGACTGACACGGAGTGTTTTATGACATTCAGAACTGTAGCATTGAAGTAATAATGTCAACGGGTAGTTTTTCTGGGGGCTTTATTGTCATCGGGTAGTTTTTCTGTGTGCAATCAACACATTCAGAAGACTGACAGGCTGCTTTTTATTTAGTATTCAAAATCCTTTGATTGGTGAATATGCCTTGAAAACAATCGTAATTATTTGTTTTTAACAATTCTTTGGCACTTTCATTCGCCCCCTCTCACTCTCGCCACAATTTCAAGGATCAGGATATGCACAGCAGTTTGTTTTAATCTTGTAATTCAAATTCAACAAAAGCAACCACAGTTGTGACTTCCCAAAGCATTTTCTTAAGTTTCAGTTTTGGTTATTTGACTTAGTTTCCTGGGTAAACGTGTTGGATTCATGAGAACCACTTTGATTGATCACTGAAATGAGACTGCTAGTACTACTTCAGGGATGCAATCCAAGATTGGTACATGCACCCTTTAAAGACATGCAAATCCAATGCACATCATCCATCAACGCAAACAACCAACAATTGGAAAACCCTCTCATGTCTACAAGTGGCATTTTGAAACGTAATCAACAACATGAATCGTTCCCTCACGGGTTGTCCAAAGTAATCATTGGTATACAGTATAACTATGAAGATTAAAGATGGATGGATGAACAAACCTCTGGACAATATATAATCAATTTCCATTCTCCCACCTTATGTTATCAATGTCATCGCGGTTTACAAATAAGGGGAGAAGGGGAATTGTCACCACCGATGGTTGGCTCTGTAATCTGTGGCTAATGTACAAAGCAATTTTCATGGTTTGTCTGTTGTACTGTGCAAGGTTGGTTGGATAATGCAACAGATTTTCACTTTGTGTTTTAATTTACGAAACCCTTTAATCTCCATTACTATCAGGTCTTTCTTCCTTTGCGCCACAATCCAATTCCACTACTAATCATGCTATTCTACTATTTGTGGCAACAAGTAACAGCCAGCAATCAACACCTCTACATCATTACTGAAATGTAATTTTGCTTCCTAAGATGTAAAGAAATTGCTCTTTCATGAAATTGTCTGCCTTGGAATTGCCCAGCTGAGCCCAGGACTTGTTAAAACCGCTATCAATCTCCTCTTCCCCATTCCTGCCTCTTTTAGCTGGAGGAATGATTGCATGCAGCATTCGTCGCCCTAGGGAGGGAAAATGTGTTTCCCTGAACTGCCTATGTGCCCGTCGGTGAGGAATCTCAGACCACCAGTGTGTTTTTCACTGGAATGAGCCTCGTAACAGAGTCTGTGAGGTCCTAGCCCATGAGAGCTGACAGACCCTAACCTTCGCTGTGGGACTTAGAGTGGGGGAAAGACACATCTTTCATATCATTTTGCTGGCGCCTGGGCCAGGTGCAGGTCATACCAAGGAGCACTCATTAGGCAGACTTGCTTATTATCCACGAAAAAAGGGGAGTGAAAGAGAGGATGTCAGTGTGAAAGAGTGTGAAGGAAAGAATTCCGAATTTACCCAAATCCTCGGCTAATCCAGTGAGTCCCTGTTCCCTAATCCTCTCTATTCTCAACGTGAGAAGCAGGAGAAAGATGGATACTGCTGGAGAGGCATTAGGGGGAAAAGAAGAATATTTTGCTCTGCCCTGAAAACCTATTTTAGAACAAGTGCTTAGATGAGGGACAGCAGCTAGACGATGACCAGTTATTATCTGAAAGAGCCACCGGCACTGCTGGATGACTACTTACGATTGTTAATGGCAGCAAAATGCCAAGGTCAAGCTGCTCTCTTCTGCAACTAAACCTCCCACACCCCATTTACATATTATTTTATGCTTTATGGGAGGGAAACACACTTGTATTCATTAATTTTACTGTCACTCCCAGCAGTTAAATAATAAGTGAAAGTAAAATGTTATCAGTGGTAATTGAAAATGCAGAGATCAGCAGAATACTCTCTGTTCTGAGTTTATTTAGGTTTTAAGTCAAAATGTCTTGGTCAATAGGTTTCCATGAGATCTGGTACAGGTGTTCCCCTCAGGGTGAATTTTAATTGCTTGAGTTTCCCTCTAGTGCCACCATTTAGCTCACATGCTAACACACTGAACTGAAATGGTGACTAATTAAAAATGATAACAGCTGAACATCAATATGTTGGCATTGTTGTTGTGAGCATTTAGCTCAAAGCACGACTGTACAAGTACAGCCTTGCAGAGCCCCTAGCATGACTGTAGACGCTTGCTGTGAAGTAAAAAGCTGCTGTTTTCACCCAAGGCGGCTAATTTCCACCTAAAGATCCATGTTTCCTGGCTTAGTTGGGTAAACATAAAAAAGATGTTGTTTTTCAGTGATTTCATAATAATTGGGTGTAGAGTAATGAAGGTATTTCATTAAAAAAAGGCGATATTAAGGCTGCTCTATTGTTTATGACTTTGCTCATAGGTGGCATTAACATCAACATTGGCAAGTAGCATTTTCATATTACTCTTCTTTTGGCTGCACAGAAATTGACATTGAGCGCTGTGTTCGTGAATCCATCAACCTCTTCTGCTGGACTCCAAAGAGTGCTACGTATCGACAACATGCTCAGCCACCAAAGGCTGCTGGTGACATTGGCTTTGGGAAAGCAGCAACATACTACTCGTCTGACTACCAGGACATGCCCAAGACTGACCTGGTGAGTTGAATGAATTAAGTTGAATCTTTTCTTCACAGGTTGTGAACTGATTTTCCTTATTATCGCCGTAGTATCTCCAACTTTTACTGTCAGTGACTGTTGAGGTTCAGCCACAGTGACCAAGGAGGGAGTCTTCTTTTGTTTGCCTTTAGCTGGTGTTTTTTTCTGTGATTTGTTTTTATGCTGTATCCGTTATTACAGTACAAATGAAGTCTTTGTTTCTAAAGTCTAGTATCTGAGACAATGAGCTGTCTCTTTCAACACACTTTGAATATTCAAGGCCTCGAAATGACACAACACAGGTTTCAATGAAATTATATGTTAGAGACAGAGTGAGACTGGACTTTTTACAGGAATTCAATTCATCATATACGTCTGCTGATATGCTGCAAAATCTATATCTTAACAAACAAGTGACATAATGCTCTTGGTAATAACATATAGTCGTATTAATGGGGTAATGTTTTGGTAATTTCAGAGGTATTCGTTTGTTAAGAACAATGAAAATATCTTGGTAATATGGATTCATTTTATGTATTTGAATGCCAATAATGGGAAAAACATCTCCCATCTCTCGGGTATTAATGGGGACAGTAAATCTTACTGTCTAACTCTGAGCTGATGCAATCACAGAGTAATACCATGTAATATTAATTTGAGGTTCTGTTTTGATGAAGACAGCGTAATAACAGGTTAATATGCTTGTTAATATTGAGGTTATGTTTACCCTCATGTTTAATGTTTTGATAATAAAACGTAATGGAGATCGCTATCAACAATTACCACAAAATAATGCAGATATTCTATTGTAATTTTACTGTCGGTTAATGCTGTCAGAATTCAATTTCAAATTCACTGATCAGTGATTTGAAATACGAATATCAGCCTAACATTTATTGTGTCTTTACATAGTCAGCATGAGCAACCTTAATACAAGGCTGCCAGATCTTTTTCTTTTTATTTATTTATTGCCACTCATACAGACTCGCACTGTACAGACATGATGGGTTATTTATAAAAGGTTTAATGAATGTGTATCATCAGCAGCTGAGTTTAAATTGGAAGGTAGAGTTTGCTTGTGAAATACTTTTCAGCTTTTGTAGCAATTCTTAAAATGGGGTTATACATGTCTTTGCATTTAACAAAATACATTTCATTAAAGTTGATTCGTTTGGCAAAAGTCCATTCAGTGTGAGATGTCAATCCCTTCTAATTTTACTTGAACACAAAATGAAAGTTCCTTGTAGCAGCTTTAAACAAACCCGCACCTTTTAATCTCGAGATTAAAAGGTGCTATTTACACACACACAGACTGTTGGTTCACACAAACTAACAGTAAACCAGTTACACTGTATGTTGCCATGTGTTCAATGTAGGTCCATGTTCAAACGTTTGTGTCAACAGGACACATTATCCAAACAGTTTGGAATCATCTCGGACAGGGAATTGCTTCATATCTCATATTAGCTTAAACAAAGAAATTTGTATTTTTGTACAAAGCAAAGACTGTGGATTATGTATCCCTCATCACTTACATTGAAAATGCTTTAAGAAGGGATCCTCTTTTATTAGGGCCAGGATGGACAAGTTTTAATCTAAGAAAGATTGTTTGAAGAAAGACTTGAAAAGATGTGAGTCTTTCCTGTAGGCTAATATTTAATCGGAAAGATGGAGTTAAACAACAAACAATACTCAATAGATGCTTCTATGGTATGTTTGCGTTGCATGCTGCCCTATCACCCTCCTCTCTGGTAAGAGAGCAGGAGTCTTTGTCGGCAGATTCTCCGCCCTCGTAGTGAAGAGAAATCCATCTCACTGGACAGCTGCTGTCCACTCAGCTTGGTCTGAGTGAGTGAATCGGCAAAAACAGGCTCTCCTTCTCTGTTCGCTGAGCCACTAATAAGACAATCTAAACATAGCAAAACAAATACAAAAGACGCCCTGCACGTGGACCATTCATTCAATTGTTGACTTTGTCTCATCAATCGTTGACATATATTTAGTTCATCTCCAGCGAGTTGATCAAGTTAGGTGGTCTCCCTAATTCTCAAATTGCTTGTTGAGAATGGCGTTCACATGCAGATTTATGGACGACTGCTTGCATGGGAGTGTCGCTCAGATGTATAAGTTGTCCATCTCAAAAAGAGGATGGTATTATTATTGGCTATTATGCTTAACATTGGTAGCTTTGACAAATGAAAATAAACAAATGCGGTACAGTTCACAGGAGGTTATAGAACATTGTCATGTAACAGCTGGCAGAGCTCGCTTTTCAATGATTGAGCGAATGGATGTCCATCATGCTTCCGGGTTCCAATGATTCAGAACTTGTGCACCACATGAACATTTAAAACTGTGAGCAAATGGAGCATCTTCAATTAGGTAGGATAATCTATACCAGATTTGTTGTGAATGAGTGACTGACTAAGACCAAGACACACGAAAACACCTGTATAATATCCACTATATCAGGGGTCGGCAACCCGCGGCTCGCGAGCCGCATGCGGCTCTTTAGCCCCTCTGTTGCAGCTCCCTGAGTCTTTGTGCAAAAAAAAAAAATTATTTTCATGTTTTTTGTCAGTGGACAATCTTTCAAAGGGAACACCTCATATCTTGGAGTTTGAGGTGATACTGTGTCACGGAAAATAAAAAACGTTTTAATATTGAGTCAACTAAAATGTGCGTCACATCCTATTACGTCGCCGTCAAGCGCCTTCCCCTGCAGGTGGCTCGTCGTGATTGCAGACTCGGTAAGGTTATCAATGGATAAATCCAAAAAAAGAAAACTCCTGGAAGAAAATAGAGAATTTAATTCTGCGTGGACGTATTTATTTGCGTTCACTGCCAACAACGCTGGCCTACCTGTATGCTTAATATGTGGCGAGAAATTTGCAAACAACAAAAAATCAAAGGTTGAAAGACACTTTCAGACCAAGCACACAGCATTTGCTGAAAAAGATCAAGCTGGAGATGCGCTAAATATCGATGATGATTGATGGCTGTACGTGTCTGAGCAAAGAAGAGGATGACATCGCACTGAAATGGACTTTAGTCTTACTTAAATACAAACTGCCTCTTTTTTTATCTTCACTCATTTTAAGATATTAGGCTGCAGCTATATGTTATATTTATTTCAAATAAGCTACTTTTTATTTCATATTTTTTCCACAAACATGGGGAGAGGACCCAAATAGACTTGACTTGTTCCGTGTTTGATTCACTTCTGCAGCTATGTTATATTTATTTCCCACAACTATGGGGAGGACTCAAGGCCTGCATAGTTATGTGTTTAGTTCTGTGACCTCAATGTAGGCCTACACATGCCAGTGTATTTTTTTTCTCTTCATAAAAGTTAAAATGGCAATTAATTGTCTTTATTCTTGTTCTATTATTTCATAAATACAACAAACTATAGTTTTTGTATATGTAATATAACTATATATAAAACGTATATAAGCTGTGATATCGAATAGCTTTTGCGGCTCCAGACACATTTTATTTGGTAGAAAATAGAGCAAAATGGCTCTTTGGACAGTAAAGGTTGCTGACCCCTGCACTATATGATGCAATCTAATACAACATCTCTGCAATACATTGTAGCATTTTGAAGCCTATTATATAAAGTTTAGTTGACAATACGACATATTTCAACCATTAGAAACATTTCTCAATATTATACACATTATAGAAACGACCATAGAATTGAATGAATGCCTCTCTGACACATTGTCAACAGACTCTGAACTACAAAGGCTTCGGAAAGCTGGGATTTATTCCAGGGTGTCATAAAGTTTTGCATTGCATTACATGTTACTGTCTGCCCCGTTTTATTTCCAGTTATTAGAAGCTTAATCATAAGTAAACTCTACAACGTATTTCAGTGATACATCTTTCAAGTAAAGCTAATACTGCTCTTCAAAGCATCAATATTTCAGCTGGAGTGCTGTACATACATACTGTACAATTTGAAAGGTTTTCAGTTGCCTTACGATTTCATTAGTCTGTAATGAACACATGACTACAATTCTAAGTCATCAAACATAAGTGTATAACAAGTTGATAATCCAACAGTAAAGCAGCATTATATTTAGATCTACTGTAACTCTGTGGTCAAAGTGTGCGTCTGGACTCAAATTCTGTCTTTTGTCAGCAAAAAGAGAAGCATTTTCATTAGAGGAGGCTGCTGTTTCTCGAAAGAAATCATTCATGTCTGAGCAATATTGGCTGCTGTGTGGCCAGAATTAAAACAGGAAAATGGTGTGTGTTTATGTGCATGTGAAGCTGCTGTGAGGGGTATGTGTTGTCAGCGTTTTGCTCAGATCATGGCCTCAATTATGCTCTTCGTCTCTTCTGTTCTTGTCTGACTGCAGACTTGGCAGACACAATGTGTTTGTGTGCTTTAGAAGTGATGCTCAAACACCACAAACTGTGATGTTTGATATGCGAAAACCTCAGTACACGAACCATCACGCAGTGTGAAGGCTCTTTAAACGAGTCTTTGACCTTGTCATCAAGCTTTATCCAAGCTGAACAACCCCATGGATACCAGTTCAATATGTTAAGTGATTGGGTTTCTTTTGGCAACTGTGGACCACGAGCATTTGTGAGTAGATGCACACGCACAAACCACTGCAGAGGATTTGTGTCTGCTTATCAGGAGCTCCAGTTTATCCTCATCACTGTCAGGCCAGTGAAATGCAAAAGTCTCATTCAGCCATTTTCAGCTGGCACACACTGCTCGTCCTGACATTTAAGTCACCACAGAGTGCTCCGTCAGCCACAGGCAATGACAGGCAGCATAGTGTTCCTGTTTCTGTCACATGATATGGATACATTCATGTGTAGTGAGGGAGAGACCTGTTTCTTTTTTTTACTAAAGTAGATCTATAGGTGTTGCAACTCCTCAATTGCTGCACACTGAAAATGTGGATGCGGATGAGCTCAGCCAAGCAACTGAGCCCGTTTTACTCGATGGAGATGTCCGAAGTCCTTATGCACTTTCACAAACAACACAACCCAGTTGGGTAGAGCAGTCAACAGCTTACCACTGTCGGTTATGCCAAACCCAAAACAGCATTGACTGCTGTGTCAGCAGATCACTTTCACAGGGTTTGGACTCAGGACGTCCGAGTAGAACTGTTGCTCCTAAATGTTGAATCAGCCAGAATGTTCACAAGTGTTGGCTGAACACTCATCAACCAGTTATTTTCAAGTGCTGTGTACAGAAACGATTTGCATTTTCTGCAGTGTTCTGTTTGTACCTGCAAGAAAGCCCCATGCTCCACTGCTCCGGGGGTTAGATGGTACGTGATAGTCAACAGGACTTGCTGTAATCATTGCTTATCACGGCAGAAAGTCCTGCCAGCTCCGTAGGTTGAGACCCAGCGGAACACTTGCATCGTTTCACATTGGATGGAGAGATTGGTGCAACTGTGTTCTCTTTGGATTTTGATTTAAATTCATCTTGTGGAAGTTTTAACAACCAAGTACAAGTTACATTTGAAACGAATAAACCCCACTTCCCAGTATAGGTTTAAGTGCGATCTGGAAAGCGTCCCTGTTTTTGAAAGGAACTCGCATGGTACCTGGTTCCCGTGTATTTGAACAGTGATATTCTCATCTCTGGGTTTGTGTAGCAAAAATGTAAAACGATGCTAAAAGCAGGGAGTTAAAGCTGGTATTCTTAATGTTTTAGGACATGTTTTTACTGTGACAGCATGTGAATATACTAAAATGTATTCTACTTACTTACTATTAACCACATTATTTTATCACTCGAGCATGTGAATTGATTTCTAAGATCAAAGACTTTTGCTAACTATACAATGCAGTGCAGTCATGGTTTTTCAATAACTTCCTGCTCACATTTTGATCAAATTTCACTTTTTTTAAGACCAGGGGCATCTGACATCTCAAAGAGTTCATTTACATTAATCATGCAACCAGACATCCTTCCTTTTTCTGATACTTAATGCCATTTTAAATGTATTAAGTAGTTCATTTGCAATTGCGTAGTTGTGCTGGATTAATGTGATGGTATTAATATGTTGATGTATGCTTGTAAAAGTCTCCCTTTATAAATGTTAGTGTGATCGATAGAGACTATGTAATGGTGTCGCTGCATTTAAATGAATGTTTTTAATGTCTGGTGACTGTTCTGCCAAGGGACTGCAGATGGAAATTAGCCAATGGCTTATTCTGTCATCAATCATCTATTTGTGAATGGTCCAATGATAAAGAATACAACATAATGACAACAAAAACCGAGAGCACATTGATTGATAGATGCATAAAATGTCAAGACTGACTTCTGTTAAATCCAAGTAATGAATTACTTTACGGTTGGTTTCAATTTGTAGGCTTGTCTCCACAGGCAGGTTTTACTGAGCAGGTGTGTTCAGTCACACCCTGGTTTACTCCCAAGTTGAACTTGCACTTTTATTTTGCCCGTCACAGTTCCCTGGTCCTGTACAAGTGGCCTGCTATTGGCCTTTAACAAATTGGACATACTTCCCTGACTGTAACACGATCACCATGTCTTATTACGATTCCATTCTAAAGGGCTATTTGAGACATGCTGTCATTGTGACACAGAGGTGTTGATTCAACCTCTTGGTCATTTTGTGTCTGTATGTGTGTCACATGCATGGTTTAATGCTGTGTTTTGTTTCCACTTTCAATCTGATGTTTAACAATCACCAACAAGTAAATGTAAATTAATAGGGTGAAACAGAAAAATATAAACATCTGTACTTATTTGATGCAATACCAGCCCTGCAATAAATAATGCCCTACACATAATGTTCAGTCCTTTGTTGAGACAACTAAGTTGTTGTGTGTTGAATCACGACTATGATATGTTTTGAGTCTTTGTTTTGGTGGAATATTGAACAGCATTTTATTGAAAGGCGTTTGTATTTCTAATAATCAGAAACACATTACAAAGTCGAGGTTTCCACCAGGAAATTGGAACAAAGGTGAAGTCACCAAGGTCCCGATTCATCTTGCCTCATGCCCCCAATTTAGTTCGTGGTTAAGGGACAAAACAATAGCTATACTCATTAACTACATTGTATTTGCTGTTGCAAATAGTGCCGTTTCAATAATAGCCCACTACCACTACAAAACACAGCATTAAACCATGCATGTGACACACATACAGACACAAAATGACCAAGAGGTTGAAGCAACACCTCTGTGTCACAATGACAGCATGTCTCAAATAGCCCTTTAGAATGGAATCGTAATAAGACATGATGATCGTGTTACAGTCAGTTAAAGTTACTCTCTCAAATGCACAGAATTGTTTTATTAAAACCTTTTTCCAGAAGAAATGAATATTAAAATCCTTTCTGGACTCACAGATGTTTCTGACTGTGACACTGTTGGTTGGATGGATTGTTCAGCTAGCCAATGGAGTTTATGCTTTCAAACATTTTATTTCATGGATGGCAGAGTTCTGGCACTAAACCTACTCAACATGCAGTTGGCCCTTCTCTGTTCTGTAAATTGCTTTCATACAGTGTGCTGGAATTCATAGATAATTCTGTTAGTATTTCTCCGATATTTGATTTGCATATAAGTGAATAGACCAAACTGTTTAATGACCAGTCATCACAATGCATTTGTTTGTTGAAAATAAATGACCAGCATACTCCTTTTTCACATTTAATGCTGAAAATGACTTCAGGGCATCTGGGAATCATAGAGGTATTACACTTGCTCACCATTGCAGAGACCCCTGTAGTCCCCTGTAGTCCTGCAGCCATGCCTCTGGCTCAGCGCTTTAATAAACCCATTTGTCAGTGCACATGGAAACTGGCAACCATGTTCTGGTCACTGCAGACCAGACTGGACCAGACTGGGTTAGTTTGACAAACTGTTTAAAAGGACGGTGTTAAATATTTCATAAATACAGAAAGAATTTACTTAACATAAAAGGCATTCAGGCCTAATCACTGGTTTTCCGATTTTTAAGAAGCAATAATATCCAACTTGAAACTATTCTGTCCCTCGAGTCATTTTAAAATAATTACTTGTTACTGCACTACACTTTTCTCCTTCATATGATCTCCTGTTCCTTTTTTTTTTTGTAGTCCCGGGAGCCTCTGGCGCTGTGTGACTTGAAAGCAGAAGTATCCCCGAGGATCTCAGCCGAGGACCTAATCGACCTGTGTGAGCTGTCATTGGCCGGGCCCACCAAAAGGACCAAAGCCGGCAAGCCCAAAATCATTGCTGTTGACATCCGTACTGTCGAGGAGTATCCTTACCATTTCTGAACTTTTACCGGCCAGTCCGTTAAATGCGGTCATTTTAACATTCAAATACATTGAACAATCTTTCTCTGCTGAGGCACATCAGGAAATTGGTGAACGCAGACTGGAGCTTGTTTGAACAGCCTTGGATTGTGTCCAACAAAGCAAGAAGAAGAAATGATCTGCTGACAAATTATTGCCAGTTTCAGATAAGGTTGTTCTGAGTAGAATTTACGTCAGCAAAATTATTCAATTCTCACTCAGCTGAGATGCAACCCAGCTGAGTGTAGTTGTGAGTGCCATGTTATACTAGAAAAGAAGTGGGTCCTGCAACATGCTGTCCGAACACGTCAGGAATCAAAAGTGTTTATAGTTGTTCCGAAAGGCTACACTTGATGGTCGAGTGAAAAGCTGGCTGTCGGGTGAGCGGAGGGAAATTCAATAACCGCCTGTACGTTCAGAAGGTCTCTCATGGAAGACATTCATAGTGTTGCACTAGTTTGTACACATGAAATGTGACAGAAATTGTTGTGTAAGGAATGAAAAAAAGAGAGCTAGAGAGAAGTTCAATGGAACTGGGTGGGAATGTCAGATTGTTGATGTCCAAAAGTTGCCAAACACAAGGAAACGATGACCAGGTCAAGAGGTAAGCAAGAGTTCAGAGGCACTGTGGGATCTTGCGTGCACAGATGCAACCAAATGCAAATCTAGTCTGTGTGTGTCTTTAACCTCGACCAAAGTGAAGGAAACAATCTTCATCAACAATCAGGTAAACAAAGTTCCACACGTTACACCAGCAAATATATGGCACAGACATGATGTAACTGACTTGCATAAACAAAGAGATTCATGAATCACAGCTTTTACAGGGACCTGACATCCGCTCACGACTTGGACTCTGACCTGAAGAGAACCATTTAATTCAGCTGTGAGACTGAAAAGAGACACAAGAAATCTCAAAACTGGTGTAGGTGTAGTGTAGAAGATCCCTGTCAGAGGGGCCGTGTGCATAGTGGACACTGCAGTGTAATCTTAATCCACTAACTATGTCGGTTTCATACTTGATAACATTAATAGTTGTAATTCATTGTTGTATCTTCTGAGCTACTTAATCTCGGAACCCATCGACTATCAGTCTCAAGACGGATAAGCCTTCGGGGGCAAGGGGCTATATTTCTGGGGTCCGGTGGAGCCAGCGGATATCCGGACCAAGACTTTGTGCAACGCTCATCGTTTCCTTGGTCAATGCTACTAGAACTACAAACTGAAACCAGAACGCCAAAATCTTGTCCTGTTGCCTACTAGACTGCACAAGACAAGACGTTTGCGATATGGTTCTTTTCAAAGTGTTTGTAAAGAAGTGATGGCGTTGTTCAATAACGGTTGTACTAGCTCAAACTGCTTAGAATTACAACACTTTCCACACTATTTCCTGTCCTGCCTACAAGAAAAGAAATTGCCAATATACTTCTGCAGAAGTGCTGTCACAATTGGGGCGGGGGGGGGGGGGGGGGGCTGTGTTTGGCAACTTTTGGATGTCAACAATCTGACATTCCCACCCAGTTCCATTGAACTTCTCTCTAGCTCTCTTTTTTTCATTCACTTTTCATGTGTACAAACTAGTGCAACACTATGAATGTCTTCCAGGAGAGACACATTCAACAGCATCTTTATTCATCTTTTTCGTAACTGCACAAAATTACAATATTTCAGAAATTAATGAATTTTGCTTTTGCAGATGGGCAGTTTTTATTTATAACTAGGACTGTATTGGCCCAGAGAACCCCGCCTGTACAAAAATTCAGGGGACCCAAAGAAGTGAGCGTCACCCTTCAGATCAGTGGAATGGTAATCGTGTAAGGGGGTAAAAGAGCCATTAATCAATAGGGCTTAGTGGATAGAGCAAGATTGCAAAATGTCAGTTCCTCGAGCCGAATTCCTACATGAACGCCGTTATAGACAGACCTCAGGCTAACACACATGGAGAAAAGGGATTTAACCACTTTCGCAGGATTTGGCAACCCTTGTTCACCTTTATTGTGATCTTAGGCAAAGCCCTGTTGTGGGTTTCTGCGTTTACAAAAAGTGGATTCAATTCTATGGAGTTAATCAGGACAATCTAGATTTGACTGTTTGGGTTCCTGGTGGTTATTATCTGCTCTAAAACAACTAGCCTCTTGTATTTCCAAGGCTAAATGTCGCACAATAGGATTTGTCAGTTCATGGATTATCTGCTGCGTTATGTAACAAACTGACTCTGTGTTCTTGTGGCAGCTGGTATGATTTGATGAACATTATCTTTTGACCGAGAAAGAAGCACCACTTGTCTTGGGATATGTAGCAATAATGTCAACAGTTACGCTCTCAGAAATAGGACAAGCTCCTTTTCTCAAGAGTAATTATTCCATGACATCCCACTGTGGGGTTGTTCACTGTCCCTGTGCGGATACTAACGTTGCATCGTAATAAGCAGTATAACAAGCTCTCTCTAAGGTATCGTTGAACTGACTTGATATTGTTTAATATTGTCTTTTTGTATCAGTGTTCCCCAATGGTATTACTGTTACTTGTCTCTCTGAAGGGGCCTTACCTGTTCAATGCGTTGCTCCTTGACCCCACTGCTTTTAGCTTTAGCAGAGGCCATATTTCTGGCAGCATCAACATTCCCTTCAGCACAGCGTTCAGCCCTGACGGTGAGCTGGTGCAGTGTCCTGCAACAGGAATCCTCCAGAACTACAGAGGACGTGTCATCGTGATCATTAGCCACGCCATGAAAACTGCTGCTGTGGTGAGAAAGCAGTCACACACACACACACACACACACACGCGCGCACGTATATACACTATCTAAACTCTTAACTCTAAAGTGTTAACTCTGACATATAAACCCAAGATGTGCATTACATAACCTACCATAGAGATGTTATATACAAACACCGTATAATGTTGTGAAAGTCGATCTCTCTGTAATGTTGCTTTTTGTAATATCTAAGGCGGACATGTTGGTACCATTATTGTTTGAATGTGCATTAGAAGTATTGAGTGGTCAGCAGTGAATGCAGGTGTGGTGCAGATAACAGATGGTAATGTTGTTAAAGTGCCCTGTGGCGCTTCTAAATCTCCAGACTCTCCCAGTTTACTGTTTTAGCCATGCATGTGAGAGTGCTTTGTCATGAATGTCATTCATTTAATTACTTTTTGGATTCCTTGACATGATGACGGTGCGAGATGACAAGTTAACAATTTACTTTGTCTCATACATTGATTTTTGACCAAATACCTTGAAGACCAGTGACATTCCCTTCGTTCAGCCTTGGCTGCACTTTGTTTTTCGTCTAATAAGCAGTGAACACAGAGGTTTGCATTAACATGCTCAACTCAGAGGTGAACATTTCAAACATACCTGCTAAACACCAGCATGTTGTCATTGTGAGCATGTAATCAAGCTGATGTTAGGCTTTATCTCAAAGCACAACTGTGCCTAAGTACAGCCCCACAGAGCCTCTAGCAAGAAAGACGGGTTTGGTAAAGATTGTACTCTGGCTGCTGCAGTGTTCCCAAAAACAACAACCTGAGTGATTTGCTGCAGTGCAACGACACACCAAGCAATTTTGACAAATAACAGCGGAGGGATGTTTTTTAAACTGCCGAACGAAACAAAGTTGGCTCTATATTCATCTTTTCAGAGGCGTCTCATTGAGTGTGATATCCCTTTAGTGTCCTGGGGTCATGTCAGGACAGTGGAAGCAGACCTCAGGGTCATATTGCCTCCTTAAAAAAAACCTAATCTTCTGGACCTCACTAGAGTCTTAGGTGAAACTCCACAAGAGCAGTTGTCTCGTGAGATTATGCTTCTTCTTTTTTTTTAAATAATGTTTCATCCTGCGATGACTTATCCAGATCCCCAAACTTAACATTTTCAAGTGAAATTACTCACCGACACCATTATCACAAAAATTAGTGTTCCAATCCAAAATCCAGCAATAACACAACAATTCCAGTCAATACACAGCAGTTTTCACCAATGTATGTTTTTTTTTAAATAAATATATGTTGGTCTTACTTTTTGGAAATTATTTAACAATATTCATAAGTCATAACACTCGTAAATACTTGTGAAATAATAGTTAATGAAAACAGACGTGAACCACATATTTATAGTTAATATATTTATACGAATAAATTAGCTGGAAACATTCCCTGATATCTGTTTTAATATGAAGCTCTATGACTCTCATCATTGAGGCCGTAGGACGAAAAAGAGACAGATTTATGGGCCACATCCAGGAAACAACACAACCATGCGACAATGTGAGTGAGTAAGTTTGGTTGCCTGCTTGTATATATGCCCTGGGACCCAAAGTACCACAAAGACGAGCAAAGCGCTGCTTGCACTGGTTATTGTGACAATAGTGTACAATGTATGTACACAATGTATGTAATATGTTGGGGGTTTTTTTAAATCATCATTGCGATGTCAACATGCGCCATAAACACTTTGCAAAGCACTGATATTGCCTTCGGGGATTTTTTGGTTGATAGAGAGTATCAGTAGAAAACTGACTTTCATTGAAGAGTGTTGGAAATAATTTCCTTTCATTTTGTTGAACTCAAAATGCAATTTTTCATATTTTAGCTGTATTCTGAAAGCAGCAGAAAAACATGAATGAATACAGTAGTATTGTAATTGTATAGGTCTGATGTACAGTGTAATAAAAACTTCTGAAAGACACTAAGACCTTAGCCAAGGCTGTAACCGGCTTTTACATAAATCATTATCTTTGACATTTCAGAACTAACTTCAGAGTAACAGAACAGAAAACTGTATTGATCATTATATATTCTCCTTTTGTGCTCTCGTTAGAATGAATTAGCCAAACTTAAATTAAAAAAATACTCAGCAGGGATATTGCTTCTGGCAACATCCCAATTTAGAAAAGATGTCCTCCTTCCATATGTTGGAAAGTAAGAGAGGGAAATAAGTAGTTCTCCCTAATTAAAGAGACATGAGTCCTAGATTTTTTTTAGGGAGCAGCGGAAAGATATCAGTTTCTAACTTGGTTAAAAATAACCATTACAGAGAGTAATGGAAGAATTCTTCTGCAGACTGAAGTGTAAATACATCTGTTTGTGAACTGCTCATGTATCAGAACGTGGTCATAGCTCTACTATTTCGATAAATAGAAAATCTGTTAGTGTAATTATGTTTCATCATTATCATCATTTTGTATTCAGTATGATGATTGATCACCATCTTTATCATCAGACAAGCAGGCACGTATGATGACTATTCAACCTCCCCTCCCCACTATGGCCAAACCCATACTTGAAATTCCACATCTGAGGTTCAACCTCAGTAATTCATCAGACCTTTCAGTCGTGCAGGTCACAAAAGTAAAGGTCAATAAAAGGACTCGGGTGTGCTTAAATGCCATCCACATCTCTGTGCACCAGACCAGCGGCATTATCATTAACTCAGGGGCAAAGCAATGAATGCACTCTCTGTGCACAGGCTCTACTGCGCACCTTTAACATTTAATACCTATTGGTGTTCAGAAGTAAGCCTGGTTCTTCATGCTCTGTTTTTATTTTAGTCGGTTGATTGAATCCGATTTTTTTTTAACTGTACTCCTAAACCACTTGAATGTGTGAGCGACAACCCAAGGCTGACAAAATAAGCTTTGTTTTGTTGTTGCTTTGTGATAGACACATGAATAAAATGAAATAAATTAATCTGGTCAATTAAACATCACAGTTTTTAGTCAGAGGGATTATTTTTGTACATAAATTGTTGCTGGGTTTTACTCCGTATTTTAAAAAAATTTAAATTTCTATGTCCATTATGTTTTTTTAATTTTCTATTAGATAATTAGACAGCATGACTTTTATGAGCCTGTGAGCCTAGGCTCAGGACAAAAAACATAAAGTTACAGACAGATTGCCAAACACATTTGTAGATCGAAGCCATGGCAACAGGGAAGCAAAGTAGCCAGTTGAGAGGTGTGCTTAAAAGGTAGAACTAAAGAATTGTGTTTTTCCAGCTCTTGTGAAAAGCATACTTTTCACTCATTAATAATTAAAGTTATTTACATATATTTTATATATACATTTTTAAGGTTCTTTCACCTTTGTTTAGACCACTTGTATTGACTGTATTTGACTGACTTGACTCCCCTGTTTGCTTCATTGCACCTCATAGAGCTCCACAAAATACACCTCTATCACAATAAGTACGGTAGTTTGTGAAGTCCTGTGACCTTGCTTATTTCACAGCATGACTCCAGCCTCCTTCAACCTGAGCAGAGCTCGAATGCAAAAAGCCAAAATAACTGAACTCAGGGACTTTTAGGGCAATCTCACACATTTAGGATGTTTTATTTGTTAACATAAAGGAACTCAGTTTTGCAATGAGCTCATCTGTGAAGCTCGACTGATTTTGTTTAAATAAAACTTCCGGTTTTCACATGTAAAGCATTCAAGACTATCTTCAGTCCAATGAACTGTGTCCCATAAATAACACCATGTAAGCATTAATGTTGAATGGCCGGACATCTATATAGATTGTGAGATAAACTACCAGGCTACGCATTCAGGTTTGGTTAAACTCCTAATGTATAGTGCCTTGCATAAGTATTCACCCCCCCCTTGGATGTATCATCCTTTTGTTGCTTTTATACATGAAATAATGGTCAGTATAATTTGACTCCAGCCTCACACGTGACAAGAATTTGCAAAAAAAAACCTTTAATATCAAAGTCAAAACCGATGTTTACAAAATAATGTCAATTCATAAAAAATATAAAAGGTAAAGTAAATGATTACATAAGTATTCACCCCCTTCAGGTCAGTGTTTAGTAAATACACCTTTGGCTGCCATCACAGCACTGAGTCTGTGTGGATGTGTCTCACTCAGGCTGGAACATCTGGACACTAAGATTTTTCTCTATTCTTCTTCAAAACAGCTCAAGCTCTGTCAGGTTGCTCAGGGATCGGGCGTGAACAGCTCTTTTCAAGTCCAGACACAAATTCACGATTGGATTGAGGTCTGGGCTTTGACTTGGCCACTCCAGAACATTCACCTTGTGGTCTTTGAACCATTTCTGTTTCGCTTTTGCTGCATGCTTTGGGTCGTTGTCTTGCTCATAGGTGTCTTGTCCCTCATCAGTCCTCTTCTTGCCCGGTCACTCAGTTTGTGAGGACGGCCAGCTCTAGGAGATTTAAACAAGTGCCACACTCCTTCCATTTCTTAATGATGGACTGAACTGAACTCTGTGGGATGTCCAGTGAGTTGGAAATATTTTTGTAGCCATCTCCTGACTTGTACTTTTCAATGATCTTTTCTCTGAGTTGCTTGGAGTGTTATTGTGTCTTCATGTTGCAATTGTAGCAGGAATACTGATGAACCAGAGACTAGACCTCCCAGACACAGGTGTGTTTATACTACAATCACTTGACACACATCAACTGCACTCAGGTGATCTCCATTTCACGACTTGTGACACTGCTGGCATCAACTAGCTGGACTTCTGTTGAATTAGGTCAGTCACTTTAAAGGGGGTGAATACTTATGCAAACACTTATTTTACACTATATATTTTTAATTAATTGACATTAGTTTGTAAAAATCAGTTTTCACATTGACATGAAAGAAGCTTTTTTTTTCAAATTCTTGACAAAAAAGCCAAATTATACTGACCATGATTTCATGTATAAAAGCAACAAAAGGGGAAAACATCCAAGGGGAGTGAAATCTTATGCAAGGCACTGTATGACACAACTAAAGTTTATTCATCAATGTGTCAGTTTATGTTCTGTAATACCAGTTGTGTATGATGAAATCTTACATTGTCATCCAGAGGTTTCACAATTTCACTTTACTTCCTCAATCTCAGTTTCTGTCTTATGTCTGCTCCGACACACAACATTTACAATGAAACACACACACACACACACACACACACTCACACACACACACAATGTTCCACAGACATCAAAGTGTTTTCTAATTGTTGAAGGGCTGTCACATTTTATACTTACATGTATTACCCCTAGCCAGTTGGCCAGATCAATCTCGAATTTGTAAGGACGGCTTTGATACACTGATGATTATTTATCATGTGTGGTAACTGCAAGAGTTAACTCAAGGAAACAACACTGATGTTTGAGTTGTTTGAGGTCATGAGAACTTTCAATTCCTGAGAACCTTCCCTTTTTTTTTTGTCCTCCTAGTTTGCAGGACACCTGGTTAAGGTAAATTTCCAGCGGGTTTGTATCCTGGATGGAGGGATCAACAAGCTGAAGCCCACTGGAGTCCTGACTGTCCCCTCCCCTCAGATTTGACTCCGTATCTCAGCTTCACACTAACAAAAGGAGCGAGTGTATATTGCATTTTGAGCCGATATTGAAGCAAAGAAACAAATTTAGACTTTCTTTTGAACTGTGGTGTAAAATGAAAAACACCATTGTAATCCACTTCTCAACACAATTTGATTTCATCACCAAATATTCTTTCAGGACCCTTTTTACATTTATTGTCTCCAAACAAGAATGATTGAATCAGTTATTTTTTTCTGAATCTACTGCTGTGTGTTGTAGTTGCTTTGCACTGATAAATGGAGCTGCCTGTGAATATATATATATAAGATGTATGTCAACCTGTCTGTTCTGAGTCAGTTGATCTAAGGAACTGTGTTGTATACTCAGTGGTCACTCTATGAGGTACACTTGTGTGAACCAATCCAATTTGTTCTGCCATAAAGTCGACTTTAATGTCTATAATGTTAATTTTTTGACACTGAAAGAAATATGTTGTGTTTTAGTAATGATAAAGCCATCGTTAATAATGGTGTTGAACCTGACTACACTATATTCAGAGGTGACAATAGGGAGGAGTTAGAAACACCTCAATATGGTCCACCATTTCCTATGACCTCAGTAATAAACATATAAATGAATGAACTAATTTCTGACAATTTCAACAAAACTGGACATTATAAGCTCTGCAGAGGTAGATTATATGGCAGAGCTGTTGTATTAAATTGCATTAGATTGTACAGGTGTACAAAATCAAGTGGCCACTGAGTGTATGTTTGTGTTCGGAACAATAGAAATAAGTCAGTGATTTGTGCATTTGGTGATTTAATAACTTTGCCATTACCTTGTTTACCTGTCACTGAATTGTCCCTACTAGATTTTGTACTGTATGTATTTGTTATCCCATAGAAACATGTTACAGTTGTTTTTAATAAAACTATCTGATGAATAATTGGATAAACAGTGTCGGTAAATGCTTAGTTTGTTGTTTTATAATGTTTTGATGTTCTGAGAACATGAGGCGGACACTGCACTCACTGAGCCACAGAGTGTTCCGACCATTGATGGCATCTGTTCAGGTAGTCCACGTGTAATTGGAAAGATTACCCAAAATGTAAACAAGAAACTGCTAAATCCCGCAATCTCAAAGAACAGGAAGTGTGCCATCTTCCGCACTGTCAATAATTCAAGAACAGTGTGGGATCCTAAAGTTAAATGGATTGAATCGTATTTGATAAATAGATCACAGTATGTCCAAATACAGAACTATCAATCTACCGCCCTCCACTTGTCCACAGGTGTCCCACAAGGATCTGTCCTGGGCCCACTGCTGTTCTCTTTATATATCAATGATCTGCCATCAGCATGCCCTGACACCAACATCCAAATGTATGCAGATGACACTGTGATTTACTTGCATGGTAGTAAAATGGGACAAGTGGCAAATGAACTTACTAACTCCATGGTTCATGTAACTGCATTGTTAAAGCAATGCTGTTTACAACTAAACGTATCCAAAACAGTGTGTATGTTTTTTACCAAATCAAACTGGTAGTATGAGAGCCGGATGTTTTTGTATCTGGGGAGAGACTACGGGTTGTACCTGACTACAAGTATCTCGGAGTACTTTTTGATTCCAAATTATCATTCAAATCTCAGGTGAAAAAGGTCTGTAACCGGGTCAAATTTAATCTATCAAATTTCAGGTTCACACGAAACTACATGTCAACAGAGGCAGCTAAGACATACATCCTTTCTATGGTTGTTTCCCATATCACTTACTGTTTAACAACCTGCTCACAGACTAGTACCACTACTCTGAAACCACGACAGTCATTGTATAAACGAACACTCAAAATCCTTGATAAAAAATCTGTTCTTTCTCATCATTGCCCTATACTAAAAAAATATAACTTGTATAGTTGGGAGAACATGATTAAATATGTGAATGTCTGTCTCGTGTACAAGATTATACATGGCTTGACCTCTCCTCCGCTAAAGAAAGTTAGTTAGTACTCAGCTCTGTCAGCACTAGATTGTAACTGCATCTCTGTCTGTGTTGAACTGTCTGTTGTCACCTGTCTGTCTTTCTTGAAATTGCCGGTCGACCCTCATCTACCTGCATGCATGTCTTTTATTGTTGTTAGCTGTGTCTGACTAATTTATGTATTTCACATACTCTGCATGCTTTTATGTTTTGTGCCTCTGACATGGATGTTTTTTAGTGTCTCAACAACTACAGCATAATATTGTCTTTAGTCCATGTTTCTATTTTAACATAGTCATCCCTCATTTCATTTGCGTTGTGTGTGTTGACTTTGAGAGCCTCTGTGTTGCATGTCTTGTTTGTACTTGACAATGTATAACGGTTTTATTCTCACTTTTTTCATTGTTTGTGCACGCATTGTAAAGTGTCAAAATTGTATAACCTTTTAACTTTAATATTGTCTTCTGTTTTTTGGCTTATTTTTGTAACATCTGGGTCTTGGGACTACAGATGAAAAATAGCCAAAAGGCTATTTTTCATCTGTAGTCCCAACTCTGGTGCATTTTGCAGAAATGTTTTTATTAATGTGCGTGCACTGTCCCATATCAAATAAACCAATAAATTAAATTCCATCACCAGAAGTAACTATTTACTGTCGATACTGACTCGACACTCCCACAAAACTTGACACTCCCACAAAACTGTGTATAAAATGAGAATTCAGTGTTGATTACTTTCAGACATCAAGAGAGCAGTTCATCAGAGAAACTTCTTGGTCTCATAAACTGGTAAGAGAGACACTTCATTCAATTATTTTTAATTCAATTCATTACATTTTAAAGATTAGACTGTAATAGATTGGCGAGGGGAAAAAAACATTTAATGTTAGTTCTTATATCTTTTGCTCATGCCATTTTAATTGTGATACCAGTATGTTAAAGTTTCTTTGCACTAAGGTTCATCTTGTAACAGTTAACCTGATCATTATTATTATCATTGTTATTATTTTTCTCTCCCCACCAGGATTCCTCTGCTTGCCAGTGTGAAAATGGTGGATTATACAGTGACCGTGGCCACTGGCGATCTCGCCTTTGCCGGCACGTTTAACAATATCTATATTAAGCTGGTGGGCACAGATGGAGAGAGCCAACGCACCTGGCTCGAGAGCCTCAAAGGGGCTATATCCTTCGGCACTGCAGCAGTAGTAAGTCTGAAATATCCTTCTCTAAATGTATAACACTCTTCTTAAACTTCAGATTATTGAATTGAATATCAATTTCGAGAAGCTGATGTAAACCCACGTCAACTCACACTGTGCAACAACAGGATATGTGCTGCTCTGTTACTCTTTAACTTACAAAGGTGACCAAAGCAACTAAAAAAAGTCTACATAATGAGCTCCAAATAAATATTATATTCATGCATTGTATACATCTTATATTCTCCATCCTTCTACATTCAGTATTGTATGCTAACTATTGAAATATTACAGTTCACTTCTTGGTTAAATACGCAACCCATTTCTGTTATAACTCCAGGTGGCCAGTTTTACTGTGTCCTGCCCCGTCTCCATTGGAAAGCTGATCCTGATTGAGATAGATAAACAGCCTCACTTCATCTTCCCTGAAGACTCTTGGTTCCCTGCCAAGGTGGAAGTGAAATCCCCTGAGGGTGACACCTACAACTTTCCCATCTACCACTGGATCACTGACAGTGAGGTGCACCTCTTCAAGGAGGGAACAGGTTTGTGTGAATTACACTTGTCAGACATCCTGTACGCTGTTCACTGACCACAGAAGACATAAAAGAAGGAAATGCTGGTCTATAAGGAGGCTGGAGTAACCAACTCGCTGCATTTATCAACAATTTTAAACCTTGTTGTTATTTCTTTCTTCAAGCGCTGAGAGTCTTTGAAGACAACCATCATCCTGGCAAGGAAATTCGGGAGCTTGAAATCTTGCAGCGAGGTGAAGACTATCGGTGAGCAATCAGAGTTTATACACTTTTCAACTTTATTAAACACCCCAAAACTAACATTCATCTACGCCCTTTGGGTGAAAATTAACCACCATATGACATTGTTACACTTGCCAGGGCTTATTGAAATGTATTTTGCAAAATTGCAATTTTGAAGTCAAGTTGAGTATGTTATGCTTCCATACAAACTAAAACTCCTTATACATTGGTATCTGTGCAAAGTTCCTCATTATCAGCTCTTCTCTATTTACCAGTTGGGATGTGTATCTAGAGGGAATACCCCACTGCATGAGGTCAGAGGGCCCTCGTGATCTGCCTTATGAGGTCCAGTTCTCCTTCACCAAGATGGCAGAGTTTCGCTTCACTGCAGCCATTGGGTGAGGGCTTCAATTCTGTCAGATATCTATCTATGTAACTGTACCTGCCTATGAACATGATTTAAGGAATAATAATAAAGCTAATTTATGCTTTTATTTTCTAGGCTGGTTGAGCTGGAACTGGAGAAATTGGATCAGTCCACAAAGAACTGGCATGATATGGATGCTATCCATCGGGTGTTCAGCAGCAAACGGACTAAGATATCAGGTACTATCATGGCAGTTTAATGAAGTACTTGTTATTGTATGCACGATTCAACTATGTTCATTCGGATATTCATGATGCTAACTGACACATGTTATTGTTTTTATTACTTGGCTTAATACAGAGGGAAAAATGTCACAGAAGGAATCGTTTAACAGTATTTAATTGCATACAATCAAGACTTTGATACATAACTATAAACAGTATCCAACCATGTCTGTGACTGCAGTCTGTGCAACACATTGTTTCCACTTTCTAGTTTCACATACAGTGTAGACTAGAGTGAAGCTGATAACTGCGATTGAGGAAGATTTTCGAAGTTTATCTTTTTTTTCTAGACTATGTCCAGAAACATTGGAAGGAGGACGCTTTCTTTGGCTACCAGTTTCTAAACGGTGTCAACCCCATGTTGATCCAACGTTGTTCAGTCCTGCCCAACAACTTTCCTGTCAGTGATGACATGGTCTCCCTCGGTGGTCAGCGTAGCTTGGCAGATGAAATGGAGGTGAATGTCTTGACTTTGATTGATCTTTGAGTCATATTTTGTTCCATGACATGTTCAATTTGAAAAAGCATGTTGCACTTACATTCACTAACGTTTACTTTGTATATTTAATATCCACACTGTTTGCATGTGAATAGAATTTTAAACAGAATTTTTTTTTTAAACAGAAAGGAAACATATTCCTGTGTGACTACAAACGTTTGGATGGTCTGAAAACAAACATCATCAACGGGAAGAGGCAGTACTTGACGGCTCCCCTCGTCCTGCTTCACAAAACACCTGATGATCAGCTGATGCCAATTGCTATTCAGGTGAGATTAACACTCAAATAGTTCACAGTAGTGATGACTCTTCCAGGACGAACAGACATGCAACACTATAGATGTCATATGTACAGAGAAGACAGAAATACCTTTCGTTAAATTACACAAATAGAGTGCAAACATATATGAATAATGTGGATCAGCGAAGTCTTTTCATTGCAATTGGCAGATCGCCTCCCTTTTCCCTCGGCCAGACATGAGAATTTAAGCATGAGAGCAGGGATTCCCAAAGTGTGGTGCGTGCACCCCTGGGGGTGCGCGAGCTGCCTCTAGGCGGTGCGCGAGAGGGAAAATGTAATGGTGGTCTAATGGTGGAATAATTAATATTAAATATAATTTTCACAAAATAAAAACATGAATGTAACAGACTGTCTCATGTTTGTCGTTCTTCTGGTGTTGACAATGATATGTCCCTTGAGGGTTGCCGTAGCGAAGGCGCAACCCCCGCCTCTGGCCAAAGGAGAAAACAATAATAAAGAGGAGTAGCCGTGGGCTGATACAAGATGTCTAATCTCCCGACTCCAGTTACTACTGTATGATAAGTGGCCTTATACACGAACCCAAGACGCTCGGTTACATGCATTATAAAAATCCCCCTTGTAAGATTTTAATTTAAAATTAAAGACGTACAATTTAATAAATAAATGCACTTCTGCTCCTGCCGCCAGACTGTCTTTTACGTACACTAGCTAGCCTAGCTTGTGCAGCTAACTTCATTCATTCAGAAACATTCATGCAAATATGATAAACTGGCTGAAAATCGGGAAAACTGTCAGGTGGGACATCTAAAGCTATCAGTTATAAAAGAGGAGAGATACAGAGAGAGAGAGAGGGGAATCAGAGGCGAGAGGAACGGAGAGTTGCGTTGGGGAGAGACCGGGAGAAGAAATCGAATGGGAGTCAGAGAAAGATGAGACGGAGGAAGGAGGAAGGGATTGCACAGACAAATCGGGAGCACATAGGCCCATCGCGGAGTCAAGGTAAAAAAAGAGGAAATGAGAGAGCATCAGACTGGGGGGAAAAAAGAGGAAATATGATGAAAATTCTCTGTGTCTGGGCTTCACTTGGATTGCCAATGCAGATTGCCCAAAACCACAGTGCGTGGTGTGCAGTGAGGTTCTGGCTAACAACTGTCTGAAACCCTATTATTTACGTCGCCACCTGAACACCAAGCATGCCAGTGCAAGTCAAAAGCCCCTTACATTGTTTATATCGAAATTGGAGGAGTTACAAAACAGCCAAAAACAACTGCAGTCTCATTCTATGTATGGTTAATTGTAAATTAAATGTGATAATCTGCCTCTGAGTCTGTGCGTGTGTCCTCACCATCCTTATTGCTCTTTAAAAGTGACGCCTTGTGTAACTGAAAGTTATTGAACCTTTGTTGCAGTGTTTCAGGGCGTTTTCACACCTTCAGTTTGTTTGCTTTGTTCTGATTCAGGGATTAATATGATACAATGTTGCAGTTGCCCCTTTGTTCGGTTTGTGTTCACACTGCAACATTTAACAGCGGACTAAATATTGTAAACAAACGCCACGCGCGAGCAAACTATTCTCTCATTGGTCCGATTTCTATGTGCTATAAATATGCTCTGTTGCTCCTTTTTTTTTTTAAGGTGTGTGGGATTGGGGGTGCGTGAACCCGGTCGGGATGTAGAAGGGGGTGCGCGGCCTAAAAAGTTTGGGAACCGCTGCATTAGATCATTGAAGTCGGGTTTCTGTTCTCAAGTTGACCCTGTGCTCTGACATGGGAGTCAAAGAACTTATTCATTTGCTCTTAGAGATCAACAGAGTATCTCACTGAAAAGCAGATGAAACATATAGTAAACATACAACAATTTCAGAAAATCCTTTAACGTGATTTACCACTATTTGTAATATATTGAATTAACCACACCTCCCTTCCTTCTCCTGCAGCTGAAGCAGACTCCAGCAGATGATAATCCCATCTTCTTTCCTACTGACTCTGAGTACGACTGGTTGACGGCCAAGATTTTTGTGAGAAGTGCAGATTTCAACGAGCATGAACTCAACGTTCACCTGCTGCGCACTCATTTGCTGGCTGAGGTTTTTGCAGTGTCACTGCTGCGCAACGTGCCCATGGTGCATCCGCTGCACAAGGTAACTGAAAGGGAGAATACGGAACTTTTACTGGAGTTGTAATTTTTTTTAAAGTTACTGATTTTTGTGTCTTCCAAGGATGATGAATCATAATGTTAGTGTGTATATATTTTCAAAAATGTGACACGGCTGAATGGTATAGCAGCATCAATTCATCTGTGTGCTTTGAAGTTCACAGAGTTTTCCTCTTTCTCTCAGCTCCTTGTACCTCACACTCGCTACACTCTACAGATCAACAACTTGGCTCGAAAAAATCTGATATCTAAGACTGGAGTTTTCACTAAGGTACGGAAAGACAAACACCTAAATACCTAAAAAAAAAAATATATATATATATATATATATACATACATACATAGATACATACATACATACATATACATATATATATATATATATATATATATATATATATATATATATATATATATATATATATATATATATATATATATATATATATACACACATGACATTGAATATATATATATATTCAATGTCATGTACATTATTTATCTCAAACTATAATCCTTACATATTTGAATGTCTCCTAGTTTGCAGCTTCAGGTGGAAAGGGTGTGAAGACACTCCTGAAGAGATCACTGTCCTCAGTGACCTACCGCTCCCTCTGCATACCGGACGACATTGCTGACCGTGGGCTGGAGGATGTACCGAAGTTCTACTATCGGGATGATGGACTCAAGCTTTGGGATATCATCCACAGGTAGTACAGGTGTCCTGGTATTGGAAAACAAGAGCTCTAAATCCTCCCCTCTCTACTAGCTAGCTTTTATTATCTTATGTAACTCAGCTGGTTTCTCATAAAAAATCTGTTAAGCTGCAACATATGTGTAATGTTTTTCCCTTCTTTGCCCTTTACAGTTTCTTTGCAAAATTGTATTCAGTTAGTCCATGTTAATGCAATTTCCTACGAACAGTTTAACTTGAAACATGCGCCATAGCAGTCACCAGAGGCACTGCTGCAAGTTAACAATGCCTCAAAATATATCAATACAGTAAATGAGTGATCTGCCTCTTGATTGAGTAGATTGGCAGTTGGCTGTAAAGTTTTCTGAATGAACCAACCTGAACTACTTTGATTGAGAACTTCTGCGAGATTAGGGAAGGGGCATCCCTACCCTTCAACATTTAAGGCTTCAGTTTCAATAAAAAGCAATCATTAGTGGTTAACACAAAGACAGGTGATGTCTGAATGTAATAACTTGTATTGTGACAGAGGGCACTGTAATGGATTTACAGAATATGAAATATACATTTATTTGCAGGTTAATTGAAAGGAATAATTCAACACATACAGAGATACAACTTTTTACTTTCTCTCCAAGAGTTGGCCAAGAGATGAGAAGATCAAAACCACTCTCATGTTTGTGTGTTAAGTATGAAGCTCCAATGAAGAGGTGATTATCCTAGCTCAGCACAAAGACTGGAAGATCTCTCAAAATTTTAAAAATGGGCCTCCCAACATCTGTAAAGCACCTGAATTAACATTATTTCATATTGTTTGTTTAATCCTGGTTATTTGTCATCATTGTGAGGTTGCCACACAGCCAGAAGATTCCAGGAAGTCCCTGCACCTGGCAACTGTTTACCAAGAATGAAATGTGGCATGTAACAAATGTATTTTCTGTTTGTATAAAGTTTAAATGAAATATATAGAAATGGAATAGAAATTAATACAATTTAGATGTGCTGGTAAGTATAGTTTAACTAAATGAAGCTAGCCAGCTAAACGTTTCCCGTATTTATGCTAAGCTATTGCCACCAGGTTGTAGAGCTATACTTAACACACAGATATGAGAGTGCGATTGATATTCTCATCTCATTCTCAACAAGAGAGACAATGGGCAAGTTTCAGAAAATGTCACATTATTTCTTTAAAGTCGTTTGATCTCCTGTGTTGAATAAGCTGTTGCACCAAATTCTTAACAAGAACAGAACTGATTATTCCAAAGAGATGGCCTTAAATTGTCTGACAAAATAATGTCTTACTACTACAGTGTGTATTTAAAAAAAATAGCTAATTCAACTGGGAATGTGTTTAACATAACTTATCCACATTTGTCAAAGGTTTGTGCAGGGAGTGCTGAGCTTCTACTACAAGAATGACACTGAGGTCCAGAAAGACTCTGAACTGCAAAAGTGGATTTCGGACATTTTTGAACATGGATTCCTTTCCCAAGCCGGCAGAGGTGGGCTTAAAAACAAGATCAATCTTAATGATGATGAATGTGCACATCAATCATTCTATGATCTTAATGCAAACAGAAGTCAAACTTAAATGTTGTCTTCCACACATCTTAAATGCAGTTTATTCCCTCTAATTCTCAGGAATTCCAGAGAGCTTCACCACCGTGGCTGAGTTGGTCAAGTTTGTCACCATGGTGATCTTCACCTGCTCAGGACAGCACTCTGCTGTGAATGCTGGACAGGTGAGGCCTTTTAATTCAGTTATAATAATGTTCTTTTTGTGGAATGGGTTCATGAGGTTTTTACTGTTAGCAAGTCTAACATAAACAAGAGTCTACAGCCATGCTAGCAGGACTGTGAGGCTGCACTTTGGCACGGTGATGCTTTGAGCTGAAAACAACAAATGCTGAAAAGCATGTTGCCATACTAACCTTTAGCAGGTATAATGTTGATAAGATCACATTACAGTCATTTAGCAGATGCTTTCATCCAAAGCGACTTACAATTCAGTCTATCACATCTCTACACTGTAGGCACAACTACGGGAGCAATTTTGGGGTTAAGTGTCTTGCTCAAGGACACGTCGACATGCGACTAGCAGAGCCGGATCCGGGGATTGAACCGCCGACCCTCTGATTGACAGACGGCCCTGCTATCTACTTAGCCACAGTCGCCCACTGTGGCTATCACAATCACAATCTTTGTTTACCATGTTAACATGCGAGCATCAGCAAGCTTTTTCTAATCAGCACAAAACACAAAGTACAGCTGAGGCTGGTAGGAATGTCATTACTTTTGAAGGAATTTGGTTGTAAGAGTATTGGACAAATAAAAACTTTGATCTGATCGATGAAAAGTCATAGGATCACCAAAGTTATTACAGTTCGTCCTGAGGTAAATCTAAATGTCTGAACCAAATTTAATGACGATCCAGCTGAAAGTTGTCGAGACATTCCTCTGAAAGCCAAGAATGTTCTCCTCATGTCAGCACGAGAGGAAAAATCAGTGGATCACCAAAGTCATTAGGATTCATCCTCTGGGGACCATGAATGTCTTTGTTCCAATCCAATATTTCAGTGTGGACCAAAGTAGACTGTATTAATCAGTCATCTATCAATCATTCATTCATCACAGTATGACTATGGTGGCTGGATGCCCAACACTCCCCTCACCCTACAACGTCCTCCACCAACCACAAAGGGGACAACAAGTGAGACCACGATGCTGAAGACATTCCCTGATGTCAACACCACGGTTCATGGAATGGCGGTCGTGTGGCTACTCAGCAAGCAGTCCACTGACTCTGTAAGTGCTCAAGTCTTTAATCACATAACTTAAATTCATGTTTAAGTTGTTTTAAGTTTAGGTCATTTGTGTCCCGCCAACTAAAACTGTACATGACTGTATCTTGCCAAAAGTCAGTTTTTATCACTCTAAACATTTATAAATGTATCATTCATGTCATCAGGTCTTTCTTGGCAAGTACCCAGAGGAGCTTTTTAGTGAGAAGATGCCCTGCAAGCTGATGGAGGATTTTCAAAAAGATCTTCATGAGTTAAGTGAGGCCATCACAGACAGAAACGAGGATCTGGACGTCCCATACACATACCTGGATCCAAAGGTGGTAGAAAATAGTGTGGCCCTTTGAATATCAGAAGGTGTGACCTCCACAGATGTTGGCCAAATTCAACACTGCATGTGATTGTTGTATGCTGATTGATTTCACTGAAGTAAAAATGTATTGTTTTAAATCATAAGCCACATCTTATATTTTAAATTTGCTTTTCCTTTTTCAAAACAAGAATGATTTTATCTGTTATTTTTTCTGGGACAACTCTGCAGCACATGTGTTGTGTTGTGGCCATTTGTTACAGGACCAAGAATGACACGAAGCTCACTCTAGTGCAACACTTTTAATAACCTGTAAAAATATGAAAATACATCAGGTCAGGTCAGAAGTGCTCTCCTGTTATGATTACACTTTGCTCATCACGTACTGATGGCTTTCTTCTGCTGTACTTACGTTAGCTACTCTATAACAAATATAACTCATAGCAAACATTTCACTTTCATTTCCAACTCAGATAAAATGCCAGAAACACATTACTTTCCATTCCAGTCTAAATTCTCTTTTCACATGATTTCTCACATAAATGATAATAAAGAAACATCAACAGTGAATACTGACTGAACTCTTATTTTGTAAAAGCTATATCTTTTCTGATTACACTTCGCTCATATTTCCCTGTCTTCTCAAACACTCAGTGCCACACATTCACTGCTAATTAATTTGCAGTTTGTTCTCTTTGTGAGCCTATTTGCTGTTTGGCAATTGATCTACAGAGCAATAAATAGGCTACATATGTTTTGTTAGAAATAACTCGTATCAGCTCTGTGTCATCGTCAGACGAAACTTTCAATCAAGCTTCTTTCAGTAAACTGTATGTGCTAAATAAATCAAATTAAACATGGTGCATATAAACATATGCTTGTACGAGTCAAAATTGTCTGTGTCTCTTGGGAAACTGGTGCAGATTGAGGTGACAAAAATGTATCTCGCTCTGCTCCCAGAAGACACCTGGTTTACCTGCAATGTAAAAGTACAGTCCCCGGATGGAGTCATCCACAACTTTACCATCTACCACCGTGTCGCTGACAGCGAGATGCAACTGTTAAGATATGCAACAGGTTTTGTGGAACACTGTGCTGATTACATTTTTTGACATTTTTTCGCTACAGCAGCATTTATGGTACAGCTAAGCAATCAAAATAACAGAGTAAAAATATAAAATGCACAATATATACAATGAAATAGAATAAAATTCATATAACTATACAATAGTGCAACGATTTCACCAAACAAACAGTGTAACGGTGTTATAGTTGTGTGATTGATTTGGTCAGAGGTTATTGAACAAGGCCATTGGATTTATGGCCTTATTTGAAATATTTTAACATGAAACTTTTCTTTATAGCACCATCATGTGGACTCCTTCTGAAATTTTAGTTTGGGCCCACCAACCATGTTTTGCTTTATACACTTGAAACTAATGGATATTCCTAAATATAGCTTTGGTTATGTTATGCATGGATATTTATTTTACAACATATTATTTTGTTTTTGGTGAGCAAGAGAACACAAGAGAGAAAAACAAAAAATAAATCTACACTTAATAATAATGCTAATGATCCTGAGTTGGTTCATTTCTATCCCTTGTGTCAGACACAACTAGTGTATGAAAGTCTTTCTAGTTCCCAGGTGCCCAATAAGTTATGTGTTTTACATATTAAGGAGACACAAGTTACTGAGACAAGTTCTGTGGGCTGTTTTGAAATGTAAGCATCTCTGCTGGGACTGGCTTCTACCGTCACCAAATACTGTTTATGTGGTAGTGGGCGTGGTCTGTGCTCAGCTGCAGGGGAGAGATATGTGGGAGTGGTTCAGGGGAACAGTGCCAGGCTAATTATCCCTCATTCAACTAACCCTGGCACAGTTCCACTGAACCACTCCCACAGATCTCTCCCCTACAGCTGAGTACAGACCACACCCACTACCACAGTTTGAAGTGGGGATAGAGCAAGATACATTTTACAACTCATAGTAATGGCAGAATTTCGCCAGAATTTCACCAGTTACTTTTATTCAATTCAATTAATTTGTGTATAGCCCAAAATCACAAATTACAAATTTGCCTCAGAGGGCTTTACAATATGTACACGTTTGATATCCTCTTGTCCCGGGACCCTCACATCGGAACAGGAAAAACTCCCCAAAAACCCTTTAACGGGGAGGAAAGAGGAAGAAACCTGTGGGAGAGCAATAGAGGAGGGATCCCTCTCCCAGGATGGACAGAAGTGCAATGATGTCATGTGTAGAACAGGATAGTGAATTACAACACATTCAATGTAATTACAGCACATTCAATGTATGACACAACCACGACAGGAGGCAAGACCTGGTCCAGGTTTAACCCGGATACACAGGAACCTGTGAGGCAAGAAAGCACAGAGACTCTGGTGAAGAAGCAGGTCAATAATGTGCATTAATGGTATCGGTAATATGAAATAGTAATGTGAGTAATAATAAAAGTGATATTAGCAGTTGGAGTCAGCAGGGCCATGGTAGGAGGAAGGACCAGGGTCCAGATGAAACCATGCTCCATGGAAACCTGTGAGGAGAGGAAGCACAAGGACTCCGGGGAAGAGACAAAATCAGTACTGTGCATTAATGGTATCGGTAATAGGATTAATAATGTTAATAATGAAGATCGTAGTAGGTGTCAGCAGGGCCATGGCTGGTTGAAGAACCAGTGTCCAGATAAAACTGCAGTCATCCTGTGAGGCGAGAAAGCACAAATACTCCAGGGAAGAAGTAAAGTTAGTAATGAATTAATGGGACATCAATGCATACAGACGGAGGTGAAGAAGAGGAGGAGAGAGGTGCTCAGTGTAGGAAGTCCCCCTGTAGTTTTTGCCTATACCAGTTTGTCCATGGGCCGGTCCAAGGCAAGCCAGAGCCAGCCCTAAGTATAAGCACTATCAAAGAGGAAAGTCTTAAGCCTACTCTTAAATGTGGTGAGTGTGTCTGCCCCCCGGACTGAAACGGGAAGCTGGTTCCACAGAAGAGGAGCTTGATAACTGAAGGCTCTGGCTCCCGTCCTACTTTTTAAGACTCTAGGAACCACAAGTAACCCTGAATCACTGGATCACAGCTCTCTAGTAGGGCAGTATGGTACTATAAGCTCTTTAAGATATGATGGAGCCTGACCAATTCGGGCTTTGTAGGTCAGTAAAAGGATTTTAAATTCTATTCTAGATTTTACAGGGAGCCAGTGCAGAGAAGCTAATACAGGAGTAATATGATCTCTCCTCTTAGTTCTTGTTAGTACACGAGCTGCAGCATTCTGGATCAGCTGGAGAGATTTAAGAGACTTATTAGAGCAGCCTGAAAATAAGGAATTGCAGTAATCTAGTCTAGAGGTAAGAAATACATGAACTAATTTCTCTGCATCGCTTTGAGATAGGATGTGCCTGATTTTTGAAATATTACGTAGGTGAAAAAAGGCAGTCCTAGAAATAAGTTTTATCTGAGAGTTGAAAGACAAATCCTGATCAAAGGTAACTCCAAGATTCTTGACGGTGCTGCTGGATGCAGGGCAGGAGATGATTAATTTTCTATCGAATAATTATAATTTTATCATTAAAGAAGTTCATGAAGTCATTGCTACTGAGGTCTATAGGGATACTCGGCACAACAGAGCTGTGACTCTCTGTCAGCCTGGCTACAGTGCTGAAGAGGAACCTGGGGTTGTTCTTATTTTTCTCTATTAACGATGAGTAATAAGCTGCTCTGGCATTACGGTGGGCCTTCTTATATGTCTTAAGACTGTCTTGCCAGAGTAACCGAGATTCTTTATCTCACTAATATAACTGGTTGTTGGACTAGCCCTATATTCGTGCATTGGTTCCAAGTGGAGAGGACACTTTCGGGAGAGAACCAGCGCTTTCCTTCACACTCAAGAAGCAAGGTTACAGTAGTTTCAAATTTTCAACCAGTTCTTATTTTCTTTTTAGTCTGTACCTTTCGAATTTGATTTAGTTGTTTGTAGTTTATTTTCAGATCACTAACAATATTTGTACCGCTTATTTCATTTTTGTTTCAATTTAGTTTACTATAATAACTGTATAATTTAAATGGTGAGTCTGTCATGCTCAGTCTGCCAACAAATGGAGCAGTAACGAACCCACAACCCAACCTGGTTCAGCACCGCTCAGCATACGCACCACTGTCGCCATGTGTTTGGGTGCAGCTGATTGCAAGAACACAGAGACACGAATGACAGCTGTCTTTGGCATGAAATCAGTTCAGAGTGAGTCCCACTCAATCCAGGAGAGTATCCCCACACACAGCTCCCGATACAATGGCCTTTTAGCAGATTATTATGATTCAATACACAAGCATACTGGATTCTTTAGCTGGGCTCAGCACGAATAGTTTTTACAAGACAAGCGATAAGCTCATTCAACTAATGTATTCATTTATTCGGAAGCATAAGAAAATGCTCGCTTATTTATTTTCAACACTAGTCGTACATACCTCCCCGAGTCCAGAAAGAAACGTCCCTGCTTCCAAACATTCTAAATGCAACAAACTAATTTACATATTTTACTGTTTAAAGCACGTTTAGTACACGGTGATGTTTAAAAGACGTTTAAAAGTGAAAGTTGTTTCACCAACTATTTGAAGACATTCACGTCTAGACCATATTTCACTGGAATTTGAAAAGTTGACTTTCAACTGAGGAATGTTTATGTGGTTTCTTTGTAAACATCTAAAATAACGATGTAATATTAGCACAATGTAGAGGATGAAACATTTTTGAATTGCAAATCCGGTTAAAATATGGTCTTAACGTAAATGTTCAATCAACATCTTGAAATAGTTGGTGAAAAAATTTAACTTTTGAACTAATTTAAACATATTTTCAACAGGGGCCATAGTCATCTTTTAAACGCCTTTTCAATGGAAATAATCTCGCTGGGGAGTGTCAACTTGAATCTTATCTGCCCCAGACATATGGCTTGAGTCAGAGATATTTCAGCTTTATAAACTCTCGGTGGACGTCCACAACAACTTACATCAAGAGAGCAGTTCATCACAGGAGCATCTTGGTCAGGTAAGAGAGATGCTTCATGAAATTATTTTTAAAAGAGTAGACTGTAATAGATTGGTGAGAAAAAACGTTGAATGTTACTTGTTATATCTTTTGCCAATGTCATTTTCATTGTGATTCATGGTTATTCGTTTTCTCGCCAGGATTTGCCAGTGTGAAAATGGTGAATTATACAGTGACCGTGGCCACTGGCGATCTCGCCTTTGCCACCACTCTTCACAATGTCTATATTAAGCTGGTGGGCACAGATGGGGAGAGCACACGCACCTGGTACAAGCCCCTCAAATTGAGCATCATCAGAGGAGCAGTAAGTCTGAAATATCTTTCTCCAAATGTATAACACTCTTCTTCAACTTCAGATTATTGTATTGAACATCAATTTAGAGAAGATGATGTAAACCCTCGTCAACTCAGACTGTGCAGCAACTGCAACTCTTTAATTTACGGCTTCAAAGGTGACCAAAGCAACAAAAAAAGTCCACATAATGAGCTCCAAATAAAAATTATATTCATACATTTTATTTTGTCCATCCTTCTACATTCAGTATTGTATGCTACAGTGGAGGGCCGTCAGGGCCTTCTCTGCTGGCCCAAACTGAATCACAAAGCTATATCTATTTTATAATTTAATAATTTTTCTTATATGGATTATAATTTATAAAAATATTTTTCCCATTATCTTATTTTCTCATTGCACATCTACTGTCTTCCTCAGTTGCTCTGCTTCCAGTGCAGCTTGTTTTAAGTAGAGCTTTTATCCAATCAGATTTCACCTCTGTGTTGGCAAGAAGAGAGGCCCAAGGCCTTCAGACTCACAAGTGAATCCCTGTGCAGTTTAAGTAAATGGGGACGATATTGTTGATTATCATAGTCTTCAACCAATCAGATCTTAAGTTTGACATGTTGGCCATATTCTTTAACGTGTCAGAGTCTGCTAGCCGGCCTATAGCTACGTCAGCATTACGTGCAGCTCAGTCTCCATGTGCAGCTCTGCAGTGAGGTACAGCATGTGCTGTGATTGGTCAGTAGGCGAGCATGTGACTATCTTGAAACGAAACTTAACAGCAGAGGCTTAGTCGGCGTTGTGAATCACATCACGTGATTCAGCTCAGCCAATCAAATATGGGCATTCTGACAAGTTTCCTGACTCGAGTGAGATGTAGCCTACCACACACCATGACACGGGGCTGAGACAAGGAAAGACATTGCAGAGCATTACGTACAATGTACAATGAAAGTAAAATCATAAAACGATCTCTCTGGGCTGCGACTTGTCATTAAGGAATGATGGTGGGTCCCACAGCCAGACCAGCTGAGAGCCACTCCTACATGAGTGTAGAAAACATTATATTTTCCTTAATTTAAGTTTTGCATTTTCCAAATGTTCAGGATTATTCAGTCCCGAACGGTTTAATACGAATACGTATAGTTACCTTCGGAAAGACTAATAGCTGTGGCGCCATCATGTGGTGATAAGGTGGTACTTCAACTGCAGGACAGCAGTGAAGGCTTAGGTATAAAATGCACGGCCCGCCACTGGTATGCTAACTATACAAAATGTTACAGTTCACTTCTTGGTTATCAAATATGCAACCCATTTCTGTCATAACTCCAGGTGTCCAGTGTTACTGTGTCCTGCCCCGACTCCATTGGAAAGCTGGTCCTAATTGAGATAGATAAACAGCATCACACACTCCTCTTCTTTGAAAACTCTTGGTTCCCTGCCAAGGTGGAAGTGAGATCCCCTGAGGGTGACACCTACAACTTTCCCATCTACCGCTGGATCACTGACAATGAGGTGCACCGCTTCAGAGAGGGAACAGGTTTGTGTGAATTAGACTTGTCAGACATCCTGTACGCTGTTCACTGACCACAGAAGACATAAAATAAGGAAATGCTGGTCTAATGCTGGAGTAACCAGCTCGCTGCATTTATCAACAATTTTAAACCTTGTTGTTATTTCTTTCTTCAAGCTCTGAGAATCTTTGAAGACGACCATCATCTTGGCAGGTACAGTCGGGAGCAGGAGCTGAAGCAGCGAGGGGAAGACTATTGGTGAGCAACCTGAGCTTATACACTTTTTAACTTTATTAAACACCCCAATACTAACATTCATCTACACCCTTTTGGGTGAAAATTAACCACCATATTACACCTGCCAGGGTTTATTGAAATTTATTTTGCAAAATTGCAATATTGAAGTCAAGTTAAGTATATTATGCTTACATATTAAATTAAAACTGCTTAAACACTGGTATCTGCGCAAAGTTCCTCATTACTCAGCTCTTCTCTATTTACCAGTTGGGATGTGTATCTAGAGGGAATACCCCACTGCATGAGGTCAGAGGGCCCTCGTGATCTGCCTGAAGAGGTCCAGTTCTCCTTCACCAAGACCAAAGAGTTTGTTTTAACTGCAGCCACTGGGTGAGGTCTTCAATTCTCTCAGATATCTATCTATGTAGCTGTACCTGCCTATGAAAATGATTCAAGGCATAATAATAAGATTAATTTATGCTTTTATTTTCTAGGCTGGCTGAGCTGAAACTGAAGGAACTTTCTGACTCCACGGACAACTGGCATGATATGGATGCTATCGATCGGGTGTTCTCCTGCAAACGGACTGACATATCAGGTACTATCATGGCAGTTTAATGAAGTACTTGTTATTGTATGCATGATTCAACAATGTTCATTTGGATATACATGATGCTAACTAACACATGCTATTGTTTTTATTACTTGGCTTAATAAAGAGGGAAAAATGTCACAGAAGGAATCGTTTAACAGTATTTAATTGCATACAATCAAGACTTTGACTTTGAAGCAACTATAAACAGTGTCCAACCATGTCTGTGAGTGCAGTCTGTATAACACATTGTTTGCCATTTTCCAGTTTCGTATACAGTGTAGAGTGAAGCTGATAACTGTGATAGAGGAAGATTTTCTAGCACAAAGTTTATAACTCAATGAAGTTTAACTTTTTCTTCTAGAATATGTCCAGGAACATTGGAAGGAGGACGCTTTCTTTGGCTACCAGTTTCTAAACGGTATCAACCCCATGTTGATCCAACGTTGTTCAGTCCTGCCCAACAACTTTCCTGTCAGTGATGACATGGTCTCCCTCGGTGGTCCACATAGCTTGGCAGATGAAATGGAGGTGAATGTCTTGACTTTGATTGATCTTTGAGTCATATTTTGCTTCATGACATGTTCAATTTGAAAAGGCATGTTGCACTTACATTCAGTTACGTTCACTTAGTATAATTCATATTCACACTGTATGCATGTGAGTCACATTATTTCTCATACTCACTCAAATTAAATACAGAAAGGAAACATATTCCTGTGTGACTACAAGCGTTTGGATGGGCTGAAAACAAACATCATCAACGGGATGAAGCAGTACTTGATGGCTCCCCTCGTCCTGCTTCACAAAACACCTGATGATCAGCTGATGCCAATTGCTATTCAGGTGAGATTAACACTCAAATAGTTCACAGTAGTGATGACTCTTCCAGGACGAACAGACATGCAACACTATAGATGTCATATGTACAGAGAAGACAGAAATACCTTTCGTTAAATTACACAAATAGAGTGCAAACATATATGAATAATGTGGATCAGAGAAAAAAATATTGAAAGTCTTTTAATTGGAATTGGCAGGTCGCCTCCCTTTTCCCTCAGCCAAATACATGAGAATTTAGGCATTAGATCATTGAAGTCAGGTTTCTGTTCTGAAATTGACCCTGTGCTCTGACATGGGAGTCAAAGAAAATATTAATTTGCTCTTCGAGAGCGTATCTAACTGAAAAGAAGATGGAACCTATAGTACTACGGTACTGGTAATATATTGAATGGATTGAATTAACCACACCTCCCTTCCTTCTCCTGCAGCTGAAGCAGACTCCAGCAGATGATAATCCCATCTTCTTTCCTACTGACTCTGAGTACGACTGGTTGACGGCCAAGATTTTTGTGAGAAGTGCAGATTTCAACGAGCATGAACTCAACGTTCACCTGCTGCGCACTCATTTGCTGGCTGAAGTTTTTGCAGTGTCACTGCTGCGCAACTTGCCCATGGTGCATCCGCTGTACAAGGTAACTGAAAGGGAGAATACCGAACTTTTACTGGAGTTGTCATTTTTTTTTAATTGACTGATTTTTGTGTCTTCCAAAGATGATGAATCATAATGTTAGTGTGTTTATATTTTCAACAATTTGACACTGCTGAATGGTAGAGAAGCATCAAGATGTGTGCTGTGAAGTTCACAGAGTTTTCCTCTTTCTCTCAGCTCCTTGTACCTCACACTCGCTACACTCTACAGATCAACAACTTAGCTCGAAGTTTTCTAATATCTAAGACTGGAGTTTTCACTAAGGTACGAAAAGACAAACACCTAATTACCTAATATATATATATATATATATATATATATATATATATATATGTGTGTGTGTGTGTGTGTGTGTGTGTGTGTGTGTGTGTGTGTGTGTATATATATATTCAATGCCATGTACATTATTTATCTCGAACTATAATCCTTACATATTTGAATGTCTCCTAGTTTGCAGCTTCAGGTGGAAAGGGTGTGAAGACACTCCTGAAGAGATCACTGTCCTCAGTGACCTACCGCTCCCTCTGCATACCGGACGACATTGCTGACCGTGGGCTGGAGGATGTACCGAAGTTCTACTATCGGGATGATGGACTCAAGCTTTGGGATATCATCCACAGGTAGTACAGGTGTCCTGGTATTGGAAAACAAGAGCTCTAAATCCTGCCCTCTCTACTAGCTAGCTTTTATTCTCTTATGCCACTCATTACCTTATATTACAGTATATTACAGTCATTTAGCAGACGCTTTTATCCAAAGCGACTTACAATAAGTGTATTCAACATCGGTTTTCGAGAGAACAACTCGTCACCAGAAGTCATAAGTGCATCTCCTTTCTTCAAACAAGCATCTAAGAGCATAAACAAGAGCCATACAGTGCAGAAACAAACGAATGCAATAAGTGCCACAAACTAATATGAATAGAATAAATGGAAGGTTAAGGGTAGGCCTTCTTGAAGAGGTGAGTTTTCACTCAGCTGGTTTCTCATAAAAGATCAGTTAAGCTGCAACATGTGTACGTTTTTTCCCTTCTTTGCCCTTTACAAACTGTTTCTTTGCATAATTTCTTTCAGTTAGTCCATGTTAATGCAATTTCCTACGAACAGTTTAACTTGAAACATAAGCTCCATAGCAGTCACCAGAGAAACTGCTGCAAGTTAGATTAACAATGCCTCAAAATATGACAATTCAGTAAATAAGTGATCTGCCTCTTGATTGAGTAGATTGGCAGTTGGCTGTAAAATGTTCTGAATGAACCAGCCTGAACTACTTTGATTGAGAACTTCTGTGAGATTAGGGAAGGGGCATCCCTACCCTTCAACATTTAAGGCTTCAGTTTCAATAAAAAGCAATCATTAGTGTGGTTAACACAAAGACAGGTGATGTCTGAATGTAATAACTTGTATTATGACAGAGGGCACTGTAATGGAATTACAGAATATGAAATATACATTTATTTTTGGGTTTAATTAAAAGGAACAAACCAACACATACAGAGATACAAGTACTTTCTCTCCAAGAGTTGGCCAAGAGATGAGAAGATCAATACCAAAAATAAAAAAAATGGGCCTCCCAACACCTGTAAAGCACCTTCATTAACAGTATTTCATATTGTTTGTTGAATCCTGGTTATTCGTCATCACGGTGAGGTTGCCAGAGAGCCAGAACATTCCAGGAAGTCCCTGCACCTGGCAACTGTTTACCAAGAATAAAATGTGGCATGTAACAAATATATTCTCTGTTTGTGTAAAGTTTAAATGAATATTTTAACTCAATGAAGCTAGCCAGCTAACTGTTTCCAGTCTTTATGCTAAGCTAAGCTCATTGCCACCAGGTTGTAGAGCTACTTAACCCACAGATATGAATGATATTGATCTTGTGAAAATGTCACATTATTTCTTTAAAGTTGTTTGATCTACTGTGTTGAATAAGCTATTGCACCAAATTCTTAAAAATAACAGAACATCATTCTAAAGATATGGCCTTAAATTGTCTTACAAAATGTCTTACTACTGCAGTGTGATTTTTAAAAAATGGCTAATTCAACTGGGAATGTGTTTAACAGAACTTATCCACATTTGTCAAAGGTATGTGCAGGGAGTGCTGAGCTTCTACTACAAGAATGACACTGAGGTCCAGAAAGACCCTGAACTGCAGAAGTGGATTTCGGACATTTTTGAACATGGATTCCTTTCCCATGCCGGCACAGGTGGGCTTTAAAGACGAGCTCAATCTTAATGATGATGAATGTGCACATCTATGAACCATTGTATGATCTTAATGCAAACAGAAGTCAAACTTAAATGTTGTCTTCCAGACATCTTAAATGCAGTTTATTCCCTCTAATTCTCAGGAATTCCAGAGAGCTTCACCACCGTGGCTGAGTTGGTCAAGTTTGTCACCATGGTGATCTTCACCTGCTCAGGACAGCACTCTGCTGTAAACACTGGACAGGTACGGCCTTTTAATTCAGTTATACGAATACTATATTTGTGGAATGGGTTCATGAGGTTTTTACTGTTTTTACTGTTTTTACTGCTAGACGAAAAGTCATAGGATCACCAACGTTATTACAGTTCGCCCTGAGGTAAACATAAATGTCTGAACCAAATTTAATGACGATCCAGCTGAAAGTTGTTGAGACATTCCTCTGAAAGCCAAGAATGTTCTCCTCATGTCGGCGCTAGAGGAAAAATCAGTGGATCACCAAAGTCATTAGGATTCATCCTCTGGGGACCATGAATGTCTTTGTTCCAATCCAATATTTCAGTGTGAACCAAAGTAGTCGACAGACTGACACATGGCGTAGCTTCAAACTGTATTAATCAATAATCTATCAATCATTCATTCTTCACAGTTTGACTACGCTGGCTGGATGCCCAACAATCCCCTCACCCTACAACGTCCTCCACCAACCACAAAGGGGACAACAAGTGAGGCCACGATGCTGAAGACACTCCCTGCTATCAACGCAACGGTTCAGATAATGTCTACCGTGTGGCTACTCAGCAGGCAGTCCACTGACTCTGTAAGTGCCCAAGTCTTTTATCACATAAATTAAATTCATGTTCAAGTTGTTCAAGTTTAGGTCATTTGAGTCCTGCCAACTAAAATTGTACATTACTGTATGTTGCCAAAAGTATATTTTTAAACATTTCTTTTTTTTTTAAATGTATCATAAATGTCATCAGGTCCCTCTTGGCGAGTACCCAGAGGAGCATTTTAGTCAGACGAATCCCTGCGACCTGATAAAGAATTTTCAACGAGCGCTACGAGAGTTAACTGAGGCGATCAACGCCAGAAACAAGAGTCTGGATGTCCCATACACATACCTGGATCCAAAGGTGCTCGAAAATAGTGTGGACATTTGAATATCTGAAGGTGTGACCTCCACAGATGTTGGCCAAATTCAGCTTTCTGTTAACAAAAGTGAGAAAAGGAAGAACTGCCTGTTCTGTTTTTTAGTGGAAAGAAACACTGCATGTGATCGTTGTAGGATTGATTTAACTGAAGTAAAAATGTACCGTTTTAAATCATAAGCCACACCTTACATTTTCTTAGTTCATCAATAAATATACAGTAGAGATAATCAAAATACAGTTGCAAAGGTGTCATTTTGCTTTACTTTTGCTTTCTAAACACAAGAATGATTTTATCTGTTATTTTTTTCTGGGACAACTCGACAGCATAGGTGTTGTGTTACAGCCATTCACTGCTAATTAATCTACAGTCTGTTGTCTTTGTGAGCTTGTTTGTTCTGTGCCAATTGATACAGAGCAATAAATATATATTTTTTGTGTGAAATAACTATAGCTCTGTGTCATCAACAGACACAACTTTTAATCAAGCTTCTTTCAGTGAACTTCATGTGCTAAAGAAATACAATTAAACATGGTGCATATATATGCTTGAGTCAACATTTTCTGTGTCCTGTCCCACCTCTCTTGGAAAGCTGGTGCAGATTGAGGTGACAAAAAAGTCTCTCGCTCTGTTCCCAGAAGACACCTGCAATTAACCCTAACCCTAACCCTGCAATTTAAAAGTACAGTCCCCGGAGGGAGTCATCCACAACTTTTCCATCTACCACCGTGTCGCTGACAGCGAGGTGCAACTGTTCAGATATGCAACAGGTTTTGTGGAACTGTACTTGCCTATTACATTATATCGTGCTGTTTACACTTTTACTGCCCCCCAAACATACAAGAGAGGAAATGGCTGATTATTAATCCTATCCACCAAATACAGTAGAGTGAAAGAGATGAAGCTAAGAGTCCCAACTCTTGTGATATTGGCAGAACCAGCGTAGATTTCAAGCAGCAAATAATGCAACACAGAACCTAAAATCCCATGAAAAATGTAAATGAATGTAACACAATTAATCTCCAACAATGACTGAATTGGGGTTCATGCTTTTTGTTGTTTTCTAATTTAAGAAATGTCATAACCTCACACAATTATCAGGTATCCAGTTGTATCAACTGACTAAAGATGATGTTAAAAAAAAACGTTTAGCTCTGTGAACATTCCCTCATATTTAACTAACCTCACCATTAATCACGTGGTATGGCATTCATTAATGTCCCATTAGCACTGATCGACTTCTTGTTTCCATGGAACAAGCGTAACAGAGTCTGAGAAGGTCTTTCACCTTCATTCAGCCAGAGGCTTCATACTTTATTCTTCATGAACTGAAAAGGTGTTTGATATTTCCTTCTCTTACTGTGTGCTCTGCCACTTTATATGTGTATGGGTGCACGCTTGTGAGAAAAGAGAGAGAAATGCCTGACTTTGCTACCCTTCAAGAGATAATTTAGAAAACACACAAAGGGAAACACACATTTACAAACACAGAGATACAGGCGAATACACACAATTGTGTTAGCTATTGGCTCTGCCCTCTGGATTTATTTTTGCTATGGTGGTTTATCTTAATAAGAGGACTGTTTGCTTGACCTTTTGGTCCCAAATAGGCTGCCCAGGTGGAAAATGTTTTAAGGTATTTCATCACAGGTCAGTGACAGGAGTTAGGAGAATATAATATCAAAAGTGCAGACCTTATTTGAAAAGAAATTTGATTCATTGTCTGTGTGTGTGTTTGTGTTGTTGAGAGACAGAGGAAGAGAGAGAGATATTCACATGTTTCATTGATTTCAAGAAATCTTTCGACTCCATTTGGCTTGAACGTCTCTATTTCAGACTTCTACATTGTGGTATAGGGGCAAAATGTATGATCTGGTTCAACCAATTTATTTGGAAAATAGATGTGGAGTTAAAATTGGAGAAACTGAGAATAAATGCAGTTTTCCATGAACAATCATATACATTTTGTATGAGTTATGCCAATCTGCATCAACATCTCATTAAATGCGTAAAAGGAGCTTGAGGAGCTCTAAATGTAATTATGTATCGTCTCAAAATTCCAATTAAAATCTGTTTTACAATGTCTGATAGAATAATCCAGGCCACTGCCCTATTATTGTGGTTTTTTAATGATATTTTATTGGCATACAATGCTTTTTTATCAACCTTCTCTTTATTTTAACAGCATACTGTACAATGGAGTTTTTATGATGCTTCATTGAAAACTATTTCGTTTTTAGGACATTTTGATAGCATACTATACTCTGACTTTTTTAAGGAACACTACACTTTGAGGTACTATAAAATAATATACTATTAAATAACCTGGATTTAAAATAACCTGGATTTGACTCCCAGTATCGGAATGAGATTTTGAGAAGATAACATAGAAAACAAATCAAATAGTTATGGTATAGTATGTCATTGAAAATTCATAGTCTGAAAAAGTCATAGTATAGCCTGTCGAAAAAAGTAATAGAAAGTCATACTGTACTATGACTTTTTATTACTTTTTTCGACAGGCTATACTACCTTTTTTCCGTTATACTATGACGTCTTCATAACTTTTGTTGTTAACTTTGTTAGACTAGCTCTGATTTTTTTTCATCATAATATACTGTTAATTTTTCATAACTTTTCTCAACATTATATAATATTACTTTAGTTTTTACGGACGATATTACGACATATATCATGGCATACTACACTAAGATTTTTGATAACATTATTAGGCATACTATACTTTGACTTTTTGACGACATACCATCCTATAAAAAAAACGTTTTGATGACATACTATAATATGACATATTTTATGTCATTTTGATTGCATAATGTACTCTGACATTGATTAATGATTTTTCACAACATACGAACTATGACTTTTATAACAATTAATGGTACACTATACTATGAAATATCTTATGACATTTTAATGGCACACTATACTGTGACATTGTTTGCCATCTTGCCAATTTGAATATTATATTCTGACTTTTTATGACATTCTTAAACATATTACACCATGTTTTTATGACATTTTAATGGAATACTATGATTTTCATCACAGTTCAATTTCTTTCAACTTTTTTTCATTTTTTGTGGTATATATCATACTTTGACCTTTTATGACATTTTCATGGCACGCTAAACGTTGTTTTTATGACTTTTATATTCCATTTTGATGAAATAATATGTTCATGGCTTTATGGCATTCGAAGTCATCTCAGAGTAAGAGGCTTGAGTCGGGGCAGAGATAGGTCATAGTGGGTTTGTTACCTTGTTTTGTTTTATTTTAAGTTAACGGACTGCCGAGTTCCGTTCGTGCTGCTTAGAAATTACTGTTGCATTCCGTGCTGCTGTAATAGTGTTGTGTTTCGTTCAGTCACCTCGAGTAAGGTTGGTTCTGTGACTATCAGTTAAAAGACCAGTGCCACGACTTGCCAAATTTGAGATCGCCAGTCGGGTTTCTGTGTGATAGAGAAACAGTTCCTGTATGTTACTGCGGCGGTGAGGATCGACCTTGCTTTGAGTGTTTCATTCCTTTTCCTTTGTTGTTTAACTAACCCACACACGCACACATACTCATACACACGTATAGGTTTTGCTACCCATCTCAGACGCACGTGGTGTGTAAACGCGGCCTCATGGCCCTGCCGCAGTTTTTGCAGTTTGCTTAGCATGATCACGTACGAAACTACATCCGCCATTTTGGTAGTCCTGTCTATCTTACATCATTTTTGTAGTCGAAACTACATTCGCCACTTTGATAGTTTTCCCTCCAAAAAGCCATTTTATAGTCTTGCGTGGCGACGTACGAGACTACATCCGCCATTTCGATAGTTTTCTCGCTTCTCCGCCTATACACACAACACATTGTTTGTTGATTTTAGATAGTAGGCTCGTAATTGTGTAGTTGTTAGTTTTAGATATTATTTGACTTGATTAATGTTATTAAAATGTAATAAACTGCGTTTCAGCAGCTTTCTGTGATGACTTTGTGCTTGTGTATTGTGATAATAGCTGGATATCATGGCCTGTGCTCGAATTCAAACCTTCACTGTTCACTCTGAATGTGGAATAGTACTTTGACTATTGACATAGACACGTATTAGAGACAAATGTTGTGAACTCACTTGTTGGGATACCGTGTTAATTCGATTTTGTGGTGGTGCTGTATAAATCAAGCACAAGTCATTCCACTTACGTCAATTAGAGAAATATGAGTTTTAGTGAACATGATGAATTCATTTTCTATGCTTGTTTTTAACATTATGAAACCAGCATTGTTACAATAAGATGAAATGACTCTCCTCTTAGTCTTCTTACTATCTTTAGTTCGAAGAATTCCAACTTTTATAGCAAGAACTCCTGTTTGTATCCCTGTGCTCTCACTGTGTGCTCATACAAACAGAACAATACAAACAATATAGGGACCTGCTCATCAATACATATTCTACTTATTTTTTAAACACCGTGTTGCTGTCAGCTACTGGGATAAGAAAAAAAAAATCATGCTTTGTTTCATAAAATATCAGTCAAATTAATTTTATTTACATACTGGTCTGGATAAATCTGAATTTGGTGGATGCACCCATGCATACAGAAAACCTTAAAATTCCAGCCGATGCCCTTCATTATCACAGCATTCGATATGCAACTATGTGCGTTGCAAGTTACAGACAGAGCCTTTTATCATAACACATTGACATTGACATACACAGCCTGGCACTACGCAAGGTTTCCATCTGTATACATGTTCTTTAAGCGAAAGTTGAAAAACCAACCATTTTGAAATCCAATTAATATCAATGTATGAATTCACATAACGTATAAACCACACAACAAATGGGATTGTAGATTTTCAGAGTATGTACACACAATTACATTTACAACAACATTTTTGAAAGCCTTAAACTGTGTTGGCATCGTCGATATAACAAACTGCACTTAATATAACAAAGCACATACTGTTTAATAGAAACTAAGTGTTGATTTGCAAGTGTCAAAAATCATACACCGATTCTGTTTGACATTTTGAGTGTCTTAAAAAAAACAATGACCATAGAACAACTTTAGGAGGCTGATATAAAAGATCAGGGTAGAAAAGGTGCTACATTTTAAACCTCTTCTACCAAACAGATCTTTTTAATACTGTAACAAAAAAAAGGATCAATAAAGGCAAGGCCCTCTCGATGTTTTACTTTGGGTCTAGAAAACAATTAGCTTTTATGTTTTTTTTTTTGTTTTTTTTAATGTATCTCTAAACCCCAAAGAAATGTATACCAGCAAATAAAAAGCAATGGCTTGTGGCTAAAGGATCAAAGCAAGGCTAAAGCAGACTGCTATGTGAGGGAACGATCCTCTCAACAGGAAGAAGTGAAGTGAACGTGGGCCTCTCAGCGGTGTGGCTGGATGGCTGCCAGGGCTGTTAGGTGGAGGACATTTCCATGGTGGGTTGGTTCATGCAGGTTTTATGGTAACAAGGTTATGGAGTGAGAGGGTGTCTGAGAAGAGGGGTGTGCTGCTGGGATGCGCACATGCCATTTCAATTGAGTCTTTTTATTCATGGACAGTCAAAAGGAGAAACTCACTGTTCTGTAGACACACAACGTTTTGGATATCGTTCACAGAATGGCTGGGAGGGGTGACGGGGGAAATCAGCGAGAGGCCAGGCAGAGTGAGGTCGATGTCAAAACAGAGTCAGTTCTCTTTCAGATGATTTCCCCTCTTGTTTTCTTTCTGCCTTTTTCTGTTCTGTCAGTCAGAGTCTCCTCAGATTGTGCTCCTCTGTGCAGGAGCCTTTCCTCAGGGTTATGTCGTCCACAGCCATCTCGCCGCTCCTGCCTCGCCCACGCTCCCCCTTCAGGATCACCTGGTGAACAGCAGCAACGTGCACACTGAGGTACTATCACTGAGCAACGACCACCAAATGCTGCTGGCATGCGTTTCTACCCAAAGCGGACGTCAATCTAACATTTTGCATATGCACCCTCGAAATGCAGACTGCTGCTCGCATTTATTTTTCATTAACAGGAATACAAACATTTGACATACTTCCAAAATGTCTGGAGAAACAATCATTTCAAATTCTCATTGTATGAGTGAATTTTGAAATATTTATACTTACACTTTCCAGGCCTGTGCCCCATAGTGTGATTTGGGTGTGCCTCCAGCCATTTCCACCTGTCCGGCCCCAGACTGCTGGACTGTACTGCTTTCCCTTCTTCACAAACACTTGCAGCATACCCACGTGGTGGCCTGCCAGCTTGTGCCGGAACGACAGGCACAGATTGCCATCGTTCCAGGGAGGGGTGAGTGGGAGGACCAGCCGTGCCCCTCGTCCGGTCCTCTTGTTGCCTACCTCGGGAATGGTGAGGTACCTTCCACCTTGGGAGGTAAATGACGGACATGACAGTCAATTAATGAAAACACACAGAACATGTATCTTTCGTCAATAAGGGGCAACATTGAATAGGATCTTAGAAAACGTAGCACTGAGGAATGTTCCATCCTGCCGTGAGTATGCTGCATCTTTGCCGGTTGCACCACACTTGTACTTTTTTTTTTTTTTTTTTAACTAAATGAAGTATTATTTCTCATATTTACTGAAACCTAAACTTATTTGAAACAAAATGAGTTGAAGTAGACAAAATTAAACAGACAAGAAACTACACATTTCTAATTAATTACAGCACCAATAAATAACTTGGCTTTCCAGAAACAGGACCAGATTTACTTATTGTAGGATCATTGACATAATAATTGAACAGTTGGATTCACTTTCCATTTAGTCAAGCAAACTGTTGACAGTGAAGTCTGTGAATTGTCCTGAGTCAGTGGGACATTGTGTCTGGAAAGACAAGTTGCTGTTGAGTTAAAAAAAAAAAAAAGGCTTTTTTAATTGAGCAATGAAATACATCCATTCACTCATTGTATTTGGGTTACAGCTAAAAAATAAACCTAAACAAGCATGGCCTTTTACTACAATAGGTCTGACAGTTTGACAGTAGTGTAGAATATGTAGAAGGGAAAGTGTGAAAAAATAGACAATTGAAAAAGACTTGACCCACTTATAATGCATCACAAAGTACAGCCATTTGCCGTTGGCAAAAATTTATTTATTTTCATTAATTCATGCATTAGTTAGTCATAAAAGAGCTATATAGTTTTAAAAAATGTAAAAGTCAAAGCACTTCTGGGTCATAGCTGATTAATGCTGATGCATTTTGCTTATCTAGCAGATCTGTGTCGGGCTGGTGTTAACCACAGGGGGTGCGATACGTATCTGTAGGCCACAGATGTTTTCTGCATATGTTATGAGCCCCTCCAAATCTGTGCCAATCTTCGAACAGCCATGAGTGTTAGCCAGTGGCTGTCTGTCAAAAGAACGTAAAGCGATGAACAGTAAATAGTTACTTTCTTCAAAACGCACCGGAAATGTAGCAAAAGCCATATATAGGTGGCCACACACATTCCCATAAATAAGATAGTATTTAAATGTTCTGATGAATTACATTCACTACATGCTACTGAAAACTGAACTGTTGCCTCTTAAATGGCATTACTTTTTGTCAGGGCCTAGGTTATGATTTACTGAGAATGATTTTCCAGGGAACGTAAAGGTCGAAGTAAAAATCTTTATTTCCTCTAATGAGGGAGCACAAACTTGGCTGAAATGAGACCTCAGTCGGAGTCTCTGCAAACACACTAGTACCTGCTAGATTAGGCCAGTTGGCAGAAGAAGACGGTTGTAGTTAGTGTTGCTTAAACAGTGCCAGTACGCAGCACTGTTTAGCCTTCACACCGTGTCTAATGAGTCCTCGCAACATAATTCAGCACGTTTTCTCCTTGTCTGAACCCCAAGACAAACAGTGTTGTGTTCCCATTTTATGTGAGCCACAGGTATCGCTGACGGGTCGCGTAATCCGTTTTTCATTTGCATCGCTTAGTAGAGCAAAGCACTAATCCGCATAAAAGACAAACTACTTCCCTCAAGTAATTTCCATCTTGACCTGTAATTGAGCAGAACAAAACGTAGCTGCTTACATTGTCTGACGCTGTATGTGTTTGCATATGCATGCATTGTCATTAAAGGAACGCAGCTTTTCTCATTTCCCATTTACTGACTCTAAAATAAACAGTTTTCCTTATTCGAGGGTGTGAGTGAGAACGGCCCTTGAATTACCTGACGGATCAGGCGTTGTCTCCCAATGCAGGTCTCCATCTCTGTCCCTGATCCAACCACAAAGACCATCATCAAAGGAGCAGCTCAGGTACCCCGACTCTGAAGATAACAAAACACACTTTTCAGAGACGTGCAGGACGCACATACATGCAAAGAGGCTTCATTTTGCATTTTGCAATGCTTCGCATGAGCCCTGCTGTGTGAATTCTACACATATAACCTATTCTATGTCTACTCTCCACCATAACAAAATACACTATAGTTACAAAGACAGGCACAATATGTCATGACTGATGATTTCTTTCCCAGTGATGATGTCTAGACAATAACATTATAGGAATGCAGATGTGGCATCATCCATGCATTGCTGTACAAATTGGTTCGAAGATAAGAATAACATCCATCACTTTGTATAAAGTAAGGTTTCCGCAAAACACTTCTCAGTTCATTTCCTGAGCCAATAAAAAGACCTTCTCACTTGACACTGCATCGCAAATGATTCATCGTGAGCCAAAATAAACACATAACTAAACCATTAGGCAATATAATCTGCATACCGTTGACATTAATACATCACATAAAATACTGTCTCTTCACAAAAGCTGTTTTCTTATAGTTGCTATTGGAACGGTACACTGAGTACTATGGAGCTCATGAGCGGAGCACTGATGTACTTCAAAATGATCAATTAATCATTCAAGCAGTCAGGCAATCAAGCAAGCATCATGTGAAAAGTGGAAAGGTCTGGCCGTTTTGAGCTGTGAGCCATTATTTCAATGGTTATGGCCAGATGTCATGTGTCACCTCCTGGTGAAAGGCCTATCAAAGCACATCTGGCCACTATAATGTCTTCGCCTCGGCAGCAACCACTGCAGGAGTTGATTGTCAGTGCAATGCAAATGTGGCTCGTTCGTCATCGTTTGAGGGCTGCTGCCGATTGTCTCTGTCAAACGTCTTGTGTTTACCTGGATCGTCTTTGGCTTCATCTGCCGTGTTGCCGAGCTCAATGTCAAAGTCAACACCGAGGACGGTGTTATGGCCGTGGTTCCGAGGGACTGAGGAGAAAGGTGAGACCCAGGTTTAGATAAATGATTAACAAAGGTATTATATTTGCTCACTGGTATGCTTGTGGCTATTGTTTGGCTTTGTTTCATGACGCCACAAGGACTCTGCAAGGATGAATCAATGTCATGGTTTAGTGCCTGCATATCCAGACCCAAGTGCATTCAACAACACAGCAGCTGGCCAGCATACCTGAGAAAACCTGCAGAAACACCATAAGTCAAATGTGAATCACAACATCAAAAAGGCTGATGGTTCATGATGCAACGTCTGGGCAAATGTTGCCGTTACACAACCTGGAGCTACAGTACATACACAGATACAGTACACAGTCAGTCCGGAAATAGCCTCTTCCCTTCTCCAATGGGGTCACACTGCCCAGAATACTTTAAAGCCAAGCTGTCTTATTAAAGGTCGAATGACAAGTGAAGGATAGAAAGTTGTTTCTTCAACTTTTACAGTGCCACGCCTTTTTTTGGGAAAAGATGCTTTGGCTATTTTACTCTATTAGAATGAAAACTGTGTTTACTGGTTTTAAATTGATAGAAAGATACAAAGATCATCTTAGTATGTATTCAATGCATTTGCAGGTGAGATAAGTCAGTGGACTTTCATGAGACAAACTATCAGTAAAACTATTCCCAGCATCCCAGCCGGATTCTTGCTCCTCTGTCGTGTAACCTGCACTTGACACGTCAGTCCCCTAGGCTCCCCAGCATGTGCCCCCTCCATTCGGCCCATTCACCCCCACACTGGGTCTCAGCCACCTGGCAGACTGCAATGTAGCCTGACAGTCGGAGGAATCTGACAGTGGGGAGGTCACACTCGCACCAGGCTCTCCAGCAATCCCAGGCATCCATGTCTCTGTGTGTGCCCAAGAGACAGGTTTGTAAGTGACCCTGTAAATATCTTATTTGTTCAACAACCATGTTGAAACAGCTCATACGAAATGTTGCTCTTGTTTTTTTTTTTACAATGTGACCTTTAGTGGTTCATTTCATCCAGATATTTGGGAGGTAACAGCTTAAGGTGGATTTCCTATGTTCTGCCAAAATGTTCAGCAATCACCAATCCTCGACTTGTTTTAGGTTTGGAGACAAACACAGTGTACTTTATTTATTTTCAGATGCTGTTTGTGGGTGAACACCTTGAATCTCTAAATACCAACTTTTATTTAGCTTAGGTAAACACTGTCTTTTTAAAATGAATGTAAATGCATTTTTAATGCAATAGTTTTGTATTAGCCTCAGAGGTTTGAGGCGTTTCTCTGGAGCATGAAAAATAAACATATTTACATTTTTGGGAATATATTCATATTAATTTTCTTGCTGAGATTTAGAGGAAAAGATTGATACCACTCTTAGACTGGCTTCAGTACACACCTGAGACACAGCGGAGGCATTCTTCATGCCATGAGGCTCTCATTGAAATGATTCCTATTTCCATCTAATTCCCTGAACAATCACTCAGCAGTGTCTCTCCTCCCTCCCTCTCTGATATTATTCAAACCGTCTTCAAGAAGCTCTGATTTCTAGAACTGCTCTGCCGTGACGCAAACTATTAGATTGATGTCTCCCTCAAGCAGTGCAGACAGGTGTTAATGTAATCTTCTTTCCTCTTTCCCTTTTCTAATTATGTGATGCCATCTGGCAAGATGAGCAGGAACCACAGTATCTCACCTCTTATCCTCTACTTTGCTGTTGCATCTCACCCGATATTTTCTACGTCAACAGAGCTTAATGTTTGGGGTTTTGGTAAACACTAACTTTTGCTGTGCCTACAAGCAAGCATGACACAAAACACACTTCTATCCATGTTCAATTACAATTTTTAGTGCAATTTATACTGTTGGTGCATCTGGATTAAACATTCCAATAAGTCTCACCTTCTGTTGTTTTTTCTGTATGGCTGTATATCTGTAATAATATACAAATTTACTGAAACTACACCTGTTGTTGTGTGCCAACAAATCCCAAAACCAACAATGTGTTAGCCCAACTCTTAATACTCTCCAACTTATCTATCCTGTCTATGGCACTCAGCGCTTTAAAGTTCAGTCCTAAAGCTGCAGGGAATTGCAATTTTAATTTCTGGGAATTCATTTACGCTGTGGATAAATATTCGTTCGTGCTCTTTCTGTATTTTAAAAACATAGAATTCCACCAGCCTCACCTTTTAAATATTGTTCTGAAAAGTGTTTACCTGCAGACAAATCATCGAGCTTACTAGATCAAAATAAAAGAAAGGCTTCAGTTAACAGACAAACTGCTTCTCAGCCAGACTGTTTCTCCACATGTCACACGTTTGATGTTCTTGATCAAAACCAAATTACAGAATACTGTAAATGCTGTAGCAATGAGAGTTGGATGAGATTGTTTGTCTTCAAAGGTAGCCACTGCAATCATCTGCTGAGAAGCAGTTTGTCTGTTAAGTGAAGCCAAAAAAGATAATTAGCGTGAGAGGGAAATATTCTTACTTTACACTACTGCAACTATTGCAACTACTTAATTCTCTTGTCAAAATGGGCATTATTTCTTCATTAATCTGCGTATCATATATAATACGAGGGTGGATACAGCTTCATTAAGATCATGTGAGTGGGTCGTATTAACAGCGAGACAACTATTTAAAAGCATCAATACAGAAAGCTCCCATTGCCCTATATTGAATCTGACAACAAAAGATCTTTCATTTCAACCATTTTCATCAGTTTCCACAACAAACCATCTTCAATTTTTGGCTAAATGTTCTGCATGAAACTCTTTCATATTGTAAACTGGCATATAAAATGTGTACATTTGGGAACTGACTGCCAACTGCTGTATGCACATATGTTTGAATACAAAATGAATATGATAATACACATCATCTGTCGGGTAAACATCCCTTCGGATTCGCCAGATAGTGACATGTGTCATAATAAACACAATATTCCATGATTCAGATGAGGAAATATTCAAATATACTCCAAGTTGGTTGGCTGATGAGTGCCTTTTAATGTCAAAGTCTGTGACCCAAAAACTAAAAGTTCACCTCACAATCAAACATCAAAATACAGAGATTAGAACCTGCTAATGCAACAAATTCTCATGTTTTCTGAGCTGCTCAAATTTATATTTTCATACAAACAATGTGTACTTGTGATGAATGACTATCAACAGTCGACACGGCTATAAGTGTATACCTCAGAATGAAATAGCTGTCAGACAAAGTTAGCACCAAGTTGGTGAAATGAATGGAGCATTGAGCAGAGCCAGAAGGAGAGCAAATATTTGTGTCAGGTTGCTGGAAACACGACTCCAAATAAATTATAACAACGCTTGGTGTCTACTGGATGTGTAAATAGGTGAACGTTTGCTGACAGGTTAACCATCACATTTATGTGGAATAATATGAGGTGATAATATGTCAAAGCTGTGTTTATACCTTCTTGTACTGCCCCCAAGTGGCTAAAAACAATATTAATACAGGTTTAAAGGTTTGCTTACATGATGAACATTTGCAAAGAGGCCGATATTTCATGTGTGATCAGTTTAAAAAAAATAGACACAAAATGAAGATTTGTCATCTATAACTCAAAGTGTGTATCAAGAAAGCTGTAATGAATGTAAACTTTATAAAATATAAAGATAATTCTTACTGTGGACATCTCCCCTCTGTTTGGTGACCTCCTTCTGGATGGTGTTGTCTACAGGTGTTACTGGTGGTGGCGACAGCGGGCGTCGTGTGGGAGCCACTGGCCTTGGTGGGATGTAGGGCTTGCGTGTCGGGGCAGGTGGCTTCCTGGTTGGGATAAAGGGCTTTCGGATGGAAACTGCTGGCTTGCGTGGAGGTGGGGTGACCCTCTTTGGCGGCAGAGGGGCTTTGGTCGTCGTTGTGGTTGTCGTAGTCCTTGTCGTAGTCGTTGATTTGGGGATAATGGGGAAGATTCTCCTTTGAGTCACTGGTGGGCGGAGAGTAGTGGTGGTTCTTTTCTGATCCATGTCGGGGATGCGGTTGTGATGATTTGGAGGCAGTTTGCCTGGTCTCGGAGGGTCAATAACCACCTTAGGAATGGCTGAAATAATACGAGAATGCAGACGGAGGAATGAAATATGAGCACTAAAATGTTAATGAGGCGTACAATTGTAGACTAACTGCAATGATTAGTCTGACTTGTGCAGAGGAGGGCTTGCCTCATCGACTGAGACCTCTCCTGATATCGATTAACTAAATGTTCGTCTTAAAAAAACAAGTTGGCGATCTCAAATCTCACTGAAGCAATAGGTCACACAAGAGAGGCCCATAAAATCATCATGTAGCAAGTTCGCATTTATTAATTTGGGGCTTTTTTTAAAAGACAATTGTGGACATTTTTCTCAATAGGACTGTTAAAAAAGAGAAAGACGGATGGTTGCATGCAACATAAGTGGTTGCATGCAAACTCACCCACAAAGACACCCCACGTTCAGTGAATTTTTGCTTTTGTGAAATCAATATTGCTCTCTGACAGTGGCTTTTTATTCGCTCATGTGCTCCTCCTGATTAGTAATTATTTGTGTGTTCATAGCCAGAGGCCCCCCAGCATCATGATGAAGCTGCTGTGTGTGTGTGTGTGTGTGTGTGTGTGTGTGTGTGTGTGTGTGTGTGTGTGTGTGTGTGTGTGTGTGTGTGGAATGATCTCTGCATTCAAACAGGCTGCTGTGCCCCGGAGATCACCCTCGCTCTGCTGATGTCATAAACGTAACACCTCCTTTTTCTTTGTTTCTCCACACAATCTTCACGCAGGAGCAGAGACAGAGACTTGGGGGTCGGTGCGGTGTGGTGGTAGTGTGTGTGTGTGTGTGTGTGGGGGGGGGGGGGCTTCATAAGGGTTTCATGAGTGAGGAATGAGTGGACAAAGGCAAGAGGTTTGAACTCAGTTATTGCCTTCTCAAGTTGCCGGCGACTTTGATATGTGATACACAAATAGGATATTGCAACTCGACTCCCAGAGCGCTAGTGGCTCACACCCCCTTGGGCAGACGACCGGGTGAAATATTTGCAACGCACCACACCAGGAGGCATCTTCACTGCTCGCTGCTCTATGGACTGTTACACTGGTTGTGTCTGTTAGATGATTAAGTAACTGTGGAGAATAAATTACTTCTTGTCCACTGAGCTGCTGTAAAAACCACAGACGCACAGACCAAATGAAATGTGTGGGTATGAGCAAGCAAAATACATTTTGACATTTGATGATAACTCCTCTTCTTGGCTGAATAAAATAGAACAGATGTGTTTTTTTTTGTTTTTTTTTAAAGGAGTCAAGGCTCACTCGGGGCACATGTGATAAGGGAGCAGGGTGATTTAAGTGATGACTGACAGCCATTACAAAGAAAGGAATTCCAGTCCCGGCTCTTTGCTGAGAAGGCTATTCCTGGTTTCCTAGCTTTTTAAAAAACACAGGCAAAGAAAACAAATATGCGAGGCCCCCGGTCCTCTTTGCAAAAGTGAGCATCTCGGCCAGGGGTTTTATTCTCAATTCTTACATTTGCAATCGTGGCCCATCCCCCTGTAGCCGTCTTTGCATTTGCACTTGTACGAGCCCGGCGTGTTGTAGCAGGAGGCAAAGTTGCTGCAGTGGCTCTGACCTAAATAACACTCATCCACATCTGAAAGACAGTAAAAACACAACATTAAGCTACTGACTGCAAGTGTAACAGAAAAAAGTTAACATAACAGCAAAATGTCAAAAGATAATTGCTTCACATCCACTTCAAGGAGAGCTCAAAGTTCATGTCATAAGTATTGTTAGCAAAAGCATTTAAGTGAATAACAGTTATCCCTCTGTGAATGCCAGAGAAAAAAATCATCAACAGAGTTGTTTGTTGAACAATCTTCCAAGAGATTAAGCTGCAAGGTCTTTAGAGCATTTTACTGTTTATTTATTTATTCATTTTTTTATTTGTTCTTAAAAAATGAAAGAAAAAAGATTGGATGTAGTGTATCTTCTAGATGCTGCTAAGATTCAAGGTTATTGCGTGGATTTCTATAGAATGACACTTTAAATGTTTAGATAGCAAGTATTCATCATTGAAATGCACAGCTGGGGGAAAGTTTAACAGTATTCTGCACTTTCAGTTCCTCCTTCATTACGTATTTACTACTTCAACTACAGAGTCTCAAACTGACTTTTTGTATTTATCTGTTGTTTTGGAATATAATTTTTGAACAGTGGTATGTTTGAATGTCATAATGTACTATCTCATTGCAGATGTAAATACATACATACAGTAGCAGTGTAAAAATACCATATAAAAAATCTGTACTTTTAATATTGTAGCAGGTCAGGGTAGAGCTTATTTGAACAGTGTTACATACTGCTGGGTTGATTAATGTACAGTATAATAATGCAACTTGCTTCATAAAATGATCATAATGTTTTGTATGTACGTATCTTCATCTGCAAAGTAATCAGTAACAATACCTGTCAGATAAATGGAGTAAAAAGAAGAATATTTTACTCTGAAATGTAGTGGAAGTACAAAGTAGAATAAAATAAAAAATATTCAGGTAAAGTTAAGTCTGTCAAAACTGTACTTAAGTACAGTACGGATTAAACGTATACGTCACTGGTTGGTAGTGTGTGTCTTCTGAAGTTACACGAGAAGTTCATTTCAGCGTACTGTAGATATGGGCACCAGACTATTGTTTGATATGCGTTGATAAGTACTATGCCTGTCTGTGTGTGTGTGCTGTCGTTTCTATTTGCTCCCTCAGTGTCTGGTGTAAAAACAGCACCCTGCATCACTAAAAATAATCATAATGTTGGTTATAAGTCAAGACATCTCAGCACATTTATGACCTTAGTAAGTTGTATCTGTAAAAGGATAAAAAGGACAAAGGATGTTTATTGTCATCGTTAAAAAGATACAACGAAATTCAGTTGGCGACTCATCAGTCAGTTCAGCAGCAACAAGGTAAAAAAAGCCTCACGGTGGAGACAGTAGTGACGGTACCTATGCATTGGTATTTCCCATTGATGTATTGCAGGTCAAAGCCTTCATGGCACTTGCAGATGTAGCTACCAAAGGTGTTCATGCATTTCCTGAACCGGGGACACACTGCTATGCCTGCTGTACACTCATCCACATCTGCAAGAGAAAAAGAGATGCCGGTTATTACACAGATGGAAATATTTAAATTAAAACATAATGTATTCATCATTTCTGACTAAAAATCATTTTAGAGTTGGCCATATACGGTATATAATGCATTCAAAATGACACAATGCAATGAAAAACGTTTTAAAAAAGGCAATTTAATCCAAAACTAAACTACATCTCTATTCACAGTGGTTGACTTCTTTCACCTTCCCTGGTTAGTATTCATTTAGGAACAAAGCACATTATGTATTCTGTTCAGTGAGCAGAATACAATTCACAATACCTTGTTTCACTATTTAAATACCTATTCTCAGTGTCTCTGTTGATCACCTTTGCAGGCATGTTTGGCATTAATATTTAGACGCAGAGAGGCTCGAAGATTTGCCTTAAAATCATTAATTCATTTTCTGCATATTGCAGGTGAGGCGGCGTGGTGCCTCAGGGACTGTGCTGTGAAAAGACCTTTACACAGAGACACCTAGACCAGCTGGGAAAACAAGCAAGTGAAGTAAGTGGGCTGAGCTCTCTTATCCCTGAACAGTGATCCCTTAACAACTGCCGTTGAGGTTCTCATCAGCAAGACACTTAATGGCCAAGAGTTGAATTATTTAGCTACTGAGAGAGCAGTGGTGAATTATCATGTTTTACATAACACATACATGCACACAACAAGACAGTCACTGTCTCAAAATGTATAATACTGCATACAAATGCCTGTTTTTATCAATGGTACATCTGGCTTTGAAGACAGCTTTGACTTTTCTTTCAAAGCTACAGATCATTAAGCATCAGAGTTAAACACGTCTTAATTGTTATACATCAGTCTGCATTAAGCTCTGCAATTTTGTGTTTTACTTGTCAACTTGTCTGATAAATTAAGCATTTTCTACGTGATGCAGCTTTGAAATATGCCATTGAATGCGTAACTTCTGCAACAATGCAAAACATTAATCGGACGGTTTTCTGTCACGGTGCAAAACAAGTCAATACTTCCTTCGAGGGGATCGTCAGACATCCTTCTTCAATTGTAACACACAAAAAGCAGGTGCACAGCTTTTTAAAAAAAGAGTACATTTCACATCAAATAATAAATATATTCAACCAAACTTATTTCGTGAACATCTTGGCATGCATTTGTCAAACTGCTAACAGTTTAATTTCAGACTTAAGCGAAATATAAAAGTAACATTTCTTCAGATGTAATGCTACTCGCAAAGAATAGGAGCTTTTTATCAAATTCTCAAACTGTTGACTTACTTCAGTCATTTATTCTATAAAATCTGGCATTGATTTATAGAATTTATCTGATTTGTTTTCCTGTTTCAATTTAGTTTTTGCTAATTTACTTTTAGCAATACATCTACATTTTTATTAGATTGACGTTAATGTCACATGTCAATTGGTACTAGAGGATTTGAAACAACTCGAACTAACTTTGTTGATAAATGTATGTATGCTTTTGCAGTAAAACATGTATCTGAGTAACTTGCAAGGACTTTTTTTTTTATAGACAATGGGGCAGATTACAGCGAAACAAGAAACACAGACTTGCATTTGTCGTTGTGCTTTAATAGAAATGAATGGAACAGGGAGCCAATAAACGTAGAATGGAAATGTACTTACACTTTGTTGTAAGTATGAGTAAGTTGCTTGATAAAGACTCTCTTCACACTCAACTAAGTACTTTTTTACTCCTGAACTGGATCTTCAGGCATTTTTATGTATTTAGGTATATAATTCCTAAAAGATTGATAAACATGGGCCCATGCCAATTTTAAAGCTGCAGCTAAAAAAGTGTTGACACATTTCACAACATAATAATGAATAAAACCAGCTATGCATCAATGCAAACTCTCCCATCTAAGGTAGTTACTAGAAGTAATCACCTCTATAGATATGATTAGATACTCTCCATAAAACAGCGTCTTCTCGAGGGATCCGGAAACATTCCATTAAACTGTTGTGCCACCTGTTGCAGGCAACCTTTCCTTCCCCTCCTCCATCATTTTTCATGATTGATGACTGTCCTGTTTTAGAAATCCACCCCCCCCCCATTAGCCAGCCCACAGTTATGTGGGACTATAAGGCGGCCAAGCAGGAACAGTCCAGTCTGGAACAACCTGTATTTAAACCAGACACAGGTTAACTGCCTCAGCTGCCACTTCATCTGTTAGTTACCCATCTGAGAAGCTCTTCCACGTAGCGAAAGAATGAAGAGGAGGATAGAGAGTGGGCTTCCCCTGATCACATTCCTGCTGTAAAAGCTGGAGGAAGTACGTGGAATAAAGTCACCATTTGGTTAACAAGGCCTGTTAAATTGCTGGGGTAGTTAATCAAAGCAAAACAGATGGATCTCAGCTTCGCTGGAGGTTTTGTTTGGTTTCCAAAATTGTCTCTTCACAGCCAAGTTTTCTTTCTTGCTCTGCCAAAACAGTTGCATTTGATTATCACTCAGCTAATTTAATGGCTGAGAGGAATTTGACAAAAATAATGTAAACATTCCTGTTTGTGATGCTTTACATGAGTAGCTCATGGGAGGGAGTGGGAACATAAGGCTCAGTTGTCAGGCCTGTGGAGATATATAAAGACACGGACGTACCAACACAGGTTCTTCCATCCGGAGCCAGCTGTAAGCCCGGCGACGGACACTGACATCGGACCTCTCCCTTCAGCACCTCGCAGCCGTACTGGCAGTTGGCCATGCCACAAGTGCGAGCATCTGATTGACACAATGGAAACACAACAGATATTAACCAATGATGGCGCCAAAAGGGAGAGAACACACTCACTTTCTTTCCTTTTCACATTCACACTCGCACTTTATCGTTATCCACCAGTCAGTACGTGAGCGCCAGGCCACTGCCTGATATTAGCTGAGTAGACCCTGAGGTGCAGACAACAGACCAGCGCACACTCTGCCGTTATTGGATTCCTGTGCTGTGCAGTTGCTCTGTGTGCACGCCATCCTCCCTCACCCACTTTCATCCTTTCCTACACCTAAAGAATCGTAATCCATCTAAATCCTGTCAAAGCAGTGTGCGCAGCGCCTGTTGCGGAGCCGTGCAGGGCAGATCAAGACCCTCCAAAATACTAATATAACGGAACAGATTTTCTTCAGTTTCTCTCAATAACTTCGGACCCTAAAAAGGAAATTAAAAGTGAGGCTCATGCCTGCCGCTGCCATTTCAGCTGCCGCAAGCACCCTGGAGTACAGTTTGATGACTAAGGCAGGCCAGGCTGATTAAATGCTACAGTGATCTATTGATCAGAGCAGTAGCAGGCAAGAAAAGAAGAGCGGCAAGGTGTTTAACACTATCATGCTTTCATCACACGACAACACTTGGAATAGCTTGAGATTTCCTAAAGTGGTGAACAATTCAGACTTTAAATGGGGGGGAAGTTATTTCCTTCTGATAGAAAAATAACTAATTAAAATAGGGCAACCGGGAGTCACGCTGTGCTCCGGAGGAAAGGTGAGGAGAAAATAGTTATCAGGTGGGAAACAGAATTTACAGCAAGACGTGTACAGGCAATAACTCCCATTCTGTGGAATACCTCAGGGCGACCGAGGGTCTAAAGGGTTCATACTTTTCTACCCAGGGTTCTTCAGAGGGGTTCTTTAGACGTTGGAGTTGCTATAATGAAGCAGATCAATGTGGGGCTTTAATCAAAGCAGTCTATCAAAGGATCGTGAGGCTGCTGTCAGAGGTACTCACACAAGTGGGAAAGCATATTTTGTAATCGAGAGCATATGTCACCAGCATTGCCTTGCACTGGCATTCAGATGAATACATTTGTAGTGAAGTGAAAGCAGAAGCAAGATTTTAAAAAAAAATAAATGAGGGAGAAAATAGATCAGGAATGAAAATATTCCCAACAATACAAAAAGAGACGTGTGCTTGTGTGTGAGTGTGTGAGGGGCCAACTCACTTCCACAGGTCCCGTCAGGCATCAGCATGTAGCCGTTGAGGCAGTAGCACTTGTAACTCCCATATGTGTTCATGCACCTGTGCTTACAGGGCCTTGGCTTCAGCCCGCACTCATTCAGGTCTGCAGACAGAGAGAGACGGCATAAGTGGATTGGAGGACAGCGAGACAGAGAGAGAGCAAGAGAGAGAGACCCTCCTACAAAGAGGTGAAATTAGTCAGAGGGCAAAGGTTAAGAGGTCAGTAATGTCAAACCTCACCCACCCATTTACGTGTGGGTTTGTGTGTGTGTGTTTTGTTAGAGGTGGGGGTGTCTTCGAGGAAGTGCCATGTTCTGACAGGCCTGTAACCTCCCTCTTTGATGATTTAACAGGAAGCCAGTGTCAACTGTCAACCTGCCCATTACCTGCAAGTGATAAAAGATGCTATTATACCCTCTGACTCACCACGACTTCATGTGGTTGTAGCTGCAGCATCCACACATAATTCCAGTATTTTCATGCAGACATAAAAGTAGAGAAATCTCGCTCACAACAGCCTGTGAAAATTGTATTCGAAAATGATGCTGTCTGACTTCGGAGCGGGGAGGGGGGCTCCTGGGAGAAATGAAAAGGCTCAACACCTGTCAAATGCTTATGCAAATTCAAGTCATTATACACTTCTCCCAGCACAACATTTATATATTTCAGTCGCAGGGCCCTGGTGTTGTGTATACTGCCTCACAGGAATGACTTACTGATACTCTGAAAGAGACACCATTAATGTTATTCGATACACCTGTGTACTTTCTGCTTCGACGAGTCAAAGTGTCCTTTTCTGAAGGGTTTATGGTGGCGAAATTAAATAAATATATTCATTTTAATTTCTTCCTACTGTAGACTCCACTGGAATCGTATTTTTAGGACTGTAACTAAACATAGGTGACATTCACAATGTTAAAGCGATTTAGTACTCGTTCCACTTTGGTATGTCAGTTCCAGGGCCTGTTGCCTGGGATGACTTACTGACGCTCCTAAATGTAATAGAGGCAACGTTAATGTTATCAGCTACAGCTGATTACGTCCCGCAATGACAGGTCAATGTGTCCTTCAGTAAAAATGCCCATGCTGAGTTGAAGAAGTGATTAACTCTTACCGTAGACATCACTGAACACTTATTTGAAAGAATGTAAACAAGTAAAGTAACATTCACAACATCCAAATGTGTAGCAAACCAACCAATAAGAGCTCGATGGCACTATATGGCAGATATTGTTGACATGTCACAGTATTAAACGCACAGGGGTCACTGTTGACATTAATGACGTGCTCATTTCTGTTCGTTGTCCCAGGTACAGGGCCTTGGTATTGTGCATGCTGGCTCACTGACATACCTGAATGGAGCAGAGCCATCACTACTCTTATTAATTAAAGTCCATTGGGCCTGGATTAAAGAAGTGTGCTTTGATTTAATCTTGCTTTTATAACAAAACATTCAAACTGTAGAAGAAACTACCAAAACGAGTTAAATAGCTCTGTTTGTTTTCCCCAGCAGACAGTTTTACACACAGGCACAATTAATTCAATTATTTAATTCATGTCTGTATCCCACCTCAGTGTCCTGGATCCAGGAACCTGGTATTGTGCATGGTGGGGTACTGGGCACATAGGAGAGGTTTGCTTTCTGGGCTTTCTGCCAGAAATCTCCTTCGGTTTAGGCAACAAATCTACTTGGTTGGGTTTAGAAAAAGATTGTGCTTTGGGTAAAAATAAATCCTGTCTGGCAGAAAGCCCTGAAGGTAAACATCTCCCATGTCCATCATTAATGGAGCGTCGCAGTAGTTCAGGTAGGGACAGAAGTCGTTTCATCGTCACATGTTCTCTTTCCTGCATGTTCACGACTGTCTCGTTTATTTAGGTGCCTGGCGCTAATTAATTCTGCCCGCTCTCATAAATGGCTCAAACTTGAAGTGAGGAGTCTCTTGCACCTGTGCTTTTTCTTGCACAAGACAAAATATCTGCTGTGAAAAAGGCCAATATGCAATCTAGGTGCAAATTGTTCTTAATAGAGAATTCAATAGAGTAATTGAGAATCTTTGTTGTGTATTTGTTCTATTTGAGTGAAATAGACTCAACACTCAATAACTCATTTCAGTGTATTCTTGATTCTCTCTGCTCTCATACTCTCAGAGAGGGATTATAGCCTGGAGTTATACTGTTCTGACAAAGAGAGGAAGATTTTTCGTTTCAGTTTTCTTCAAAAAACACTTTTTTCTCCTAAAGCAATTTTCAAGATTCGTTTTTCTCATAAAGAAAACGAAAGTGTCAGTATACTCTCGAAGAACATTACTGTGAAGAGAAGGGGATCGGTTCCAAAATGTATTCTTACTAATATTTGGGAAAAGTAACAGCAGCCTACTTTGATAGGATATATTTGTAATTGTTTGGTATTTGTCGTTGAATCACAATAAGTGGATCTGAGGTTAAAACATTACATTTAAAACCTGTAAAGATGAACAGAAATCAAGCCATGTTTTGGTGTTGTTCAGATATTAGACAAAATCATACTGTAGCTGTGTTAGTTATCAGTTATAATTCCTTGAATGTGGAAGTTGGCGTTTCATTGAGCTTAATTTCACTGTTTTCAAAATATTCTTTTAAAATAAAATTAAGAGCAAAACACTTTTTGTGGGGTCCATTGGGAGTACTAGGCCTAAAAGGGGGAATCCAGCTTGTAGCTACACAGGAATCCATCACACTGGAATGATAACACAGGCTTCAAGAAATATAAATAACTTGAACTATAAATGTCCTGTTTCTGGGATACGGTAGAATCATCACAAATAGATCTTGTGTCACTGTACAGCACATGAGGGGTCATTTTCATCTCGGCCGGCTGCACTATAACTGGCTCCGTGTTTGGCTCTGTGGACATATGCCGGGTGCATTCTCCGAGTGCCGCAAAGCTTCTCCATTTAACAGATACCATAAATTTATTTGGATGAATGATGCCAAGTTTGTATATCAGACCCCACCTTCTATTAATGGAATCTTCCGCTCTACTAAAGCCATGTTGACTGATTCAAGAGGCGCTTGCTGGAATTTGAACTGACCGTCTGCTTGTTGAATCCTACCAAATGCCACCCGGCTTTATGTTATTTTCCATGACTACAAATTCTTCTGGAGATATATGGGGTCAGTTTGTGAACGCAGTTGTTACATGAGGGCCAGTATAGTGAAACATTTATACTTTCATTGAATACAAGAATAACAATAACAAGAAGCATTTATAAGTTTCACATGTTTTTTTTTATTGAGGTTTTTAATATTACAATCTAAATTTATCAGTAGATCTAACGAAATGAATATATAAGGCCAGATTTTCTGTTTGCATTTGTGCTTGACGTTGTACAAGAAATGCAGTTGCAATGTCATGTCAAAATGAATCCTGGAATTGCACTGCACACACACAACAGGTCTTGTTGCCCTGCCAGTGTGTTTGCGCTACTGCTGATGTGCACCACTTGAATCTGGAGGCCACTGGGTTTTTTTTAAGCCCTTTTTAAAGCTTAGTGACTGACATTCTCTCTGGACTGATATTGATGCTTCTTTATTCTTAAACTAAGTCAAAATGTCCTTGTCAGACAGCATGCTTGTGCATTTTCACAGCCAAAACCCAAACCCTACAACTGTCACCTTCTCTTACAAGATAATGTCCACAACACACACACACACACACACACACACACACGCAAAACACACTTCACTTTTTTTAATTAGAGGTGTCAACCCTGTTTTCCTCCCTGGTTTTCACAGTAAACAACTGGCATTCTCGTTGCTGTGATTACGGAAAACCATAGCAACACTGTCCATTGTCCGCGTGGCAGAGACACAGGTCTCCACTTGCCCGTTTGCACTGAAAAACAGCTTGAAAATGTAAATGAGGGATTATTGAAATCGTCACATTCTGAGACAGAGGCAGCTCCGTGAGCATTCAGCACATGCCAGACACAAGACACAGCCAGGGTCCCCTCCTCCATGTTGGAAGAAACAGACGAGATGAAGAGAGGACACAGGGGACAAAACAGAGAGACGACACAGAGATGGAAAAACTTGAGACAACAAACAGACATGACCACCAATTGACACTTCGACACGGCACCAGGACTGGAGAAACCGCTGCGATATCCGAGGTGGAGAGCCCCTCAGGAGTGTTCATTGTACAGTAAATGAACCGCTGAGACGTACCTGAAGTGATGCAAAGTGGAGTGATTTATTGTGTCAGCTCCACTGATGCTATGCTACATTCCCGACATGCCTCTATCACTGACAGAGAGATTAGCATAATGCTTTTTCTTGGTGACTCTAAAGAAGATAACCCGGGTTAGGATTCAAGGCCCTTTTCTAGCAGCGATGGAGGACTCATGAGTGCTGTGTCCATGTCGATGATGGCTTTCAAAGGAAAGGAGGAGCTCTTTGTTTCAGGTACTAAAAAACTGGAAAAGAAAACGAGAGAGAAAAAGGGGGCGGAGCAATAAGGAAAACATTTGAATGGCTCTTTTTTTTTACTGAGAAACTGTTTCTTCGGGTAAAGAGTAAGAGAAAGAGAGGCAAAAGTAGAGTGGTGAAGACTGTGACATGCTTGGCATTCATGCTGGCATTTAAACTGAAAAACTGCTCTTGGGTGGTGTCTCTTCTGCTAGGGGAGGACAGGAAGCTGTGAGAAAATAGTTGAGAGTGACATTCACTCCTCTGTAGTTCGCACAGCGCAGCACCATGCATGTTGCTAAGATGGGTAAGAAGAGGAGGAGTTGCTGGGGGCAGAGGTCGATCGACGAATCTCACCCTCCATTACTACTCTTGCTGGCTGATGGTCCACAGGAAGAAAGATAGGAAGGTGACTGGCCCACACTGGTGGGGTTAAATACTCCGGCTCTTCTTCTTTCGACACAAGGAAATGGGTTGGAGGGGGGATGGGGGAGTGGTGGGAGGGGGTTTGATTGAAGATAAAGTAGTAAAGGGTGGAGAAAGAGTAAGAAGGATAGGAGAGAGAGACACAGAGAGAGACAGAGATGTAGTGAGAACCAAAAGCACCACCCAATGGATTAGAACACCTCCGACCACACCACATTCCTGGAAAGTAAAGAGGAACATTATGCAGCAAAGAGGATTACACTTGTGGGAACTGGACGTGACCTAATTATCAGAACAATTCTAGGAGACATGGGAGAAACAGCAACAGTGTTTTTGAATCTCCTCCTGCCCTCTTGTCCCTTCTGCATTCCTTCTCTGTACTGGGGGTGAAATAGGATCGAGGGAATTACAGTATCTCGCTGATTCAGAGGATCCCTTCTTAATTTGTAATTTTGAGGTTCAAAGCTAGACAGGACTTCCCAGCTGTCACTGCTTGACTACAAACACTTGAGCCTCAAGAATTTCTCTGCCTGTCCATGTATCCATCCAGTAACCTTTCCTCCGGCAGTCAGGTAACAACACCTATTGTTAAGTGACAGGAAGATAACACAGCTACCTCGGACTGTTTTGCACGCTTCAAATCATTCAAGCCCTGTTGAAGGATGCGGTAACTTAAGCTGCAAGGTCATGCAAGCCTACTGCATGCCTGCCAACTCTTCCCAAGACAAAAACACTTGCCGCAGAATACGGATGAGTATTGGTGTCAGACATTTTAGTAGCTAAGAACAATAATTCACTAAGAGTATCATGTAACCACTGCAGCAATGTCCAAAAAAGAGCTTGCCAGGTAAACAGAAAAGAAAATGAGGAACATGTTCCCTTAAATGGAGCTACGGTTTCATTCAAATTACAGGATTTAATGCTCAATTCTGATTTAATTTTTTTTCCCCACAGATACAAATCTTTCTGTTCACATTTCTGTTTAAGTGACCTATATCTGACATCAGTGTAGCTGCATCTTTCTGCACGTCCACACAATTGTTATCACATGGGCTTTCATTAAATCAGAGTCCTGCTTGGTGAAACATGACACATTTAAAAGAAGGAACTGAGTGAAAAGTCTGTTTGATGAGTTAATTTACATTTTAAATGACAAAGAGGAAAATAAAGTCTTCAACTGTTTCCTACTGTTGGAGGGAAACCTACTTTAACACATCGTTACATTTAATCGAGCTCAGCTCACCAGTAAACATCTACTTCTACTAAAGGATTATTTATTGTTTGTTACGACACATAAACAGACACTTACTCATTCGGCCAACAGGATTTGACATCATTTGGTTTTCATTTTAGCTCCATGTAAAGTGAATAAACATAATGTTTCCCAGATAGCACTGTCTACCTTAACGACGCAGTTTACACATTTATATGCTGATTTATTAAATCGGAGTTCTACTGGCAGCAACAAGATGCTGACTTAAGCAGTGGAACTCAGTAATATAGAAAAAGTCTTTTTTTTAGGAATAATGAGGAAAAACATATGAACATCCGATGTGAGCTTTTTCACAGCAGTCGCATGGCCAACAATCAGATATGTATCAGATTTAGGACCAAAGGTAAATAAATGACAATAAACCTGCTGTGCTGGACTGCATTACAATGAAAGGTGTTTTGAATATTGCCAAACCACATTTAAATGTTTGTGCTTGACAACACATCTTTAGATTGTTTGGACAACTTGAACTACATCACATGAAATTGTAAAACAGGGAAGCTTTACTGAAACATGAGGCCATGGTATGATGCCACAAATCTCCCCAGAGACAATCTCTGCATGCTTATCTGATGGGATCTGAAACCGACACCCGTGGGACGAAATAAATGTGAGTGAAATTCCAAATAGTGCACCATGCGCTCTATATAATAAAATAGGATCTGTACGGTTTATCTCTTGAACACTGTTGTTCATTGAACGGAGCTTTTGCTCCATGATGAAAACAAAATCTGCAGGAGGGTGATGACATGACATTATTGATCTGATTGCAACAATCACTCAACACATTCAAGCAAGGTGCTGAAATCGTAATGCTGCTTTAAGATATCCCATTCCTGTATGTTCTCCATGCATTTTCATTGGTTTCAGTAATAGAGGGGGGTCCTGCAACACAGCATTTAGTTTGAGGAGATACTACCACAACATGCAGTGTTTTATACTGTAAACAATCCGTCCTGATAAACATGTGTTCACCCTTGGTAGTATCTGACTTGCTTAATGATCTTTACAGTGAAAATGTGACATTGTTTTGCGATATCACAACCACCAGTCAAGGGAAGGTTAGCAGGAGATCATTTATATACATTTTATTTCAGCTCCGACTTCCTGCTGGTACAGGTCAGTTAAGGTCAAATATTACTTCATACCCCTTTAATGAACTTGTTATGAAAAAGAACATCGATAAAACAAATACAATTTGGGGTTATTAAATGATAATTTAGGGAAAATACACACGATAATGACATGCATGTAATACTTATTACTTGCAGCTGTTTGACTGTTAACAGCAGACAGGAAGAAAAACAGTGACAGAGCGGCATCTGTTTCTAAACCAACGACTCCAAAGTATCGCTCTACACCTAGACTGAATTAAACCATGCAATTTATTGGAGACATGAATGTGCCTTCACCAAGATAAAGGAGTGAAAGGTCCAGATATAGGTAATCTAACTAAAATGGAAGAGGTCTCTGCCTGTACGTATATATCTGTCTGTCTTTTGATTTTCTCCACAGCCGTTTATCTGATCGACATGCAGAGTAGAGCCCGTTTTCCGTCGCTCGCTACAATATTAACTCTTATGACTCAACGCCGTTCCGTCACTCGCTACAGTACACTCAAAAACAGAGAGAACAGGGACTGAACAATTATTCTAAGCACTGATAATGGAATAAATTGCATACTTACTTCAACCACAGCTCAAGACTATCAAAGTTGAAGTGGTATTAATTATATAGCTGGCTGACAGAAATGAGGGGAAAAGAAGAAAGCAGCATCTGCAGTCACTAGAGCTGTGTTGCCTCTGATGCCAATCCTCCAGCAACATCTTTTTATAGTGTCTTAGCATCAGGTCAACTACACTTAATTAAATCCACCTGCACGGAATAATCATCTTATTAAAATGATTGGATCAGCAGGGGGGTGTTCTGCCAAATTGATAAACAGATTATCCCTATAATGAGTTTATTTGTGCAGCGAGAGCTTATTCGTCTGTCCTCGCCATGCTGTATGACAGAACCTATTCTCACCAGCACCGAAGGTGAAGCTCTTTCTAAAAATGATCGTGATTCTCAAAGTAGTGCTTATTATGCTTGACAGTCGAGTGGCCGTTAAGTTAATGATGAACATAATCCGAATCATTTAAATGACACCCATGCAGGTGTTGCGATGTTCTGTATAGGAAAAGCAATGAAAGTGACATAACCACTGTGGTGAAATGATTTGGCAGGTGAAGAGAGCTGGTAATAAAAACAGACATGCAGTCCTTGAAGAATAAATCTCATGAGAATATCAGCTCATAAAAGTTTGACAAGAGGAAAATATGGCTTTGATTCTGAGAAAGGTGAAATCAATACAGTATCTGCTTTTGCTTTGGGTTTGGTGTCAACACTGATGTTTCCCCTGTGGTTTGTTTTTGCTCCATAGAACCGGTGTTCCTAAGGTGTTAAACACTTAATCAGAATGCCTCTGGGGTCACATCTCCACGTCTCCCACTTAGAGCAAAGCGTCCAAATACAACGTGTCGGTTGATATAAAGCAAGCGTGCATTACAGGGTTTTAATGCTTGATTCTTCTTATTAATCAGTAAGCATCTTCTTTGGGGACACCATCATATCTCCAAAATGGGAGTTGACTTTTAAGCTTTTGCTGTTGTTTTTATTGTTGTTGTTTTTTTACAAAATTGAAGTTAAATAATTTGCTCAACGTGAGGGAGTTACTGAATTGGATACCAACCTTCACATGATTCACATTGTTTGAAACTATTATTAAAAAGAAATCATTCATTTACTTAATATATATCAAAGAAACACAACAAATGTTGTTTTTCTGCAAAATACAAAAAATGGAGGAGAGTTTAACTCCCAACAATGCATGCTGGCAAGTCTGCTAATGTGCTGAACACGTTGTTTTGGAAACTTAATTTCATGACTTTCGTGAGTTCTTAACAGAACATTCTTTCAATTCATTATTTAAAGTCAAGACTCCAGACAAGTGGTCTGAAAATGAAAAAGAGCAAATGGAAGTTGAATCAACTTAAAACTTAGCCCTGATGGAGATCCTTTGGAGATCCCTGACAAAAGCCCCAGGTCAGAGGCCAATCAGCGCTGGCTCAGCGCTCACAAATTGCACTTGAGCACGCTGTGTGAACTGTTCAAAGTTGAGCTGAGAGGCTCGCCGATGTTCCAGATATATAGCATGCTAAAATTCTGGACCTGTCAGGAAGACTGTCGGGAAGCTACAGCCAATGAGAGTGCAAGACACGTGTTGAGGGGAAACCTTGGGGAGGGGTCATCTATAGCGATAGAAACTTTACTGTACGTGTTGTATTTGCAACACGGACCAAAGTTGTTGTTGCAGCTCGAGGAAACAGACTATAAATAGTAAAGACGCGTGGAATCAAGCTATTATGTGAACGCGCGTGCCGACGACAACAACAAGCACGACTACGCGCATGGTATCACATCATGTATCGAGTCACGTCACGTATGTGTTTCCATGACAACGTGTAGTTTGACATGACATGTCTTTGAAAGTCATGTCATGTGAGCTTGGCTGTAATTGCTGTCTGATGTTTTACAGTGTATCACTGTTACTACTTGACCTTTAGCAGCATCGCGGTCAGGAAAGCAGCCCTCGGCAACTGATTTCACTCCTCCCGTTGACTCATCAAGATAAATGATGTCGGATATTAGAACGCTTCAAAACATTGGCCATCTGAGACATCAACAGTAAACCTCAAATCAATGTTTAATGGAGGCTGCATTTAAATGAGAAAACCTCTGCCAGATCAAAAACAGAATCCAAGGTTACCTCCAGCTAAAGAGGCTGAAAGGGCATGTCTGCCACTCAAAGCGGAGTAAAATACAAAGCTCTGTGAAACGTCTCGAGCTCATTGGATAAATGAGGCTTCGATGGACACTTGAAAGTAGTTTCACATTGAAAGGCCTTGGAATCACATTTGTCAGATAAGTCTGAATGTCTGAATGATTGGAAACAGTCTATTGTAGTTGGGACGACTTTTTTCCTCTCCCCTTTGTTGCAGATTAAGACAAAGTACAGCCGTCTGGCCGTACAGCCGTGGCAGACAGGAGCCACCTATAGCCTCCAAATGCAGGATGAGTCGTTTGGAACATTCCGGAAAGGATTTCCACGCCTCCACACCCACCTCAGCCCTTGTTTTTAATTACACACCAGCCTATTCCTGGGTCTTAGGGCGTGAATTCCACAAGTAGTTTCAAGCTGCTTGGATGCACATCAACTAACTGGGACGCTTTTTTTTTGCACTCAGCCGAGCCAAGTTATCTCGGGTCTGTAATTGAGATGTTATCTTCACAGGAGAGGACCACTCATTTCCATTTGAGCTGAATCATCTCTCTCTCTCTCTCTCTCTCTCTCTCTCTCTCTCTCTCTCTCTCTCTCTCTCTCTCTCTCTCTCTCTCTCTCTCTCTCTCTCTCTCTCTCTCTCTCTCTCTCTCTCTCTCTCCTCTCCTTTTGGTTAAAGCATCCCACGACTGTAGGCTGGTGGCAAACCAGCTTCCGTTCCATGAGTGTCAACTTTAATATGCTGGTGTTGTGTGCTGGAGATCTGGCCACAATAAACAACCTCACCTTGATTGCAGGTCTTGCCAGTGAAGCCAGGGTGGCACTTGCACTTATTGGGTCCCACGCAGTCTCCATGCTTGCAGCCAGGCTGGCACACAGCTGTTCAGAGAGGATTCAAAGAGGAAGAGACAGATCAGTGCAGCGTCCTGGCACACTACTTGTTCCAGATCAGGATGACAAAGTACTTAATCCTACCGCTCCTTGACTTGGCTGTAAATGATCTGTTTACTTCACATTACAGCAATAACAGAATGATGCCTCATTCATATAGGACATGTGCTTGTTTCTGTCTCCTTGTGTGACGATGTTATTATCATTGACTAATGGTAACAGAGCAGCCATTCTCAGCTAACCACATCATTTTTGCATTGAAGGGAGCTGGACAAGTTTTATTGTCCTTACTGATACTATATAATTTCACACTGTGTGAGATAAATGAGAAATGTGACCTTTTAACACCGAGCAAAGTTTGAAAAGTTATTTTCCTGGTTTGAAAAATACAGCGCTGATATTTACTCTGGCCCCCAGCCAACAAAGATTTCCTTGGCAAATAATATTTCCCCCTTAGACTGGAAGCTGAGACAATTTGAGCACCAAAAAAGTAGATTATAATGAATACCAAAGAGCTGCCCTGCAGATCGTACGTAGTGTGCAGATGGTGGTGTTTTGAGTGTGTACAGAAACGTGGTAGCTGGGGGGGGATGCACAGCTTCACTGACTCTGCGTTGTGTCTCAGTGCGCTGTAGGCTTATACCCTGCTTATCTGACTGTGCTTACTGCATGCTTGCTGCTAAACATGTCTGATATACGGGGTCTCAGCCAAGTGTTGCTAATTTTCATTAAAAGCTCCATTAATTCTGTCATAATACATTGCAATCAGAGGACTCAATTATCACTGTGGTGGAAGAGGCAATACATAGACCTGTGCTGGTGTAGTTTTAAGGCCTTAAACACCGGTGACCTCTCATCTGCGAATACTGTATGTCTGGTGCTTTTATTGTGAAATATGAGAACAGTAACAGTGCATCTGGTATGCGCTGACCTTAGACAACATTGAAAGTAGTAATAAAGTTTGCTGTCTTGGTTCGGACAACGGAGCCTCCGAGTTGTTTGATCATCCTTATGAATAGTATAAATTATCAGTATAAGTTTTAGAGGGGCAGCTCAAAAAGCACTTCACAGATTTCCGTTAAATTTGGTGGAAAGATTAAAAGATAAACAGGTCAGCGGACGTTCAGACCTTTTCAATAAAAAGAGTGAGAAAATGAAAAAGGAACTCCAGTTTAGGTAATCAAATATTTTTGATCTCATCAGAGGCCCAACATTGTAGTTGCCGAAATGCTAGAAATAAGTTGAAAGCTGCTTAAACGCATACTGAGGGACACCTTATAGAACTGACCAAGAAAGGGCTGAATAACACGCTCTTTATTTGAAATGCATACTTTGAGAATTGAGTTACAATTTCCATTCATACACATTCAGCATGCAGGGCCACAGTTCTATCCTGAAAGAACATCGTTAGCTGCTCAGGTTTCAGTCTGTATCATTCTTCAAACTGAATTCAAAAGCACTAAGGTATGCGATGAATCCTTTAACTGGAGTCGATAACATCTCCAGACTCATTCCACTTCATTTGCCTTTGTAATCAAATAGAAAGAAAGTATTGTTAGCCCACTTGGAGAGGCCTGTGATATGAGCCAGGGTGTTAACACACCGAGCAGTCAATGTTCACAATATTAAAAATGGCTGGAGGAAAAGGAAAAGAGTTTATTAGACCTTGGTCTGGTCAGCGGATGAAATGAATGAAGCTTGTGATGTTGTTAGTTGGAGGGAAGTCAAGTGGAGGGCTTTTTGTTATTCTCCTACATGGGGGAAGACTTGATTAGCACGATCAGAGGCGGCCATCAACGGGCTTTGCCTCGGAGGTTATTTTTAAGCCTCTTGCCTGCCAGAGAGACGGCCAGTGTTCGTTAACCACAGCAGAGGACACGGACGACTAAAACGGTCGAGGCAGCTGGAAGGCCAAACATAGCATGTATGACCCGCGTTCCATGAAAACATGCCAAGTGATGACACACTTTCACTCTGGTTTACATCAGCCATTCCTCAGGACAGCTTTCTGCTGCTTCTGATTCTTTTGATTTATTGGCTGTTCATGGATGCCTGATGGTAAACACTGGGGAAAGTATTATTTTTTAATTGACGCTGGTATTGTGTATGAATGTTTGTAGTCGTCTCTTGCACGACTTCAAAGGAAGATGAGAAAGTCATTACATAATCAAGTTACATCATCTTGCAATCAACTAAGTAATTACCTCAGGCTGCTTGTAATCATTATTTCATTGTCGGTTGATTTGCTGATTGTTTTTTTTTTTCCATTATTGGAAAAGTTCTGTCTTTTAAAATTGCTTGTTTGCCAGACAAACAGTCCATAACCCAAAAGTAGTATATGTAATTCTATGCTTTTCAAAGTAAGAAAAGTTGAAAATTCTAACAATTGAAAAGAACTATTCGCATTTTTTCTTAATAATTGAGAAATAATATATCAAAATGGTTCAGCTGATTACCAAATCAATCCTTATTACATACTATAATGAGGACAGATCATCTTGTGTCTGGCGTTTGAATTTGTTCTTTTTAATTTGTATGCAGTAAAATGTCATCGATCGACCAGGTAATGTCATGGTGAATAATTTGTTTACCCAAAGGATGAAGTATGAGGACATTGGCATTCTCCACCCGACTGATTTTTATGTAGTTACGTATGCAGAGCATCTCCAACCGCAGTAAAATACTCTGTTTTTACACTGCACCATGCAGATGGATACATTGCGGACATATTCATTTAAAAAAAAAAAAGCATTATGGATTTAAGCTTTAATGGTTTCATTAGTATTTTATGGGGTCTACTAAAGGGGCGGTTGTATCTTAATAAAACTAAAAAAACCTCAGTATAATTCATGTTAAGGCACAGCTTCAGGTGAAAACAGGTCCTCAGAGTGTAAGCTGTTTGCACAGCTCTAAGGCCGGAGGGCAGAAGATGTCCGCTACCATGGGGTGTGAGGGGTTCGTGGGGGGACGGCTTGACTCTATAAATAAGTGAGTGAGTCCAGGATTCAGAGGATGTGCCCCCAGCAATTCATGTCTATAGCAGGATTATTTCAAGAAACATGTGGAGCTAACCTTGGGGCTGGCACCTTATCCCGGCTACTCTGTGAGTTAAGGCGAAGAGAGCTGAAAAACAAACAGCCAAACAAACAAAGGTTGCGGGTATTGTTTAGTCTTTGAGAGCAAAAAATAAACATGATGTTAGAGGGCAGAGCCTAGTCATTTTGACAAGCAAACGTTCATGGAAAAAAAAAAAAAAAAAGACAAACACACACAGTCTGGAGTTCTGGAGTCACACATATTCCCACTTGCCTCGAGGTAATAAGCACATTTTGAATGCATTTGAGTTCTAAAAATTTAAAATATATAAAAATAATCCGAATAAAACCACCGTCTCCGGGGATGTTCTCTAAATGGACGTGTATGAAGCAGCTTTCTTTCGCACTCTGTGAATTAAAATCCACACCACTGCGCCGAAAGATGAAAACACCACCAGTATCATTCAAGGAGCTCTCCGTCCTGGCTCTTCAACATGAAAATAAACGCTGTGACTGTGAAGAGACATTCGTTCTTTAAATCAGCACTGAGTCAAAGTGCCTTCAAAGACTGTGGCAAGTAATTCGAAACATGTGCCTTTTATTTGCGCATATATTCTCTCTAATTTTCACGAGCACACCGTTCCATTTTGTTTTCACTTTATCACGTCAAGCAGATGAAAAGGCACACTTTTTTCGACTGGCCTTCTCAGCCCAGTGATCATGAAAGAAAGTGGAGCAGACAAGGAAACTGCACAGACAATCACGTGAAAGTGAATTACTGAAACTGAGATATCACTTTTCTGCTTTGGTTGCTCACTTTGTTAGCTCGAATTACTAATTCAAAAGTTCTGCTTTAATCCTGTCCACACCATTTGTCGAAACAAAGGCCGCACTCAATCAAACTAAATCCAAGTCTTAGTGGATTTGTGAAATCCACTAAGAGGAAATGATGTGTGATCGATTTAATATGGAAGTGAAATTAAAGTCACTTTACAATGCAGGGGAAATAAAGGGATGTCTTTCTACCAAAGCTGTGTTTTATATTTTGGATTAACTCAAGTCAATCAAAAACTAGTCAAGTCCTTCAAAGCTGAGTGGCCATAAAAGGCCTTCTACGGTCTTTTTAACGTTTAACTGATCAGTCATTTTAACTTGGTCAAAACCTGATTTAAATGTTAACTTGAACGTTTTTGATCTTCAGCCAAGTCAAGCCTTTGGGGAGCCAACTCGCATCTTTGCATTTACTTGGTACGTAATCTCGTTGCGCAAAACATTGGCTTTGTGTTTGTTGTGAACACAGCATCATTCAAGTCCTCAATTGTTGTGAACTACAGTATCAGTCTGTCAAAACAAGAATGTTGATGTCAGACAATTCTGCAAAAACCCAAGATTACGTTCAATCACATTTTTTTTATGTTTAATGCCAATGTTTTCTTCTCTGTTTCTACCAAGCCCCCAACTTTATGGAAGATCAATGATAAATCACTAAATTACTCTTTTAAAAATATTTCTTGAAACAATATCTGCGCATGGTAACTATGATATGCTAGGCAAAGATGCTTAACTGTTTAAAGGATAGTTAAGGTTGAGCAACTAAATCACCTGGTTGAAGTTGTTCAACAAGAAAGTCAGAGCATATCTATTTCCTCCACACTTTTAATAGCAAAACCCCAGACTATTTTGGCTTTTCACAACATGTAATATGGATGAAATTCGTTTAAAATTAACAACCTCATACCAAGGTCTTGTATTACTGGAACTCAAATGTATTAAAAGATCGAAGCTCCTGCTACTGACCGAGTCATGGGATCATCAAGAGTGGAAGAGGTGAAAAGTACTTTTACTGTTGACTGTATCACACTGGAAATGCAAATGTTCAAATGTTCACAGTAGCAGTAAAGTGTTGATGACGGCAGCTGGTTGGAGTAAGTAGCTTCAAGTGTGGCTCTGCCTGCCGGATGGCCTGTCAGAACATTGTAAGTGGAGCTTCAGTCTATAAATCTAAAGCCTCTCTCTCTTTCTCCATCTGCCTGGTGTTCTTGCTTGTCTCTCTCTCTCTTTCCTGCCCCCCCCCATTCCAGTAGCAATCATCTCTTAACTCCTTACCTCTGAACCATTTCACTCACACCTCAGGATTTTTACTTCCCCCAACTTTTAGTCCTTTCCCTCCTCTCTCAGGGTTGATCTATTAAGTTTCTCATTCTTTGAAAGAAGTCTCACAAACCGATCGCATGAGCTCCATCCCTGAGAAAGCCACAATCCTATAGCTTCAATCTAATCTCTTCCATCGCCACAAAAAAAACTAACCAAGAGCTAAAATCGGCACTGACTGCATCCCCTCACACACATGGACACACACACATTACTGACTGGATGGAGTACTGTAGTCTTGAGACTTGTAGTCTCAAGTGAATGGATTTGAGTGGTGCACCCCGGCATGAGCATTTGGAAACAAGCACTCACCGAGTGATATAACTCACAGAACAGATTTGATTTTCTTGAAATAAAAAGCGGTGCAGTGGAAATACTTCAGCAGCTCGGTATGGTGGTTAAACTCAAACTGGTTTTTTTTGGCTGAACGTGGAAGATATGGGACTCCAGAACAACAAAGAAAACATGTTCACACACTGTTATTTGGCTGGTTAAGTCATTTATGCAAACATGACTTTTTATTTAATGTGACTGTTTGATTTATTATAAAATAAATGTCACATATGATGATGTATCGTCTCCCTTGATTTCTAGAAGCAAACCAACGAATGTTTTGTCATGTGGCAATTACTGTTTGGGTTTTAAGTGGGGAAAAAAAACCGAGTAAATGCATCATGTCTTGCCCCCTTAACTAAGCTTAATTAAGTAATTGTCTTCTTTCTCCTCTTCATTCAAAACCCCACGTCTATTCCACCTTGAATCTCTTTGGGAAGCTGTAAATGCAGAGAGCCCAGTACAGATGCACTGGGAGGTATTGGGCATTGAGATTGCTGACTCCTGCCAAGAGGATTCATGCCGAGTCTGGCTCCATGTTCAAACAAACAAAATCCAATGATACAACTGATCGGTCTCAGTGAAACTGTGCTGCTTTTTCCTACATCATTCCAGCACCGACTGTGTGGTTCAAGGCCTTGGGGAAGGGTCGGAGGTTCTATTGCAAAAAGAAAACCTCGACTTTCCAACCATGAAATCAACCCCTCTCAAGCAACGAGTCGAGGTCTGTCACCATTAGCATAACTTGTTTTTCTGACACAGAGTGTTTATGTTAGAATAAAATTATCATATTTTGTTTATAATAAAGATGAAACAAGGGGTGAACAAAAGCAGATTTGTCTTGCAAAGACCTTAGGTGAGTCTAGCTGGGCTGAAAGGAATACAAAACTTTGAGGCCATGAACTCAAGTAATATTGTTTGTGTTCAGCAGAACAGAATAGGAAATCTTGCGGTGCACTTCAACATCAAGTGCAAAATGGCACTCTGACACTTTTACATGAAATTGGAATTTTTAAAAAAATAAAGCAAATACAGAGCTCTTTTAGCTGCAGCAGCACAGACCTTTGGGCCCAACAAGCAGTGTGTGACATGTTTCCCACAAAAAAAGGATACAAAATACAACAGATAAACAAACCTATAGCATGGCATGATGAGCCTCAATACGTGAAAACATGATTCAAATATGGTGATATCAGCAATGAAAAACACAAACAGAAAACATTACTTTAACAAGTTATAAATAAGTGGGTAGAATCAACATGCAGAGTTTCTATAGCAGGAACTTAACAACCCTTAACATGAAGCTTCCAAGAACTTGTAAGGCTTTGGTGCTGTAGGTTCTTCTTTGTGTTTCATAAATCTTGACATGCTTCGTTTGGTAGATGAGAGCAATTGTGGGACAGACGACGATAGAAGAAGTGGCACTCATCCTGACATTGATTTTCTTTCACTTCTTTGTAAATTTGAGATGGAAAATAACAGAGAAATAAGGAGAAAAGAAATCCGTAGAGAGATAATTGAAGGATGAACTTGTGAAATCTACCGGTCTGAGGAAGGGGAATGGTCATCTCCAGTGCACCAAATGCAATACAAACTTTGCCAAGTGGTCCCGGCAGTGAAATGCTGGTTACTGCTGTGTTTGTTGTTGACACATTGGCTTGACTAATCACAATTGCTCCTGGGAAGTAAACCATAAGAATCAAAAAACACAGGGCATGATGTTTGCCTGTCATTTGTGCCAAGGTGGTGAGCACTTCCATGAAATGAACCTTGTTTTGAGTGGTTGACAATCGACAAGTGGGGGTTTTCCAGCTTGTGTGGGGTGTATCTTGGTTTGGTTTAAGTTGTAGAATTTTGGGACAGTTGGGCCCAGAACACATCATCAGTAATGTTCCCTGGTAACTTTATTTCCCAAAATGTCTAATATGTTGATTGTTACTAAGTTCCTGCTGTGGGAAATGATGCACTCACATGGAATCAGGCAGACAGTAGACGACACCCCACATATCATTTTAGCGGACAAGAGCAGAACGGGTCTGTGTCGGTCCAAATTTTAAATATTGAAACTTTTTGCCGTCGTCCGTGACGGAATTTAAAATTTACAATTTAATGTTATGAGAAACTTGACTCTACAGCTTCACGCTTTACGAGAATAATTACATAAAATAGTAAACACAAAATACTTCTTATTAGACTACAACAAACCCCGCCACCACCATTGCAACATATCATGCGTGTTTCATTTTGGCTTCCTTGACTTTGTTTGTTTTGCCCGTGCCGTCCAGAAGCTGGTGTTATCCTGTTATCCATCCACTGTATGCCTGATCCCATGTCAATGATTAAACCTCCACCACAAAGCAGCAGCTATACCAGCACAGGCACCAAGCCATGCAGACATATGTGAGGCAACTGACCAGATCTGACACCCATTTAGCATATTCACAGTCACACCTCCCTGGGTAGTATTATAGGGAGAGCAGAGGATCTTCACACAATTTAAATATGTCGGAGAAAACACGTGTTAATATTTCATACAGCTTATGTGACACAGGTGTGTGCTCATGACAGGACACATCCTCTGAATCCTCAAGTTGACATTGCAGGATATGAAGATGAATTGAGGATTAGTGCACCTGACGACACTATGGATTATTGTTACACTACTTGGCAGCGTACGCTATAGCTTGTGTTTGCACAGTAGTAATCTATAATCAATTTCCCATCTACCCTTGAATGTGTCCACCTGCAGCGTGATAATAAATGTCAGCCTTTCCTCCGGTCCAACCAGCCATTGTCATCAATCTTTACTCAAAGATTGTCCCAGGTGTGATGTTCTATTAGCTGTATGTATTTCTCTTGTGACAATGAGTGTGTGTGTGTGTGTGTGTGTGTGTGTGTGTGTGTGTGTGAATGTGTTTCCCCCAAGCCCCTGGTTATTGTGGTAGTGTTGCAGCATTTCCTGCGTCTAATAGCATCTTTGACCCCAGCTTGAAACCTCGCAACCTTGTTAGCCCTAGCAGCAGCAGCAGCAGCAGGCATGGTGGCACTCACGCTGGCAGTGACCCCAGGAACGGCGTGTCCATCCCCAGCAGCAGTCCACCCTGGGCCCGTATCGACACAGGCCGTTGGACGAGGCCATCTGCCCTGGCCACCTGTGAGGGGATGACATAATTAGTTCACAGACAATTAAAATGTCCAAATGAAAAGCAGGGGGTCTATTCAATGTTGTTTGAAGGGAGGCTTCAAAGCATTCATTCATTTTTTTTCTGCTGTAGAGAAAACCATTACTTGTACAAAGTCATTTCTTTTTGCCTAAGTAAAAGTAATTTACATTATTTTTACCTGTTAAAGGGTTTTCCTTTTCTGAATTGAGAGTCAAAGGATAGAAGGTGTCACATGCCCAGATTGTAAAGCCCTTTGAGGAAAATGTGTGATTTGGGGTTTCATATAAATAAAACTGACTTGACCAATCTGTCGATGTTTTATAGTAAATAATAGCTACTTCAATAGCACCCAAATTCTGTCCCATGTAATGTACGAAAACATCCCATGTCATAAAATAGTAAAAGAGAATACCTCTTACACTCTCCCAGATCCCAAGGTAACTTCTTTCAATCTCGTTTTTTTAATCTGACTAACAGTCCAAAATGCAAAGCCATTCAGTTTACTATCTAATTTCTTTGCATTAGATAGTAGCAGCAAATAGTCACATTTGAGAAACATTTGACATGTTTTGCTTGAAAAACACACGACAATTTCTCAGGGTGTTGAAGGCGGACTTTTCACTGCTTGCCTACAGCAGATTATCTTTGCTTCACGGAAATAAAAGCGATGCTTTCTGCGATGTCAAACTGAAGACCCGTGTTGAAAGCCTGCCAGACCTGATTTGAATTTATCCTTCCAATGTGCATCAGTGCACCACTAACACTCACATCTGAGAAAACCACATTACTGCTGTGTTCATTGTAAGGTTTGTGAAATAGATTTGAAGCTATACATACACTACCTGGTGCTCTTGAACATACAGTATGTTTCCTATCTCCATAACATCAACCAATGTATTGTGTCACTGTACCGTATGTTTAAAAAAATAAAATCTACCAGACAATTTCATGACAGTGAAAGATCCTATCATTGCTGCTGCAGGGGGAACATACAGGTATGAATGTTTATAGAAATGTAGTGTTTTTTCCCCCCAAAGCACTGCAATTCCTCTTAGACAAATTACAGCCGGATGTTTTTGTTACACCATGTTCTATTCTGCTCAGAGCGAGAAATTGCTTCTTGGCAGACGGTGCTTGTGGATTACCTTTTTATCCGTACCAAAGCTCACCACATATTTATGGAGAGAATGGGGCAAAGGAATGAGTCCATTTAAGGATACTGATGAAAATCCAAACCGCATACTTTGAGAGCCTGGTTCTGAGTTACCTCAACTCTAGCAAAAATAATAAATAACTCAGAAGGCAATGTGTGTAGAATATTGAATAAATCCAATTCATGAATGACTGACTATGTAGGTTATTAATTATACAGTGGAAATAATGTAATCCAGTTAAAAAACAAAGGAGAAATTATTTTAATGTACTATATGAACTAGATGCTTTCTTTTGTGCCTGAATGAGAGAGTGAGGATGTTGCTCAGTATTCAAGGCACATCCTTTGCCACTATGCCTGCCTGTTAGTGTCTCTATGCCAAGAGGAGGAAATGCTAATGCTTGCCCCCGCTGCCAATCACCTCATTGGGAAAAAAAACCCCAGATGGATGCTAAGTGAGAATGGCAGATCCAGGGAAAATGTTTGTCTGCTGCCTGGAAAGCAAGAAGGCAGTGAGGCAGGGAAAAACTCCAAGAGTAAGAGAGAAGGGGAGGGATAGAGGGAGAGAAACAAAACAAAAAAAATGAAACCAAAGGGAAGTGAAAGACAATTAAAAGGAAACAAAAGTTTAAGAAAAGTAAAAGGAGAGGAAAGAAAAGAAAGTTAAATGAAAAATAAACAAAACAAAAGACAAGGAAAGGAAAATAAGAGGTGGACAGCAGCCAGGTTTAGATGCCTCAATTTCTATAATAGAACACACACACACACACACACACACACATATGTCACATTCTGTCCCACTATACTGTAAAGTTGTTCCATAAAACAAGACCATCTCTCTCTTTCCTTTGGCAAAATGTACTTCATTTGGAGGATGGTGACATCTTTTTTAAAACACCTGACAACCTTCCATGACAATTCAGGGATATTTAAATCTGGTAATTTTACCCAGAAGTGTTTCACATGCACTCATTTATTCATCAGTGTGCATACGGTAATTATCATCTTAGAATATGAAGGCATCCTGTGGGAAGTGTTTATGCTGCTGTGAGTGCACCTGCTCCCATATAACCGAATGGTGGCATCTTGCTTTGTAGTTGTACGACATTGCAAAGTGATCATTGCACATGATAACTGCCAGTAGAATACACCATCACATTTAAAACGTTATACAGTATTCTGTGGGTTAAATGAGAGCTGGGCAATATATGGATATTATGTCGACATCGTGATATTGCATACGTGTCGTCTTTTCCTGGTTTTAAAGGCTGCATTACAGTAAAGTGAGGTAATATCTGAACGTACCGAACTGTTCTACACTGACTGACTACACACAGACATTGATACAACTACCAGGTTCCTCCAATATACTGTATACGGCACTAAATCACAGCACAAGTTAGACATTACTGTGATGTAAGTTAGACATTACTGTGATGTTCAGAACCTTTGCATGAGTCAATTTTCTCTGACTTGACCTCTTTGAATTTGAATTGAATACTTCTGGTATATGCATTTTCAGAAGAGCTGGAGGTTGATGAAATGTGATATTATCCTCATAATGGAAACAAATGAGGCAACCACAACCCTCCTATGGAACAAAGTTAATGGTCTATTTTGGCAATTAAATGTATGATTTTTAGTGTTGTTTCCTGTAGCAGGATATGATCATGTAGTAGAACTGATATTTTATCTGGCCAGAGGATACATTTATATATTATATGTACATATGATATACACACACACACCCATACATATACCAGTACTTATATAAATACATATACACATATATAAATAAATACATATACACATATACATAGATAAATACATATACACACACCCATACATATACACATATATACAAATATAAATACATACACATATATAAATACATATACACACATAGATAAATACATATACACATATTTATATACACACACACACACATACATACACACACCTGTCAGGATCAGAAGGGCATGACATTTGACTCTGAGCACATGATGTCAAGAAGAACAAAGGAGCAGTTTGACCCCTACAGGCTCCCAGTGGATGGTCTCTTTTGTGCTGCACAAGGAATAAGGAGACAGGAACCTCATGAGGTACAACGGGTTCTGGATTAAATATGATCAAATATTTTCCTGTAGTTCTTTTTCCACTCATACATACACACACGGAATCCAGTTTCATGCTCTCAGTCCTCTCTTCATGCTGAATTCAGCTGTAGGCAGTTGTGCACGCTAACGCGCTCTGAACTTGGAACTGAGGGTTCAATACAATTTACCAGCTCACCAGCTCACCACACCAACGCTGAACAGACGTTCTCTGAGAACTTTCATGGCTTGAAAATCATGACGGGTTTCAATCAACAATGGGAGTTACGATGACACTGCGCCAAAATAAAAGAGCATTTTTTTCCACATGCATCTTGTCCCCGGTGATATTACTGAACAGAAAGCTGGCATATCAAATGGACTCAAGCGTAATACCTGTATTTATTACCCTGGGGCTGAATAATGATCTTAAATTACTCTAAGCCTTGAAGGAACTCAAGCAGATAATTATTACCCTTCAGGCATGCAATGGGACACATCTTCCCAAGCGCACACTGTCAGACACGTTTATTTCAGGAGAATATAGGGGCGCCAGCCTTCTTCCATTGTTGTACTGATGGAAACAGAGCTGGAAGATGTCCCCTGCCTGACAGTGAAGCGCATTGAGTCTATCGCTCAGAAGAGCAGTGTGGGGTGTAGCATGATAATCAGAACCATGAAGGTATATAATTCCATCCATCTATCAATCATCCAACCATGAATTCATACTGAAGCGTGCAAATTGTGCCCGTTGAATTGATTTCCCCCACAAACACTCATAGATGTTGATTGCTGCCTTGTAGCGGCTTGTGTGTGAAAGACTTGCTGGAACCTGCCAGCCTCAGCTGAAGGCATGAGTTTGTGCAGTCAGAAGATGTCTGCCGTCATAACGGACGCGCGCTGCCAGATCAGACTGCCAAGTCTATCACATTAACACACATCACCATGTGGGATGTGGGAAATATCTGAGGTAAGGATTTAAAGTGAGAAATCAGCTGGCCTATTAACAAAACACATACAAAGAAGACAAAGTGGAAGGTATTCACTGAGTGGCCAGAAAAATAGAAACACGTGTATGATGTAAATGCAAGGCAGCACAATATCCTTGCAACAAATGCAATACGAAGGTGTCTTTGTTGATACTTCTGATGTAGGGATAAGTGTTTTGTGTCAACTCTGTGGCACCCCTTACAATATACTGCAATGCAATACTTTTCTTCACATTATGTTATCTTGTTTTGGCAGGCCTTTTAGTCCTGCGTAGCTTATCATAAGTGCATGCAACCTCTGTAGGAACACGAGGTAGATGTCAACAATTGTGTTGAAAAAGAGAGCACTCTTTCCAAACAAAGAGCTAAGAGCATGTGCTGCAATACAAGAGCTAATATGACGCTTTCTTGTAGAGGGAATGAAACCCTTTTTACGGTTTTCCGCAGTGAAAGCCGGCGATGACTCTGCTGTCCAGTCGTGGGTTCATTTCACAACTGTGGGATTCAATGCCACCGACTACATCCTCACAAATCACCACAAAATCTACTCCGACACAGTGTGACCAACAATTGGTGTTATAGCTGGTGTACGCAGTTTTGTGGAAAAGGCAAAAAATAATAAAAAATACAACCCTCTTACTGCAGCTCTCATGTCTCTGTCCGAAACCCCTCCAAACAGCCTTCATACATTAACTTGTACACGTACTCGTCCATTTCAAACATCATCCCGATCGGGATCCCGTTATACAGCGGCAATTCTTTGACAATTTCGACATGTTTTTTTGTGCTAACTTGTGGGCTTGTAAAGCCCTTTGAGATTACATACTCTGGGTGGAAGAAAACTAAACTATTCGCAACATTTCACTCCATTTCTAAAATGCTTCGCCAATATTGACACATGACTTATTGCGTTTATTGTCGGTCTCTTTTTGATAAGTCCGTCTTCCTTTTTTTGGGGTACACTCTTTTCTGCAGGATATTCCCCACTAAACCAGGCTTTTACCCTCTTAAGGTACGTGCATGTGCATTTGTAGTAGGAACGCCCTTTCTCTGAAATTACCTGTGATTGGCCAAATCTCCCATCAATGGCTAGATTTTCTAAAGCCTGAAAACAGAGCAAAGCGGTACAAAATTTATCTATCAAACCCCTTCAATTACAATATATTGAGAGTTTATTGTTTAATTTTTTTTACAACCATAAAAACCTGCCAATTCCAGCTTTAAATCACAGATCTTGTGTTCATCACAGGACTGTTGAATTGCAGCACAATGCACAAGTGTCTGGTCACAGAGTGTATTGTGAAGCAGATTCTGCCAACCTTACCTTGCAGCAACTCTTGCCATCCTCATCCTTTCTTTTGATGTATAAAGGGCAGGGAAAAACGTCACCATACGAGACTATTATGGTGACCAGTGGTAGTACTAGTAGGTGTTTGTCCATGTAGTACTTATTTCAATACAACATAGAGCTTGAGTTTCTCTTACTCTAAAACTGTCCTCTTTGCTGAGTAAAGATGATTTAAAAAAGCAGGGGGAGAAGTTAAGTTCGTCACAAACTGAAATGCTGTACGCTGAGTTGGTACCTGATGAAGTCCGTACGTCTTGTTTAGTGAGGTATAGCACTTGAATGAGTGTCTCTCAATAAAATACCACACTGAACAGTAAATCAGTGGCGTCTGACTTCAGTTATTGTCCACTCTCAGAAAGCATATGGCAAGATCACACTTTAACTCTCTTCTTATGACTCCTAATAAAGATGTCGGCACATTCTTCATTGACATACGCTAGATGTTGAACACTCAGAAATCTATAAATGCATTACTTATGTATTATAAACTGCTTGTATAAAATGTGACTTTGACAGTATTTTCGCACTCATTCTCAACCCCTGAAAGCTGGGTCTGATATTACAACGGCAACATAGCCTGGCACCAGTCCACTGCTTTGGATTATTACTGAGGAGGTCTGGTATGTGCTGCTTGGCTGAGTTTGTTCAGTGACATCACTGGGGAAGAATATCCTCTACTGTACGTGTTGCCTTTCATTTAGGCTTCTATGTTACATGACAGGAAATTGGTTGTCCTTGAGTCCTTGATTGGAACAAGGAGTGGCATCAACAACAGTATGTAATTATGTGCAGCAATTGGAGAACAAAATGATCTTGCCAATGATGCCCGTGAAGGACCCTTCAGAACTAGATGGATAAGCCTGTTAGGAACGCTCTCTAAAAGGCAATAAGAGCGAGCGAGCAGGTAATAAATGGCTTTTTTTTGCTTGTGCTGGGACTCCGGGGATATTCTCTCAATGAATTAATATTGAGGCAGAGACTCAGGCCCTGGCAAGTTTATACCCATAAAAATTTCAAATGATGGCCATGGTGACAAGCCACTCCATCAGCAGGGATGTTAATAATGTGCAATATGCTGCTGCTAGGTTGAAGTAAATGAGCATTACACAAAGGCAATGCGTGAAATAAAAGTTAAAGCCACCAGACCATGGCCTGTCACACAAACATTATCCACGGTGATTAAGAAAAAACAAAAAACTCCTAAATAAAAATGACATTGTGCTTGCCATTGCTCAACTCAAATTGTCTGTATATTTCTGCCCTCTCCTTTATTCTCTCTCTCTCTCTCTCTCTCACACACACACACACGCACACTTCTACTTAATGCTGAGACCTTTGATATCCAAATAGCTTCTTTTGAAATGCTTTTTGAACACAGCAGCAGGAAACTGAATTGAAAGAGCTGAGGAGGAAGAAAGGCTGTAAACCGACAGATGCCAAAATCTATCAACAAGCAGGTTGAATGGCAGTCAGTCTGAAAATGCGTTTTTAAAATGCGTGCAGACAACTTCAATAATAAGTTTCTTCAATAATCTTAAAAAAATGTTTCACTCAATTGAAAAAGTGCAACATGTGAGAGGACCTGCTTTGGGGCTGAGCCTGTCTGACAGAGATACAGAATTACAAATAGTCCTACAAATGAGCTTTTTGACAATTAACACAACTGGTGCAATTACTTTTTGCAATTGCCAAATTACAACTTGGTTTAATGATACATGGTTGCAAAAAAAAAAAAAGAAGAAAAAAGGCATCATGCACCTACAGGCAGATGGAAATCTCGGACACACGCATTCTTTAGGGTCTGGCACGTCTCCACACCCCTGTCTGCACATACTTCAACAGATTCGTGTTTGAACATGAAGCACCGGGCAACGTGCTGTCACGTCACTTTGTAATCTGCCGGATATCTGCACGAGACAAGAACAGCTTGGTGTGATTGCTGCAGGTGAAAACACTGTTTGTGCTACAACAGAATGTGTGCTCCAAGGCGCAAAGCCAACCGCTTTGGATGCACTTGGATTATTACTGTTTTCATAATAAAAGTTAGAACTGATTCGGCAAGACCACGAATCATCTGGCTTGAGCAACATGTTCTCACTGTTAAATTGAGTTTCGCCGTTTGGAGATCTTAAAATATGCTCCAGTTTGCAACGACTCCAGCAAGCGCTATTTTTAACCAAAGGCGCGGTTTTGGCAGAAACAGACTACAAATAGATTGAACTGTGATGCCGCTTCTTAATCAAACTCACTGTTATTTCACAAAATCACCCGCGTCCGCAGACAATGTGAATCATGTTCCCTTACCTGCCATCAAAGTCTGCACTTGCCCCGAAGCTGCAGCTGCACAACAACGTCAACTTTATCCATAAATCCATGCTTTCTGGAGTTACGCGCCCACACTGCTTGCTTTTCTCCGTAATCCAAAATCACCGGGCAGGAAACCGCGGAGGAAACAATTAGACGAAGGAGAGTTTGTGCGACGCACGCTGGAGGTGCACAGGTAGGAAATGTCTGCTGGCGTCCTTCAGACTGCTCATGTGCGTTACGCGGGAGGTGCGCGAGTGGAAACCAGTCCTCCGCCTCAAAGTGGAGTGACCCCGATGCGAGTGTGAGTGTGTTTGTGTGTGGAGCGGGATGCACTCTGCCGGGAAGAGAGTGCACCTCTCTCTCTCTCTCTCTCTCTCTCTCTCTCTCTCTCGCTCTCTATCTCTCTATCCTTCTCTCTCTCGCTCTCTCTCTCTCCTTCTCTCTCTCTCTCTCTCTCTCTCCGCTCCTCATAAGTTTCCTCAGTGGGCTCTTCAGCCAACAGCACCCACTGCAGCCAGACCCCGTCTTTTAAATACCAGGCACCGGTCAAAACATCGCGGAAATCCACGTGAGGGACTGAACATGTAACGTCATGACCCGCACAGCCAGAAGGAAGAGCCTCCAGATGCAGCTCCGCACACGCGCATGCTTTGCAAATGCCTTAATTAATTGCGCAGCCTGCTGAGGCACGCAGGTGCATCGCCCACCCAGGTGTTGCTCACACAGCAAAGACAACGCGGTGTGAAGTACTGGGGTTGAATTTAGAGAGGACAAAAAGATAAGCAGCACAAAATCCAAAATGAGTGGTGTTTCAAAGCACTTAGGAAAAAATAGACAGACCTTTGTTGAACCTGTAATTATTGTGAATAAAAACAAGTGATGTGGCTTTTGATTGAAATTCCTTTTTGGCCTCGTGAATCCAGAGAGATTCTGACTCTGCTTTGCGTCAGATATTTTGTCAATTGTATTATTGTAAAAAAACGACAAGCCACATGAAACTGCTTGGAGTTTAAGTCTGATGCAAGAGTAATTATCTGCCTAACTCAGAGGCGTAGCACAAACTTCAGGACACTGTTCCTACATACGCCTTCTCTAAAGGCCTCCTCCTGCCTATTCATTCATTCATTCATTCATTCACACCAACACCTACTGTCTGGAAACATAATCATTAACGGTCTGCCTCATTTTCAGAGTCTTGCCTCGCAATTCAGAGGAGTCAGTCGATAAAACAATTCTCCTGTAAGGACCCAATGGAAAGAAATTGGGGAGAGGGAGGGTAACTAAACGCCATCATTTTCAGTATAATGGAGCAGGAGATGGATGAGACGAGGGTTTGATATGATTAGCCCACTGCTGGTTGTTCACAGCCACGGCCGTCTTTTGATGTATGGCACTGTTGCCTTGTTACACCCTGTCACCGATTTGATAATAAATCTACGCGGTGGCGTTTGACATCTCGAGACGCATGTGATCGGAGAAATGCCGGTTGTGTATAATTACACTATTAATCACATGATTTTCATGACTGGACTGCAAGAATGTAATTCCATCGTGATTTATTACATTTAAAAACGTGTAATTCAGACTCTCCAAGTTTATACCACATTACTAATAACATTGGTGTTATGTGGAGAACTAAAACCGATCGTATGAAACTTTAAAGGGTCACTTCAGCCAAAACATACATATTTTCTCACTAATCCCACGTGGTGTTTTGTTATGCAAAGTTTCAGTTTCATCCCCTGAAGTCTGGAGATGCCTGTCTCATGTCCACTAGGAGAATCATGCAATTGCTTGTGCATGTTTCCATGTGTGCATCCATGAGTTAGTGTCCACGGCTAATCTCACATTCTGCAGCAGCAAACTGCCTAATATTTTGGGTGACCATGTTTTGGCTGCATGATCAAGGACCTCTCGTGGTTGAGGTGACTCATACTTTCTCAGAAGTTTTCTGCTGCTAATGACTGCCTGCTTAGTTATCACTTGCTATACTCTTAACCGGACACCTGGCCGGTAGGGGCTGTTAGTAACCACACAGCTGAGTACAGCGCTGCCACTGCTAAGCAGGCAGACAGCTTGGTCAGTTTAATGTTGTTTTTGGTAGGATTCCATGAAGTTTATTAAATTACGACTTTGAGCCGATTGCCTGCATAGATTGCAGCCTTTTTTGAATTTGCATGAAGTGTGTTGGCTGTAGATATTATCTCCACCAGGATGATGATGAGATCGGTGGTGTACTGTGTGCGTGTCAGTGAATGCATGCTTGAGTGAGCGTCTCTGTGTCTGTCCACAGCAAGTCTTGCATCCTGCTTCAGTAAACTGTATACTATTGTATAATACCCCTCATGGCTGCAGTGGTACACACTTTCTCAAAACACATTTAATTTCCTGTTTAATAATACTGCCATTGACTGGCTGCAGTCTCCTCACTCACTACTCAAGCGGCCGGCCGGTAGTGATCACGTAGCTGAGTGCATCGCCGCCTCTTAGCCGCTTCCCTGCGCTCAGCAACACAGTGGGGGAAAGACACGTGCTCACTTATATTGTTTTGGACGGTGTGTTTGGCGATCAGCTATGAGCTAACAGAACTACCAGTACACACACTGCTGAGGGCACATTTCTGCTTTTAGTTGAATAGAAGCAGAGAGCTGATCAACTGAAAGCCAGATTATTTATGGTCTTTAATAATAGGAACTGTATTTTCTTATTCTGTGTGTTGAACTCTTGCTTGTTCTTCGACAAATTTACAATTTTTTGCTTATTTGAGTTTAACTGCTTTGTACTGGGACTCCTTATTAGAAATTAATTTGAGTCATTGGAAGGAGCATTATTGAACAATACAGTATTTCAACTATAATCGGTGCCAGTTCCAGGAAATGTCCGAGGACATTTTAAAGTAATTGTTAAGGACCTGTTCAATGAAGCATTGTGGTGCTTGTAGTTTTGATGAAAGCACTAAACATCAATATTTCTTTCCAGAGATTAGGTGTAAATTATTCTGGAAACTGTCAGGGGTAGATGGAAAAATAGAATTGTATTTTAGTGAGTTGGGTGAACTCACCCTTCAATGAGGAAAAGTGAGTCATTAGTTTCATCTGCAGCAGACAATGCTACAGCAGACTGAAGTAACACAAAAATAGAACATCAGAAGGGGAATCCTAAATGAAGAATATATAAGAATATACAAGGTGACAGCAGATGTGACAGGTATAGTGTGTGAAGCATCAGAGAAAATATGAAGACATTAGGTGAGCGCAATAACAGCAGCTGGGACCTGTTGAAGGCAATCAAATAGCAAATGTGTGCATAATAATTTGTTGTTATTTCTGACTTCTATAATTATGCCCAAGGTTGTTTATAAGAAAAAATATACAAGTGAAACAAAACACATTTCATATGAATGGAAAATTCATACCAAATATGAAGCAACGAACTGAGTTTTAATTACATGTAATAACTGTGGTTAATGAAAACAATGAAAGCACCTTTATTTCAGGTTTGCTGCAGCGACAACTTGTCTCGTTCAGAGCTGCTTTTCAAAACTTACATAAATGTTGAAGAGAGCGTCAAAAAGATTCGACATCAAAGTGTCAATTCGTGATTATTTCAAAGCTGATCAGCATATAAATACTACTCGCTGATACAAAATGACTCTAGTATCATGTAGGGTTTGTTCAGTTACAGGCTTCTTTTGCTCCACAAAAACTAATTAGTTTGAGGTGCAGCTCCACAGAGCCACAAACATGAAGAGGGAGTCAGGCGTCTCCTTTTGAAATCACTTCAGCCCTTTGCAGGAGCTGTGTCTGGCCATTCACCTCAGGATAGATGGAGTCTGCTGACTGAATTCAGATGAGCTCGACGCTGGTTAAAGCCTGGACCTCCTCTCATCTATCCCTTCGGTGTGAGCAGGAGAACTGGCTCTATAAGGCCCCTGATTTCTGAAGCAGCCGCAAAACACTGACAAAAGGTGACAACACAGGATTTTTCATTGAAACAGATGACTGACTTCACCTGAAAGAAGGAAAGCTTAAGGGGCTACAGTATGGCTTAAGTATGCACGTTTGAAAATAAGGAGCGTATTGTGTGATTTTCAACAACTGGGATCTGAATAGTATGCATGTAATCAGACCTTTTTTTGCCAGCATCATAAAATATTCATTGCTGCTGAACGTATCACTGCATGCATACCATATTCACATTCAATCTTTGTGAGGAATAATCAGTTGCTCTGTAGACCCATGACAAATGCTAAATGTTACCTGATGTGACGAGTTGAAATCCAATATCTCTCTTTCTATATTCCTCTCTCTCTCTCTGCCAGTCCTTCACAATCACGCACACAGGAGTGGTAGATAATGATGATTCCCCATCTGATCTTTAAGCGCAGATGACTTTTTACCGCTGAATTTCTCCCCCTTCTGTTAATACCTGGCAACAGAGGGAGATGACTCAGTTCCATCACAGAAGGGCCGCATACAGACTATTTGCCAAAACAGCATGTGGAAAGTATGGCGTGCTTAATTCACAATGTGGATGTGTAATTCCTGCTGCTTCTGTTTACGCTGACAGCTTGATCACACATTTTAGGCAAAGACACAAACGTAACGGAGCAGTTGGTTCAAGCCTTTGCTACAACCAAGCGTCCAATAATTGAGTGTTTTTCACAAGGGAGAGGAGTAATTCAGTTTATCACATCAGAAAACACAGCACTATTGCCTTCACCTTCACTCGGAAAGAGATTTGGAGTTAGTCTAGATATAAAGAGCAAACATCTCATTCGTTTTCCTAGGCTTGTAAAAAAAATAAAGAAAAAGAAAACGTTGAGGGTGGTTAAAAAAAGTTGTATTCTCAGCACCATGATGACACAGCCAGGAGCCACAGAGGTTGGGTACTTTATCAAATCCACCACACCGGTTCTTGCAGTCCTAATTATGTACCAGTGCTTCCTCCTGTTGTCTAGCACCAACTTCCAGTCCACTCTTGTGCGGCAGCCTTCCCACCAGCATGTTGTTTTTCGGTGAACAGCTTTCAGGCTCCATAGTAATCACCTGCACAGAGTAGCCATGAGTCTCTGCTACCCACGAGCGGTCCAAGTCTACGAGGCCCATACACTGTTTACCTGCAGTGGTACAAAAAAATAAAATAAACCAGTTCTTAATTGAGAAAGGGACAATTTGTTACACTTGATTTATTTTCTTTGTGTGTATACTTACAGGAATGGACAAAATGAACAGGAATGCCTTTTATTTCACGAGGCAATCCAAAATGACAGCACCACAAAGAACAGCCTTAAAAGCTACGATTACAAGAACAAGTTAAGCCTACCAATATTGGGTATTTAAGCCGATGCAATACGGATATTTAAGAATAAAAAAAAATAAATGTTATGGCATTTTATGTGACAGCTTGAAAATAACATGGCAATAGTGAAATAATATAAGTTATAATTCTGTAATACCATGTAATTACTGAAGTAATAACAGGCAATAGCTTGTAATAACAATGGGTATCTGGGTAACATTTGAAGATAGCAATCATTATAGTGCTACTATATATTGGTTTGCATATTGTAGGTATTCCTGTTATTTTGTCCATTTCCTCTAGGTTTGCACGTGTATCCAATACCCTTCGGAAGTCCCTTATTCATCAACAAGAACAACTGATAATCCCACTTTCTTTTAGGATTTCCTTTAAACAGACTTCAAATGTATTAGGCGGTTAGGTAGCAGGTGGCAGACAGTAAATGTGAGCTTGGGTCTGTCATGCTGTCTAGATAGGCACAGTCACGCTGGCGGGCTCTGGAGAGATGGGATCAAACATGGTTAGAAAATGTTAGTGGGAGAGGTTGAGCCCTGTTAACTGATATAGAGCAGAAAGGCTGTGACAGGTGGTGTCAGGTACATATGAAAGGGCTTCAGACTGACGCGGCATTGGGGAGCCTCCTCAGATTCAGAGAGAAGCTTTGATAAGCTGGAGAACTATCAGGGTGAACAGTGTTCTCTGCATAATGAAACACTGTACAGTGAAGCTCCAGCACAGGCCTGAAGGTTTCAGTCTGACAAAACCCTTCCCTCTGAATCAGACAACGCAGATTTGGCAACTGCTTTTTTTCTCACTGAAGATATCCCTGCATTCGCATTTTTGACCTATCTCAAAAGTCTAGAGCAGTGGAGTTAGGTCAGAGTTAAAAAAATCTCCGAAAACACAACATGACCTTGCACTAAGATTACTGTTGATGGACTGTTATTAGAATACAGTAGAATACTAGAATTGAGTGAGTGTTCAGCCACAAGGGGAAGATTACCGATGAGTCGCCTTTCAGGATGGAGCTGGACGGCGGTTTGGTCTGCGAAGCGACAGAGGATCATGTGTTCCTGAAACACAGACAGACAATGAATACAGGAAGTGTTTATTGAAGAGGTAAATAAAGTTCTGGAGGATATCCGTCAAGTCTCAGAACCACAAGCTCTTTCTTTTAGCGACAATAACAGCTAAATCCCTAACAAGATCAAGCAAAGATTTAAAGACTTGCATTTAAAGGATACAAATCATAGTTTTTATAAGGAGCCATTCAATGAAACTAACTCTATAATGCATGCACATGCACACAGGCATGCATGGATTTGTTATCCTTATCTATCCAATAAGGTTTACTCTCTCTATTCATCTCAGCATGCACTGGCTGAGAGGTAGGAAAACATCCCCAGCAGATCTTTTTTAACCACACTAGCGGATCGGCTCTATAGGGTTGGCAATGTCAGTCAGTCAGTCCACAACTTTGGTCGAGACTGAAATATCTCAACAATTATTGTATATATTGCAACAATATTTTGTACAGACATTCATATTGCATAAAGGATGAGTCCTTCTGACTTTAACTGTTTCACTGTTCCTCTAGTGCCACCATCAGCTTGGCTTCTGGATGGATTACCAAGAAAACTGTTTCAAATTGGTAATTTGGTGAACCGCTTATTAAGCAGCAACCTCAGGTCAAACTCAATTTCCCCAAAACGTTGGTTTACGACCGGCAACCAACGACCATAGCTGTAGTTTGTGTTTAGCGCTAATTAGCAGATGTTTGCAAGCTAACAGTCTACGAAGGTGAAACTGGCAAATATTTAAACAAGAATGTAAAATCAGCATGTAATACTCGTTACTGTAAGCATGATAGCACGCTTGTATTAGAATACAGCGTCGCAGAGACAGAGTGTGTTGTCTCTTTACAGTGCCACTGGACTTAATTTGCATGGTAAGCTCTTTATAAGAGTCTTTGAATAAAATCAGCCCTTTAAAATGTCCCAAAAGGCCAACTGAACCAGGTTACTTATTTCCAGTTTCTACCTCGCTATGGTTCATGGAACAAGTGAATGGGGAGAGTGGTTAGTCAGCTCTAACTTGCTTCTACTTTAGTTGATTCAATTCCTCACTCCACGGGGTGGACGCTGACTGCAAGGCCACGGAGCAGGTGCTTAAAGTTAGCGCTGAGCTCCAATACCTCACACCATTAGTCCTTTATCCCTGCCATACACCATTTGTCAATGTCCTGGCATTCTGTTTAACTGCTGTGCTTCAGGAAAGACAACTATGGTTCTGCTATAAAACAATGAAACGCTTCTTTTGTAATCGGCAAGTGCTTTGCTGGGATTGTGGGAGACACAGGAAGTGGGCTGTACACTGAAGTCCAAAAAGAATAGAAAATACCAAACATGGTTGTTGAACGCAAAAGCACAATGGGAGGCAGGGGAGATTGAGAGCTTGGGTTTAAAGTGGCAGATAATGTATATGCTGGTTTAAAAAGAATATAGATTTCTCCTGCTGAGTGGCTACATGTTTAGTTTCCTATTTTCCAGACAGAAATAATGGCAGTTGTGATTTCCCTTGCTCGCTGGGCTATCGGACAAACGGTAGAATAATCACAACGATCACAAAGCAGTACAATTGCCCAGTGTCTTCTAAATAACATATCATCTTCTGTGACTCTCAAGCCACGTCTGTAAAGATCAGTTTCTTCTGGTGCACAATGGAAAAGAAGTTAGAGGTGGCCCGTTGTTGTGACAAGTCAACTCTTGAGGTTGCCATGGCTAGGCCCTACAGCAACTTTTGCACAGATTCCCCCCAGGGGCACTGACAGGTCCCATACATCATTATGGGATGGGCCCTCTGCGAGTACAGTGCTGTGTCTGTGCTGAGCGATAAGGGACTGAGAGACCGGAGGGTGTGAGCCTCCCTCTTGTAACTGCCTGGGAACACGGTGATGAGAGCAAAGACATCGAATTATATATTTTACTGTCCTATAAAATAAATTCATAAAAAACTAAACAGGAAAGCAATAAAGAAACGCGGGCCAAGCGAAATAATGCCATGTCATGTTTTAACGATTTAGATTTCGAATACATCCAAATTACAGAAGGAGCCGGTTGCACCAGCTCTTCATAAAGTCAAATTTGTCACATAATGTCATCTGAATCAATGACGTAGCGTCACATGACATGTCATTATTAAAAAATAACAATTTCTGGTTTCACACAGGTGTACTGTGTGAAACCTGTGTTTGTTTGACCCAATCGACAACCCCTCCCTCCATTAGAGGACTCTCACGCACTTACTACTACATCTGTTGCTCTGTTAATGATCACACTGGAGTTAGATGAAAGTCTGGTGCATCTCAGACACTGCTAAAGGGCGTCTTGTGCACTGGTGTCAAGACGCCGAGGGCTACTTTCCAAGCGTCGTATATTTGGTATTTGACACCCTTGTGAGTGAGACAAAAGTAACATCAAAATTAAAAGAAATTGTAACTTTTGTACTAAGTAAGCATAATTAGACATTTCTCACTCTGAAATGTAATTTTTTCTTTATGGAAGTATGAATAAATAAAACAAAGTCATACCTCCATTTACAAAGGGCTGGAAGTTAAATCATATATAATGTTTGCAACCCTAAAGCCAGTGGTGTATAAAGTACCCAAAAGCCATACTTGAGTAAACGTAAAGATACCTTACTGGAAAATGACTCCAGTAAAAGTAAAAGTCACCTATTAGAATACTACTTGAGTAGAAGTCTTAAAGTATCTGATATTTATTGTACTTAAGTATCAAAAGTATTTTTCTGACATTAAATGTACTTAAGTATTGAAAGTAAAAGTACAAGTAAATGCTGTTAATAAAAAAGCAAAGGGTCAGAATTTTGAGAATGATGAAGTTTATTCTTTTAAGTGCTGTGGCACCATGACCAAGGACATGGAGCTGTGTTGAACATCATTGGGTTGGCTGTGATCCATTCAGGAGCAACAATGTTCAACATAATATATTGTACATAAGTATACTTTTGCATCTACTATGAACTTATCATCATAATTCTCCGAAAAGCAATATGACACTATGAAGGAGTTGTAACAGTGCGTTTATAAGTATGCTCATTCCGACTAGAGGATGTAGAGGGCAAATGCATAATATTATGTTCAGCAAAAAATATCCACTTGATGCATCAGGTCAGTGTTTTGAGAAAGGACACCTGCCTTGTAAACTCCTGTGGGCCTGATTTGTACAATAGGCAAAGGTTTTGCTCAAGCTGAATCTGCAATTGGGCGACTGCTACCATCATAACTCCATCTGATCATCCACAACATGACTCAAATATCAAAACATGATCAATACTAAAGCAGCACCGAAAGTAACAACCCAGTCATTACTTGAAACTGAAAAATGTCCTGTTCATCTTCAGAAGACAATTCTAGAATGTAAAGAAGTTACATTGTATTAGAATTGTCAGGATCCAGGATTCCCCTGTCTGTTGTGGTGTGCCATGTGCTCTGTTTGTCCTCTGCCTTCAGACACCTCCCAGGGCCGCACCCTTAATCGTGCACGGCTGAGGACACTCAAGCTGATCACCTCCTGCAGCCTGACACACCAGACTCAGGGCCCCTTAATGAGTAGCCTGCCACTATATAAACTCTGGTCCTGCAGTCTGGGAGTGTCAGGTCGTACCGTCTTCAACCCGCTGGAACCCTGTGGATTACACTCCACGGCTCTGCCCTCCTTGTGTTTGTGGATGCGCTCCGCCGCTCTGCTCTCGTTGTGGTCTACGGATTACACTCTGTCGACTCCAGTATCGAGCCACGGGACTTCACGCCGTCAACTCACCAGCCCTCCAGTGTCGAGCCACGGGACTCACACTATCGATCTGTCAACTCTCCAGTGTCGAGCCACGGGACATCACACTGTCGATCTGCCACTCGGGTGTCGGACCACGGGCTCCACACCTGCACCCACCTGTCTATAAATAAAACCTGTTTAACATTCACTTCTGTCTCCTGTGGTCTTGCGTTTGGGTCCTATCTGTGAACTCCCGTGACAGAACGACCTGACCATAATGGACCCAGCAACCACAGGAGCAGCTACGCTGGCCGGACATAGCACGCAGCTGGAGGCACCCCAGCAGATGCTCATGGAGATGCGTCAAGCCCTGCAATCCATGGCAGGTGAGGTCTCTGGGGTTGGCCGCATCTTGCAGGGACTGGTTCGGACAGGCCAGCTTCAGCCGGCTCCAGCACCGGACCCATCACCTGCACTCCCCTCTCCAGTCCTCGCCCCGCCGGTTCGGGAGTCCCCCGTGCCACCTCCAGGTCCCTATGATGGAACACTGGGGAAGTGTCAGGGCTTCCTGTTGCTATGCCAACGGGTGTTTGACCGACAGCCCCTGACTTTCGCCTCAGACAGGTCCAAGGTGTCTTACGTGGTCTGCTTACTGCGGGGAAGGGCTTTGGACTGGGCCATGTACACAGTGAGCAGCGACCAGCCTAATACTGTGGGGTATGTGGACTTTGTGACTGCTCTGATGAGAGTTTTTGACCCTCTGGGGAACTCTGAGTATATGGTCAAGCGCCTTCTCAGCCGGAGACTGAGCCATGCAAGGGTAGCGGAACACTCAGTGGCCCGGTCGACTCCGGCTCCCCGTAGTCAGACTGCATTGCAGCCGGCTCCTGTTCCTGTCACCTCTTCGCCGCAGCTAGCTCCGGTTCCTACCGCCTCTGCGGCACAGCTTTCGCCAGTCCCGGCCGCCGCCGTCTCCGTACCGCGGCGACCTCCAGTCCCGGCCGCCGCTGTCTCCATACCGTGGCGACCCGCAGTTCCTGCCGCCGCAGCTCCAGTTCCTACCGCCGCAGCTCCAGTTCCTGCCGCCGCAGCTCCAGTTCCTGCCGCCGCAGGGCCAGCTCCAGTTCCTGCCGCCGCAGCTCCAGTTCCTGCCGCCGCAGCTCCAGTTCCTGCCGCCGCAGCTCCAGTTCCTGCCGCCGCAGCTCCAGTTCCTGCCGCCGCAGCTCCAGTTCCTGCCGCCGCAGCTCCAGTTCCTGCCGCCGCAGGGCCAGCTCCTGCCGCCGCAGCTCCAGTTCCTGCCGCCGCAGGGCCAGCTCCAGTTCCTGCCGCCGCAGCGCCAGTTCCTGCCGCCGCAGCTCCAGTTCCTGCCGCCGCAGCTCCAGTTCCTGCCGCCGCAGGGCCAGCGCCAGTTCCTACCGCCGCAGCTCCAGTTCCTGCCGCCGCAGCTCCAGTTCCTGCCGCCGCAGCTCCAGTTCCTGCCGCCGCAGCTCCAGTTCCTGCCGCCGCAGCTCCAGTTCCTGCCGCCGCAGCTCCAGTTCCTGCCGCCGCAGCGCCAGCGCCAGTTCCTGCCGCCGCAGCGCCAGTTCCTGCCGCCGCAGCTCCAGCTCCAGTTCCTGCCGCCGCAGCGCCAGTTCCTGCCGCCGCAGCTCCAGTTCCTGCCGCCGCAGGGCCAGCTCCAGTTCCTGCCGCCGCAGCTCCAGTTCCTGCCGCCGCAGCGCCAGCTCCAGTTCCTGCCGCCGCAGCTCCAGTTCCTGCCGCCGCAGCTCCAGTTCCTGCCGCCGCAGGGCCAGCGCCAGTTCCTGCCGCCGCAGCTCCAGTTCCTGCCGCCGCAGCTCCAGTTCCTGCCGCCGCAGCTCCAGTTCCTGCCGCCGCAGGGCCAGCTCCAGTTCCTGCCGCCGCAGCGCCAGTTCCTGCCGCCGCAGCTCCAGTTCCTGCCGCCGCAGGGCCAGCTCCAGTTCCTGCCGCCGCAGCTCCAGTTCCTGCCGCCGCAGCTCCAGTTCCTGCCGCCGCAGCTCCAGTTCCTGCCGCCGCAGCTCCAGTTCCTGGCGCCGCAGGGCCAGCGCCAGTTCCTGCCGCCGCAGCTCCAGTTCCTGCCGCCGCAGCTCCAGTTCCTGCCGCCGCAGCTCCAGTTCCTGCCGCCGCAGCTCCAGTTCCTGCCGCCGCAGGGCCAGCTCCAGTTCCTGCCGCCGCAGCGCCAGTTCCTGCCGCCGCAGCTCCAGTTCCTGCCGCCGCAGCTCCAGTTCCTGCCGCCGCAGGGCCAGCTCCAGTTCCTGCCGCGGCCGCCTCTACGCCAGTTCCTGCCGCCGCAGCGCCAGCTCCAGTTGCTGCCGCCTCTACGCCGCAGCCCGCTCCAGTTCCTGCCGCCGCAGCGCCAGCTCTAGTTCCTGCCGCTGCCACCTCTACGCCGCAGCCCGCTTCAGTTCCTGCCGCCTCAGCGCCGCAGCCCGCTCCAGTTCCTGCCGCCTCAGCGCCGCAGTCCGCTCCAGTTCCTGTCGCCGCCTCCGTGCCGCAGCCTCTCCCACACCCGGCCGCCGTCCCAGAGGCGCAACGACCTCCAGTTGCCGTCTCTGAGCGGCAGCGACCTCCAGTGCCCGCTGCCGTCTCTGAGCAGCAGCGACCTCCAGTGCCCGCTGCCGTCTCTGAGCAGCAGCGGCCTCCAGTGCCCGCTGCCGTCGCGGAGCAGCAGAGACCTCCAGTACCTGCCACTGCGGCACCAGCATCCTATTCTCCAGAGCCCTTCCGCCCGCCCGGCCGCCCGCCGGAGCACCCGGGGCCGGAGCCCTTCCGCCCGCCCGGCCGTCCGCCGGAGCATCCGTGTCCGGAGCCCTTCCGCCCGCCCGGCCGTCCGCCGGAGCACCCGTGTCCGGAGCCCTTCTGCCCTCCCGGCCGGCCGCCGGAGCACCGGGGGCCGACGCTCTTCGGCGGCCCCGTGGCGGGTCAGATCCTGTCACCCCTCCTCCGGACCCCCGCGGACAAGAATGTAAAGAAGTTACATTGTATTAGAATGTAACTTCTTTACATTCTATTAGAATGTAAAGAAGTTACATTGTATGAGAATGTAAAGAAGTTACATTGTATTAGAATGTAACTTCTTTACATTCTATTAGAATGTAAAGAAGTTACATTGTATGAGAATGTAAAGAAGTTACATTGTATGAGAATGTAAAGAAGTTACATTGTATTAGAATGTAACTTCTTCACATTCTATTAGAATGTAAAGACGCTACAGTGTATAGAATGATTATATTGAAGTTATTCCTTTTTTAAATGTTTTAGACGAGTCACAAATCACTTTAAAGGAGTGATTATAGCTGATTTAACTTACAGACATGAGATTGATCTTCTCATGTCACTCTCTTTATACAATGATATAAATTCATCCCTGTTTTATTGATATCTTACGAAAAGTTACTCCTCATTTTTCGTGCGTTTTTCCTGCAAAAGTCCAGCAACATGAGTCTGTTTTGGCTTGTTACATGCATACTGTCTTTTCAAAATAAACTTCCATCTTCACAGGAAACAACTAAGGTTTAGGCGATGAAACTACTTAGTTAGGTTTAGGAAAAGATCGTGGTTTACGTTAAAATATCTACGGAAGTGGCGTTGCTTAAGTACGGAAGTCACGTCGCAAATAAATCAACATTGGCTTCTCGTTTCACACACGGCACAAACTGCGGCCTCCTGGAGGAAACACCAGTGTTTGTTTGACCCATCCACCTCTCCTCATCCCACCCGTCCTGTGTGGAATGCTACTCATGTTGTCGCTCGCTAGCTATAGCATGTAGCATCCTGGGCATCACTGGGAATCAAAACACCGCGGCTTTGAGAGCACTTGTTTGCAATTGCGCATTAACGTGATTAACCAACGATTTAACTTGCTGCTAGGACCACTGATTCACCAAACCTGCTTGCTTGCAGTCTGTGTTCCACCGCAGTCCCCGACGCTGCTCTCATGATTCATTTGTTTTCTAAAGATAGATTTGATTTTGTAGCGAGTAACGAAGGTTTCAGGGGAGATGTATCGGAGTAAAAGTATCAGTTTTCTTTGCAAAATGTTGTGAATTAAAGGTAAGAGTCAACAGAAATATAAATAGTAAAGTACAGATATAAAAAAAAAAAACGACTTAAGTACAGTAACAAAGTATTTCTACTTCGTTACTATAAACCACTGCCTAAAGCTGTAACCTTTGGAAGTTACGTTATGTTGTGACACTACAGTGACTTCCTGTTTACATGCTATAGTAGCGCTACGTTTGTTTCCAAGCAAGAAATTCACACATCACATTAGCGAGCTAGAAGTTATTAAGAACTTAGAAAGGACTTCATGCATAAACTTGACAGTGGATTGAACAGCTAGTGCAACCCGATCCAGGTGTGTCTCTGCTTCTCAATGTGTTACTCATTCGTCTGAATCTCTTCTGGCGTCTAAGTTTGCTGGGTCTTTGCACTCTCTGGTATGTGAAACTATAACTTTTAAACTAAATGCCTCGTCCATTATAACTTCTGTTGATGCAGTAGCATTTTAATTAAGAAGCAATTAGCGGAGAGAAAGAATTGTTTCATTGTGTTGTAACGGAACATAAGTTCATTAAAATAAGTCGTGACCCATGAAGGCATCTTTCGATGTGCATTGGGGAAATTAACCTCAAACACAATCCTTGTAAAAACTGTTGCTGTAATTCAGTATTCTGTTTCGGATATTTTGCAGTGTGCAAATAAATAAATGCAATAGAGAGATTAAATCACATGTAAAAGCATACCTTATGAGTCAGGGTCTCTTGGAACCTTTTGCTGTAAAACAGAAAAAAACAGAATATATTTAGACATTAAAGTGTAGTGATTGAATTGTTGTGGTAAAGTGTGTTATGTGTTTACTCTTTCAGCTGTAAGACCTCCTTTCTTTCCAGGAAAAATCTATTTTTACAAACATATAACCAAATCGAAGGCTCAACAACACAAACAGCATGCATTATCTCTAAAAACAAACCGCTTTCTCTCTGGGGAACAAGGAGTCACACAACAGCAGGGCTTTGGCTTTGACATGGGAACAGAGTCACTTTGTTTGTGATGGTTAAATATTGCAGCTAATTAAAAGTCAACATGAGGGTCAGGGGTTAGGGGCCAGTCAGGTCACATGGAGGGAAGTCTTAAGTTGAACTCAAACTGTTAGGGCCTTAATGAAATGGGCAGTTAAGTTTCACAGCGCATAAAAAAAGCTGTGAACTGCCTGGAATGTCGACACCTACAGAATATCCGCATGAGTACCTGGAACATGACCCGAGGGGGAAAACACTAAAAGTAGCAAGATGAAGATTGACACAGTCAGGTGTGTTGGCCCGTCACTGCACGACTGCCCTCCAGAAACACAGCTTCTTGTTGTCCATCACAGCTGCAAGGTCTTTTTTTTTTCGTCATTCTTTAATATTTTACGAGGGGTGAAGTGTCAAGTTTGCAAAAGTGAGGAGAGGAAAAACTAGGTATGTGAAAACTCTTAAATATTTATAATCGTAAACTGAGGGTCCTCCCCAGGGTCCCTTAAAACAACCTGAAACACAGTAACAGTACACAGTTTAACCACTGCTCTACATCGTTGTGCTGTTCTGTCAAAGTCCTGGAAGCCACAGCAAAAATATCTACGCTGAATGCTGCATTACTAGTTGTGGTGAAATGAACCTTAACATCATCACTGACAGCAACACTGAGATCAAAAAGATAGAATATGGCGCTCTTGTTCTTGCGGTACACGTTAGTTCTGAGTGAACAATGTCACTGTTTGCTTTTCCGCTGCCATTCTGCAGACTTATGGCACTGATGAACTTCATACTCATGTTCCACTGTCATGTACTCCATCTCACAGACACATACCACTGCTAATTATGACTAGTTTATTATACCAATTCTGCGTGCGGCTTATAATGGCTTCTCATTTCTATTTCACTGACCATGCGACCGGTGGTGTTTCTGAATTGTATCTCATGTGGCTGCTGTGTTCGCTGGGTCATTGTGCTCTGGTCCAGGCATGTGAAACTGTAACTTTTAAACTAATTGAGATTACGTAGGTAACTCAAGTGAACATGATGTGAGCAGTGTGTGACGATTCACCGTTTACCGTGTGGGATTAGGAGTGGATCAGAGACTCAGGCGCAGACTTAAACACAGGACACAAGGTGAGGTGAAAAAACAAGGCTCTTTACTGGGCACTTAGACAAAAACAGAAACCAAAATCGACTCCAACCGGGAGCGAGGAAAATCCAGACTGAAAATAAAAAGCTACGTCACAAAAAAGGGGCTTGGACACAAAAAGGCAATCACAAACCGTGGAACGCAGAGGATCAACATGAGCGATGACCACAGGAGCGCAAAGAGTCCACGGGGAGGAAAGAGTCAAATGATAATCCGGCAACTGGAACAGGGCAAGCAGGGGAGTAGAAGTATGTGAGGGGTGATGAGCTGATTGCGGTCAGGTGAGTGGAAATGAGTGGGGTTTGCAGAGGGAAAAACCAGGGGCAGGTGATTTGGCACAGGTGGAGAGAATGAGCATGATCAGGAGAGACACACACACACACACACGTAGAAAAACCCAACCGTGACACAGTGACTGCACCGACACCTGCTCACTGGATTGAAAAGAACTGATTGACAAAAAACATTTCGCTGTTTGCTCAGCATTTTTGATGGTCAGCGACTACATCAGAAAAAGAAATCAGTCGACACAATCCACTGTGATTTTTACCCAGACCGGAACAGACTTGGCCCAAGTCGGTCCCATCAGTCTCAATGCCAAAATCCTCATCAGCACAGCAGTCACAGTGGGTATCTCCACTTCAACTTGATCACAGTCTTTCAGCAGTCCTACACAACCTTTTCATTTTTGTAGCTTCCGTGTTCCAGAGTGGTTTTAACAGCATACTACCGTGTAATGATTCTGAAGCCATTAGTCAACAGAGCGCTGCTATAGCAACAGGCTCAACACCATTTAAGTACAGCCTCTCACTTCCTCTTCTCTGCTGCCATTTGTTTCTTCCGTCTCTGTTAAAACGGCATCACGAGAACTGAAAATTAAGTGAATTGTCTGTAACACTGCGTATGATAAAGTCATTTAAATACAAAAAGAGTAGCATTTCATGTCTGTACCTCAAACTGAATTTTTCTATCACTCTCTAATATTCTAGACCGCACCAGCACAGCAAACCCTCTATCCTGTCGCTGATAGAACGGGGGGCTAAGGTTGAAAAGGTGAGCGGTGGACCTGGCTGTGAAGGCGATGTGACACTGCTGCCTTGTACTGTCAGTGGTGATGATAAGAGACAGGAGGTGAACAAAAAGTAGTGACAAGAGATATAGAGTGTGTGTGTGTGTTGTGAAAATAAGTGTGCAAATGATGGAGAGCTAGAGGCTCAAAAGAGAAAATGGAGAAACAAAAAAATAAATCACAAAGAGAGAATGGGAGCGAAGCAGCAGTGGTCGAACAAGAAAACAACATGGTCAGAAACCCTGAGAGGTGACATGGGACTGAGGTGCTGTGAGCAGCCACAAACCTTTTGGGGAAGGTGAACTTGATTGCGTTTTGGATGAAGCCGTAGCAACATGGACTGATGACAAAGTCGGCTTCGGCCTGGATGCAATGCTCCATCACCATGTCTGTTGCAACGCCACATGCATGGAGGGCAACCTGAAGTGAAACAGACAACAAAAAAAAACAAATGCACGTTAAAAAAAGATTTCTTAAATCTTTTTTTGTCTAACGGCAAGACAAAAAGTGAGAGCGCTTGAGAGCGTACACTCAATCCCATTGATTACTTCATAATGACTGCTGCTTTTAAATACATACTATGATCTCAAAGGGTGAACACTCGGGGAGTTAGAGCAAACTAAATGTGGGAGTGGAGGCACAAATGCATCAGGATTCCCATTGAGTGGGTAAACACCTAGCTATACATTAGTAATGGTGTGGAGATATATTGGGAGGGTAGAAAGACCAAATATTATATTCCAGAATGCAAAAATACATTATGAATTATAAAAAGGAAATGAGTTTAATATCCACAGTCCAGTGGTAAAGTAGATGATTTCCTCTCAGGCGTACATTAGCTAAATAGATTCTCTGGTAATGGACCACATAAAATGCATTATCAACGGTCTGATGTGACAATAGCTACTTGGGCACACTGCCATTAACCCCGTCCAACTCGAGCAGCCACCCCAAACTTCTATTCTTGTCTTACAAGAAGTTGTCTCTTGGCGTCCGGGAGTCGAAATCGACTGCACGTTGCCTTGACAGCAGTGCCACAGAGACTCGGTCAGGAGGACAGGGCTGAGCCAAGTTTGGCAGCAACTACAAAAGATTAGAGAAGATACCCTCTAACTCTCTCAACATGGCCAAACCCACTCGTGAACTCACTGAAATGTATGGGGGGGGGTACATTTCTCAGAGGTGCTTCAGCGCTCCCTGGAAGTTGGACAGCTGCAGCAATCCTTCACAGCTCACAACTACACAAGAAATGTACATGCAAGTTCACAAACCGCACGAGGAAACTAGTCTTCTTCAGTCCACTTCACAAAGATGCGGACTGATTTAAACAGGAATTTATACAAGGACTGCGCATGTAAAATAAAGACCAGAAACTCAGAAAATGAACATCGATTACATGCATGGCCTTGCATCTATTAGACACCTAATTGTCTAACCTGCATTTATTCATGGCATCAGGAAAAGGCCTAGCTTATGTTCTTTCAACAGCATGTTTCAGACTGCTGATTAGGAGGAGACTATATCAGAGCATATGCATGACGTTGCATCCTACACATCTAAAGAAAAAATAATTAACAAAGTAACACCATCACTCTTTTCCAGCTACTTAATGTTGCACATTAGTCATGCTGTGGTAAATCCTAATTACGTTTTATAACCTCTAGCCTTGATTTAACACAAACACAAAGCCACTCATCCAAAAGAAACTTAAGTAAAACACATTCTGATATGTTCTGATATTTCATTATGCATTTGCAATTCTTGATCAACAACGCATCCTTCCTTTATCAATGGATAATACTTTCTTTTGTCTTTGTCTGTTTAAGCATTATTAATAAAGTCATGTCCCAGCCCAATATGTAACGTGGGATACGAATTAAAAATGGAGGAAAATAAATACAAGGTTGATTTAAACCATTCGATAAACATAACATATTTCATGCATTTGATTAGGAAGAATAAATCACAAATCAATATGCAACAACCAAAAGGACCAAGGGCCATTTATAAAACTGTGTTCTTTGATTAATCAGTCTTTTGGGGAGAGGAAAAGCTGTTTTCTTTGTATCTGTATCTTCCTCTCAATAATCACATCACAGAAATAATGAGGCTTCATTTTTCACACTTATTCAAGTAATTACATCCCTCTCCTCTCCTATCAGACAGAACAAGTTCCTGCATTAACGCCGACTAAAACTCTTCTTAATCAACACCACACTCTTCTGCAGCAGTGCAATACTGTTATCGAGAGGTGATGAGGCAGTTTTTAATAGCTTTGTCTTTGCCGCATTGGAGTTGTAAATGTGCAGCTCATTAAGATATCACTCTTAATGATACCTAGATTCAAGTAAAACAGGTCCATCAGCAGAACTTCAAAAATGTTGAGAGTTTCTGGTATGTGAGCCTTGTTTCGTGTAGTTTTCCTCCCAAAGGTGGCCGATACGATATTGCATTCGACTGGAGATGAACAGACACAATCTTATGTGTCTTAAAAAAATGTTTAAATAAAAAACAGAACCCTTAAATGACTAATTGATCACTTCTATTTGAATTCATATTTCTTTCTTCCTAACATACAACAAGCAAACTCAGGCAGTTGTAATTTTCTTTGATATTTTTTCACAACTAACGTAGGCCTAATTTTCTTAAGTTTCAATCATTTCCTCAGATAGATTGATTCATTGTTATGATTTGTACAATGTGATTTTTGTACAATTGCATAGGTCGTAACACAGAGTGCTATGAGAGTGAGCCCTGAAGCAACGCCACCTCTGCTGCACAGAGCCCTGTTCGCTTGTGTATTCAAAGGCTAACTCGTAAATGTGTTGCACGTCCAGCCTGCAGCAACATCGACATCGTCCTCGAGTCCCCAGCAATACAGCCACAGAGTGTGAAGTAGATCGGAAGAGCGGTTCTTGAGATATGCGAAGGACCCACATACTGAACACACATACAGAGAGTCTTCGCTTCATAGTTAACTTAGACACATACGGCTTAAAGTAATAACGGCAAGTACACTTTTCTTCACACAAAACGGAGAAGTCTACCACAGGAATCAATTGGAAACAATCAGACCCTAAAGCAGAACCAGTAATGGACCTGGATGAAGTCAAATCTAAATCAACTTTTCCTGCCCTCAAGGTGTGTTCATTGTTATTTGAGAAGAGAAAGAATACAAACTATATACAGTGTATGCAGAGGCTACGAGTCGAACACCGGTGTTATGCTACTGAAGACAGGAAGAGCAGACACTGTCTAAGAATAGGGACACCTCAACTTAATTAGTCTGATTAAATGAGCGGGACTAAAAATGGGTCCATGTATAATACATAACCGGATTAAAAACCAGTGTGATGGGTGGCTCCTTCAGGTGAGAACATCTGTGTCATGCAGGAAGAAGCTTCGTCAAAGCATCGAAGTTGAGCTACGAATCTCAAGCGATGCAGAAAAGTACAAACGTATGCACCTGCTTCATACATACATTTGACTGTTCATTGAAAATCCATGTGTCTGCGTGTAAACTCTCTGACTAGGCTACAAAAAAAAAACAAGAAAACACCCACATATTGTAGAGAAGAATAAACCATGCTGTTTGTTTCTTGCCAAGTGGAACGGGTCTCAGTGGAGTGACGATGCTGGAACAATAGCTTCTAATTACAGCAGGTTCATATATAATCCTATTTGTCCCAAAGAGAGTCAAAGTGAAGCTACTGGAACAGCAGGCTTTTCTGAAACTGGGTTATGACACACGGCTGGAAGACGTTTGGGGGAAGACACTGACCTGAGACACACAAATAATCAAGAGTGATGATGGTAAAGATTCTCTTGGAGAGCAAAATGTCCCCTTCATTAGGTGGGATGCACGTTGTTTTTAAATCCCAAAGACCTGGTTTTGTCTGACACAGCCAGATTCAAACGGCCAATAAACAACCACAGTTAAGAACCCATTTGATCTAAATTGATAGTAATTATCCATTTGAAAAGTCCAGAGCTCTGCAGATGAAAGTGGGTGTTTTCCACATGCAGCAGGAGAGTGCTACCCAATGCTGATTTTAGATTGTTTCAGCGCCATTAAACATAGAGATTGAAAGCTCGTAAAATATTTATTCTGTTGTTGCAGGTATAAGCTGTGCAGAATAAAACACATTTACTAAGTTGGATCTTTAAGCTTAAAGAACACAAACTGCAGTCTTGGCAGATATATTGGTGTAAAAAAAAAAAGTGTGTGATGAATTAAGAAGTAAAAAGGTGACACGGCCAAGTTGACTGCATAAAACTTGAAATGGCTGACAAACCCTTTTTCTACTTTTATTACAAACACTTTCCAAAGATTAAACCTCCTTTTCGAAAGAGACTCCTAATAAAGATCTTGGCAAAAATGATTTTGAAAGCAAACCAAAAAGGGACAGTAGTAAGCAAGGACAAAGAAAGACAAGCCTCACTGAAGAGATCCCCGGACTCTGACATTAGCTTTGCCCTTTATTTTCCGGGTAAAACCACCTTTTTGGCTTTCCAATAATCAGAGAGGAGATGGTGACATACACTGCTTGGCTGAAGTGCAGGCCACTAAAAGGGTTCTGATTAAAAGCTCCTCTTCAGGGAATGAAAAGCCAACTTAGCTGCGCTGATAAAAAAAAAAGAACAGCACGATGACATTTTCACTTTCTGGACAAAGATGAGGGAGGGACATGTCTCTCCATGGGATGTGTGGCGGGGCTTCTCCAAAATATAAAAATGTATTAAGATTAAAAAAGTCAACGTTCAGGCACCTCGCAGTACAGTTGTGAATGTGAGTAGGAAGAAAATCGAAATGTGTTTACTTTCCTGTTTCAGTGCGTCATCAGAAATGAGAAGCACTGAGTTATTGTCTTGGTTATCATGACTGACATTTTAAGGAAAAGGTAATGTTGCATGTCATGAAAGCCAAATTATGAGAACTGTTTTGACAGCAATGCTTTTCAAGCAGCATGCTTGATAAATTAAAGCAATATGGAGCTGGATGATTGATAAGGCTGTTGCAGAATTTCAATGCAGCAAAATAAATCAATGGCATGGACAAAACACATTGTGTTTGCTTTGTAGCTCAATGAGATGATTGTTATGACTAGGGCTGACCCTTCTTAGTCGACTGAGATTTATTTGATGGTTTAGTCGTATTTTACAGTTTTGTCACGCTGTATGAAGAAGCTGATGAACACATCTCTGGTAAACACAAGATTTTAAATGTGTTTGTGTTTTGAATATCTGTAGATTAAATCAACGAATCGAATAGTAAGAAAAAAACATTAGGCGACCAAGAAGTTCCTTGGTGGAGGACAGCCCTAAATGCAACAGCGGGACAACAGTAGCTTCATTATTTTTCTTCTTGATTCTTTTGATCCTAAAAGAGCTAATTTTACTAAATCTAAATGGCAAGAGCTACTTGTTGTACATCGGCAATAGCAGACATCATTTCTGTTTTACTGTAATGGTCCTTTCACGTTTCAGCTGCAGCAGTCATGGCCTTTATTACAATCCCAAAAAATGTGAAGGATTTTGTACGTCTTTAGGATGTGTGCCACGAAACCACTCGCAAACGATTAGCGAGCTACTAGTAGCTAGCAAGCTACTTGTTGGAGACGCCTACTTCAGAGTTTGCAAACCAAGTGTCACTGCTAATCACATGTTCCCTGTGTCAGAACACACTTTCACTGATCTGTTGAAAAGCTATTGTGAAAAGTGTGAAAGGAAATTCAATTTGCTAAAAATGTGGAACCAGATTGTGATTAAAGTTTTACAAGAAATAATTCTATCGAAATACAGCAAACAAAATCAGCGCTACTGTGGCTGCTATTTCATCCAAATTAGAATAGGATACAACAGTGCAGTAAATGATATTGTGACAACTTAATAATTGTGTTTGAGCTACGGTTTGATTTGAATGATTTTAGCATCACAACTGTTACATCGCATTTGCTTGCAATACTAAAGCATTTGGAAATGATGACCATATTGTCTAAAGAATCTATAAGTCATCATACGAATGGAGTAAAATTGATACAGTGTTGTATGATGTTACACGCTACACTCACCCCAATGTGAAACGGTCCGGTGAAGTAGTCCAAATTAGCCTGAATGAAGCCGATGTTTTTCAGACCGAGTTGAGCGCCACGACTCTGAGCCCTGACCAATGACTCTTCTTTGTTCTCTATGAGGATGACCTTAAATAAAATAAAATAAAAACACAGCGGCAGATGATTGAAAATGTTTCAAATGACCTGGAATGAGTTATAATACAGTTTAAATGTGTGCCAACATTAAGCAATGTTCAAAAAGACAGCTCTACGCAGAGGGAAAAAAACTAGATTCGCTTTCAGAATTAACAAAAAACAGCCTCATTAAAGTGACAGACAGATGACATCATAGGAGGAGAAAAAGCTAAATAGTCAGACAAAACATAACATAACTAAACTATGTCATATGATGATTGTAGGGATGCATCGAATGATTAATAATCATCACTTATTAATTATAGATGAATTGGTTTATCTGCAGATATCTTCATCATTAAAAAGAATGTCAAATGCCTGTTAAAAGTTACGAAAGTAAAGTCTTCAAAATGCTCATGTTGTCGGAGCAACAAAATGTTATGACACGACACACACACACATTTGCACAAATACACACGTTACCTGGCAATCTGGGAGTGTGTGAGCCAGAACAATCCCGACATGGCCCTGAGAGAAAGAAAGAGAAAGCATGCATCAACGGGGCTACAGTAGAGTTATGATTAGTGCTACCCTTTCCAACCAAGTATTGACCCTTATGTCACGCAGCGCTACCGCTCTGAGCATTTTCATTGAAATGCAATTACCATTCTGTCTGTGTACACCCTCCAACAACAAAAGTCATTCAAAGAGGCAAGAACAGCACCAGGGAATATGAGCACACGTTCCTAATGGAGCGGCAGCCTGATGTGGCCATCGGGTGCGGCGATAAATATGCATGCGATGCGATGCTTGACCGATGGATGAATGCGGTTACCGTTCCGCTGCAGAAATCCACGATGGTGTGTCCGGGCCTGGCTAGCTCCGTAACCATGGCTACCAAGTTGTTCAGCTGTTGCCTCTTCCGGACTGAGCGGATATTTGACATTTTCCCTGCAAAAGAGCCCAAGTAGAAAGCAACAGGTTTGTTTTTTCCAGGAAACTAATCAGAAAAGTAAATTAAAAATGAAAACTTTTAAACATGAAGGAGTTTGGTTATGATGATAAAAATCTATTTTGCAGCTAGGTCAAATAAACAAAACCCCAAAAAAAGAAAATCCCACCATACATGTATTACTTTGTCAGCTTTTCTCTGTTGTCAGAGAGTAAACAGTCCTCTCCCCACAACAATTTTGATTTACAACCAGCCATTGCAGGTAATGGTTATAGTACACAGATGATGTTTCCAGCCTATTGCCAACTAGGGAGAGCAGACAATCTTTCAACTTAATCAAAAGCAAGCCTTCGAGCCAAAAAGTGTCCTCCTTGTTTGTGGCAGAACTTTCTGCCGCTGTGAGAGCAGTATGAACCCCATTAACTCAAAGCACATTTCCGTCTCCTGCATCTTCATTACCCGTCTGCTAGCACGCCACATCGGCAGTGAGCCGTCGACACGCTGTGCCTGTGCCGTCTCTGGTCCATAAATCTAGAGTGATGAGTGTTTCATTTGCCCCACAGTCACACCCTCGTATCCACAACAGAAAAAAATATTATTCCCTCACGCTCCTGCTCACACTGCTTTGTATACGGCAACAGGGGAGGGTAGCGAGAGCGACCGGGACTTCTCATTCCACCGACGAGTACATTTCATAACGTCGTTATATTGAGCTGATCCCAGTTGTGGGGAGAGCACAATGGAGAAATTGAGGGATGAATTTAAATGCAGAGATGTCATTGACAATATTCTGTTCTCCATTTGGATGAGTAGCTCACATGGGAGCAGGCACTGCTATGTATCTGCAGCTCCAGAGGGGCTTTGGCATAGAGGCCTTTTGATAGGGCCTTAACACAATTGCAATATAGAGTGGGCAGAAATGAAAATAGAATCAAAGATGTGGTTTAGTGTGGACCAATGGAATAACTTAACAATGTAACAGTGCAGATCAACACGTTAAACCTGCAATGGTTGGATTTTATTTTATTTTTTTTGCATTTGGGGGCTGTAACACTTTGCCATATATCAACTTTATCTTGTCAAATTGACATTGCAATCAAACAGACGTGAAGCAACATGAGGGTTCATTTGAATTGGTGATACAGACATCTGTCTGCTGCGGATGAAAACGACGCTATGAGAGCTGTGAGAGTCTGAATCAGCAAATCAGAATCCGCTTTATTGGCCAGGTAAGGAGCACACACACGAGGAATCTGATTCTGTGTTTTGTTTCAACAACAAGGACGACAAAGCTGAACATGAGTAAACATAAACATTTATATATTATGAAGAGATTGTGTGTGTGTGTGTGTGTGTGTGTGCGTGTGTCTGCATGCAACATGTCCACACACACGCACACAAAGCATATAATGACTACTTGTCAGACCGTTTCTATACATTTCTGTAAAACTAGTGCAAATTGCAAATATTCTGGAAAAACAACTGAATCATTTGTAAATTGTTTAGTTTAGTTTGTTTACTTTGAAGATGTGGCCCTGATATTCAAAACAATGAGCTGAAAGACGCTGTATAGCTTCACAGAGCAGAGTGATAATTATTTGTGGACACTTTCACATACAAGTAGTCATGTGATCCATTGCTAATACAAAACAATTGATAATAGACATTTGTTTTGCCCAAAACCTTAAATTTACAGGCTTTTGCCAAATATCCATATTTTTTAAACTATCCCTGTAAACTTTGATTTGTTGTCGTCGTAGCTGTGAGCTACAGTGAAAGCATGTGTTTGAGGCCACACAAAGGATCTGCGGTGTTTAAAAGGCAGCAAGTGTATCCGGCACACTCCCAGAGCTGGTGATATGGTGCACAGTGCAGAGCTACAAGGGATTGAAGTCAGTCACACAAGTTGGAACAAAACAAAACTGAAGTGCAATAGGTGTAGATGGTATTCTTTGTTTAAAAAAAACCTTCTTCATTGATCCTGATGCAGTGAAACAAGACTTTTGATGAAAGGCCACCACACAGCTGAAGGTGAAACCCATCAGCTACATAGGACTGAGTGGGTGGCAGCAGCAGAGCCAACTACATGCCAGTCCACCTCGCCCTGTGTTTTTCATTTCATTTCTTTATGTGGTTTCAGGGGAAAGAATAATAGAGTTCTTACAAGTGCACGCCCTGGGTTGCCTTTATTGCATCCAATAGACTCAATTTCAGGTGAAAATCATTATGTGTCAGAGTAGAGGTGTGAAAGGAAGAACAAGAGTGGAAAGACACTGTGGAGATTACTGAACAGATCTATTTGGCTTAACAAAACCAATTAAATATTTTATTATGTCTTGAAATGTTCTTGAATTTCAAATGTTAACCAATAAAACAAAGTGGATCTTCCTGCAATATAATTCACTTAAAGTTTTATAGCAGACACCTCAAGGGAAAACAATACATAAAATGTGTTACTTATTCTCTTAAAATTCCTTTATTTCTCCTTTGAGTCCTCAAATAAAAGTATCAGTATTTTTGAATTACACCCTAACATGAAAACAAATATTGAATTATGGAAATTCTAGGCTATATACGTCACATAACTAAAAGAGGGGTAATATGGATGCTTACTTCATTCGCATCTCAATTTCTCCTGCTGTAGGAATCATATGAAGTTCCAGCCTAGATGTATCCGTTGACCCTGCCCGCTGCCTCACAGGTAATGAGCCCATAAGGTATTGCTCAAACATCGCTTCTTTGCTAAGAGGGTCACACAGACACGACTCGCAGACAAGCAGCTCCCCTATGGGCTTCATGAAACTTCACAATCAGTCGTCTCTCAGGAGGATCTCTGCATTGACTTTCAACACACTGGACAGAATGCTGATAGTGGATAAACGCTACATTATGTTCAATGACGAGGTTTCTGAATGTTCAAATGTCTGCATGTTTTCCACCACACTTGTTACTTGGGTTGTTCCCAAATCTTAACTCATAAACTCCTTTCAGGAGCTGCTCTCACGACCCATAGGGCACTAAGTGGTCGGACTACCACACGCCTGGATAAACTCACAGAAGGTTTTATGACATCACCTTTCTACTTTTATGAGCATCTACATCCCTGAGGAGCAGAGAGGACACAGAGACACATCTGAGTCAGAGTCTTGATGCAAAACAACATGAATGAATGCGGTTGAGCTTATAGTTGGATCCTTGTATCTACCTCAGCGTAACCAAATTCACTTTATTTCACAAATAAACTCTTTTAACTGTTTCTAATCTTGTTCTATAGTCATACAAAACTCATCATACATTACTGCCTTATTATAGTGTGTCTTTTTACATTAATCGTGCCAGCTTGACATTTACCACAGTACCAACAGTGAAAATATGTGAGTTCATATATAATTAGTAACATCCATGATAACCCCTGTTTGGTACCGTTCTGCAGCGGAGATAGGCAAGCTGTCAAATATGGAAGAATTAAATAGACTACGCAGTTGACTAGTATTAATTCTGTAAAATAAGGTTAAATTAAATAAGAGTGTCAGAATGGGAGTGGTTAGCTGCTCCCGCCATACACTGCACCCCCCGTCTCAAGAAGATAAAGCAAGAAGACGTCGGAGGACACCGCTCTTCTCTCTTCTACTTCGACGCTGATCTATGATCCCCCCCCCCCCCCCCCGATAGGCCGACCTGAGAAAGACGTTTCTAAAATACCGCAAATATTTGATAAGTTTGAATCCTGCAGGCCAGATCTCTCCCTCGCGGGTCTGACGGTTCTACCTCTTCTCTGGCGTTGTGTTCCTGACCCGTCGGCTACAGCCATCCCGTGCCGTCTAATGTGCCATGCAGCTCTGACCTGCGATGCACCAACGTGCGGAAGATTTGTTCCAGCAGCTATTGAGAAAAATAAACTGGCAAAGATAACACAACGACCCCCGCAGCTACAAAGGGGGGTGATAAGATGATTCAGCATCCTGCTGAGAAAGAAAGAGAGGTATGGAGATGAGGATACCAGAGAAAGCCGAACTGCCAGCTGCACGGTCAGGTGAAAACAATACAGCTTCCAGATGTAAATGAGTTTCTAGGCAATATGAATTTAAGTCAGATAATAAAATAATCTTGGATAGAAATGTTCAAAAAACAGATCCATAAGCTTTAGACCTAAAGATCTAAATTAAATTTGAATTAAAACTCGTATAAAATAGCTTCAAAATCTTCCCTGGTGCTACCTCTCCACTGCTGAATGCTGCAAACATTTTTGCGAGCTAAGTTGAATGTATAAATGTGAAACGATGAATTTAATTGATAGACATCAATTAAAGATATGAGTCACTGATTCTACCTGGTCACATGCAACGCTTTTCATTATATTGTTGCATCATCGTTATTCATTGTACTCTTCATCATATTCTTTATTTATTCTATTAATTTATTTATTTTCTGTTTAGTAGTTTAGTTATGTTGTTAGTCTAATACATATTTATAAATTGTTTATTTTATAAAAATTTATAAATTTATAAATAAAATTGTGTTTTATTAAGTTGATGTTTCGGCCCTCAGGCCTTTTCCCAGATCAACAATTACAGTACGACACAGGAAGTCCCGCCAATGTCAAACTCGCTGAAGGCCTTTTGATCGTTTTTTCTCCCCTCAATGGTGGAGCATGATTATCTAATCACCATCAGATGGGTTTTTAGGGTGTGGCCTACACAACATATCAGTGCCTGTGACTAACTAGCACATGGTGGCAGAGTGTGTAGCACTCGTTTCTATCTTTCAAGTCTACTTCTAGTGATGAGCTCCTCACTACTCCCCTTGGTGTACGTTACTTTTATAGTATTTTTCACAGAATTGTGTGCCAATCCATCAGGGAACAAAACGCTTTGAACAACTCTACCGTGACTCGTGCTATTTAAAGAGCGTGCCTGGGCCGCCAGGCGCTCACGAGCACCATGTTGGCTCCCCCGGATCTAGTAGTTGTCGAGAAATTCAAGCAAAACCCAAAAGGTAATCCTGCTGGTGGCACTACAGGAAGGGCCATCAGTGGCTTGTAAGGGACTGTGTGTATGTGAACCTTCACTGTGGTCCTCTGCAGGTAGCCCTGTCAACCTTCAAGTACGAAATAAATTCAATGCAGCTGTCACAGTTATCAATGTCCCAGTATTAGTCGCCAAGGCAGGGGAGTTATTTATCAATGCAGGAGATCAGGCCACCAGGCCATTTGATTGAAGGATGGTCTCCCTATCCCTGAGGGGGACAAGCTACGGGTTGAGAAATATGGCTTGAGCATATTTCTAATAAATTGCACCGTACGTATATTGAACTTCATAGTTTAAACACTAGATGTCAACTACATTTTGTGAAATGATTTTTTTCTTAACCTCTTGGAACAGAAAACGCTATTTTACCATTTCTGATGGTTCTGTTATTTACATCTAAATATTCAACCTACAGAATTTACATTTGACATTTAAATTTGCATCAGAATCTTTTAAGAACAATGAACAGAAAACAATATAGGAATTTGGCAATTTCTGGCAGTTTTAACTCTACTTATTTACAGATAAACACACATACTTGTGCTATGTCAATAGTTAAGCTGTTGTGTATTGCTGTGTTATCTAGATGGCACATGGAGGTTCCTGGTCTAGAAACAGTTTCCTGCAGTATAACTGGCTGAAAACTACACATTCACTATTGTTTGGCTTGTGACTCCTAATATTGTTTTTGTATATGGCCCACAATCAAAAAAGTTTGGCCATCCCATAAAAATAAGCAAAATAATGACATGAGGCCAGCTTAACAATAAGCTGTTATGTGTCATCTACCATGAGCCTCAATGACAATAAACACCACAACTGCATCGAAATGAAGCTCAAAAGACTGAAATGTAACGGAACAAACATCAACATTTTGATCCCGGCTCCAACTCACAAGAGAAAAACAATCACAGACCATGTAATTCACAAAGAGCTCAGAAGGAGAGAGGCCTATCTGCACGGTGATTTTTGTTTTTTCCCCCTGACATTTTGTCTCATGCGTCCCAACTGGGTTTACAGTCTGCCAGCCGCTTTATAAACCGACGCAGCAATCGCAAGTGTGGCAGAAACTACCTGCAACGGTCATCCACGCAGCCCAAATGATCCAGTAGCAAGACAAGTTGCTGACAGGTGGACATTAGCTCAACTCTCCTTCCGTCATTACTCACATCACACTGTACAAGACTGAGGAGGAGCGACAATGGTTCAGCAATTAATCAGACACTTTTTTTGCATCAAGCCAAGTGTCCATAAAAATGCTAATAATCGTGCATACATTACCACTGAGAGGGTGACAACTGAGACAACATGTCAAGTTAAACGTCTGAGACCATGTCAGGAGATGAAGGACTACAAAAAGATGGATTCACTTGTCTTTTCAATGCAACGTCTCTGATCGGATGCCCCAGATCAGAACTCTGCTGTGTTCACATGTGTGTGTCCACACTCGACACATTTTTTCCTCTCGCTTGGGAGAGGAACTCCCGTGTAGGGGGGGGGGGGGGAGGATGATGTGATATCCTATGTTTGATAAATTGTCTGGATTTTACACACATGCACACCCATTCACACACTGATGGCAGGGGCTACCTGCCCATCAGGACTAAGTAACATTCATACCCCGCAGGAACAGCCTGCAGGAGCAATTTGGGGTTCAGTGTCTTGCCCAAGGACACATTGAGATGGACTAGCGGAGCTGGGGATCGAACTGCCGATCCTCTGATTGAAGGACGACCCTGCTCTACCACTGAGCCCCAATGCTGTGGATGAAGACATTTCATTTCCGATAAATTCTTCGTTATTTTTGCCGCTTGCTCTTCCACCCTGTAATATTACCGGCAAAATCAGGACATATCGAGTTTTCATCATCAGTAACTTTACACGATTTAAGCAGCTCGTCTCAGCTGTGCTTCAGTCGTGGTTTTCCTCATCGCTTGCTTTTGCTCTCATTCAGGAGAGGAACTCATGTTTGGGGGGGAAAGATGATGTAAGAGCTATGTTTGATAAATTGTCTGGATTTTGCCAACATGCTTTCCACACCTCACTGAGATCTGAACTCAATGCGATCCAGGCCACCTCGGCATGTGGTCTAGCTGATCGGATCCCAATGCGAGCAAGATCCAACCTCGGAGCAGACAGTCATGACAGTTAATGCGTCCTGGCATGACTGAGTGACAAAAGTCGCATTGACAAGACAAGTGTAAACAGCGCCAACGACTCTTTTCAAACTGAAACTTGGCATCATGGAATATAAGCCTCCGTTTGTATTAGAGAGACAATTACAGTGGAACGTACTGGCAAAGATGTTGGGCCAACAGTTATTGAATCGTAAAGTTATTTTTTTACAACAAGCAAAACCAAAAATCCACCAGCGTGTCAAGATTATTTTACTTGTTTCCAATCTGAATTTCAGTTTTCTTGTTTCATTTGAAGATACTCATTTCCGAACAAAATCAAATATTTTTTTGCAGTGTACATGGAAGTAGAGACTAGGTTTTAACACAATATAAATACAATATTCTGTGGCTATTTATATTTGGCTGCAGGGGAAAGAGATTTACGTATCTCCATCGAACATATTAGCCATCCAAAATTCTAGCTTTCTTTTGCAGTTCTTCCATCTTACGCTTCCCTGACCTCCTCTGTTAGCATGTTAAGTTGGTTGTCATCTGGGGCTCAGGAGTTTTCTCCTGGAAGATTGTTGACTCTCCTTCCACAGTCCAAAAGCAGAATAATCTGATGTTGTTGGGTGTTTAGGAACAGGGGCGCGGGCATCACCCCCATCAGGAATAATTACTGGCACAAAGCCAGATGTGACAGAACCAGTAAGAGTCTTGGTGTCAAAAAAAAAGAGTTTTCCTGAGCGCTCCCCTTTTCTCCTGATGCTGCAGAAGTGCCCAGAGTCTTATCAAGCAGGTCCATCACACAGATTAGAATGTAAACACATTGATGTGGTACAGGGGGGCTCTGTTGGGTCTCTGCAGGATCCGACAGCTAACATATTCCAGAGGATATGCTGGTTTAAACAGCAAACATAAGGAGGACTGGTCTAAGATTCTACTTCAGATTATGTTGTTAAATTTACGACTTAGAGTTGATCATTTGGATGTCATGTTTGTTTCATGAATTGATTGCCGACTTATAGTTATTGGCATACTGGTCCAGATATAGGGAAAATTGTTTTCAGGAAATTACATTTGAAAGAGCGGGGGTGTAATTATATCCGAGGACAAACTTATTACGTGTTCACAACAGTACACGGCTTCTTTGAACAGAGAAAGCAGCAGCTCTTGTGTGAGGCTGAGCATGTTGCATAAGAAGTGTGCGGGAATACAACGGTAGAGACGAGAAAGCTTCCACATCTCTGTCTAAGCTGTGAACACCAGAGTTACGCAGACCCAAAAGTGTCCAGCAACCTGTAGGAGTTATCTGTTGGCTCATGTTACGCATTTCGCAGTCAAGGAGGAAACAGATTCCTGGATGAAAATCATCTCCAGACGTGTTTACCACAGAAATGTCCCAGACGGAGTCATCTGTCAACCACCAGGAAGTACGGTGTCGCAGGGTGTCATGTTAGAAGATGGCGAGCCTGATAGGACGGTCTTAAATCAACTCGTGTTGCAGAGAAATTCTATACATTGATGTGCGAGTTGTTAATGACTATAAAGCACAAATTCGGATTGCCACTTTTATTTATTTTCAAAAAGTCTTTATCCACAGCAGGTGTTACAAAATGGTAAAATTACAATCATCTCGATTCAGGCAGATATGGAATACTGCTTTGAGTTTTCCATAATATGTATAAATAGAAAACAGATTGGGGCAGCTGATCGTGTAGAATATTAATACATTTCATGACATAATATTGACTGTCAAAATCTATTTAGTAGCTACGGTAGTATTTTAGTATGAATAAGACTCTGGTTTATCCTTTCATGTGGTGATCAGAAGAAGTCAAGTCTCATGATTTTTTAATGAGCTCATATTTTATTTTACACCTTACAGCCAATTTAATGAAAACAAATTAGCAAAAGCGCAGGTCAATAAATCAAGAAGAAACTTTGAGAAGGGTCACTAGTGGGAAAGGAGACGTGTGCATCTGAAGTAAGCAAGATTTCTTTGAAGACTAAAGTATTCAGTTTCATACACAATCAGGCCGTATCCAAGCACTCATACAAGCACAGGGGCACGCTATGTGTACATGAGTGTAGAAACAGGAAGGTGTGGTGGATCATTATCTTCTCAGCCTGACTTCTGCAGCTCATCTAATCATCTCAGGTTTGGATGCCTGGATCCTGATCAAGTAGTCATGAATGTACCAGTGTGTCAGTTCACAAAAGGATAAGTTTGTCTGTCCTTTCGAGAATCAAAAACAATGTTTTCTCATCTTGGCAGCTGTTCAGAACAATGCCGCTTCTCATAAAATCAAGTGCAAGAGTGGTGTGGGAGCACTTAGCAGGACTGAAGAGATTAAAAGTAAAGCTTACTGGCTTTAAAAGTGAACCTGTTAATGCCTGACTCCTGCAGCGGCACAGTGTTTTGTGACCGCTGAATTAGATGTTGAATTCATACGTTGACTACGGTATGCGAATTAGCCGAATTAAATGCTGACTAATACAACTGCAACTCCTGTTGAACTGCCTGGTGTGAGAGAGCATGCTTTATTTCCTTTATGTGGCTGGAAGAGTGTAAAATGCTGTTCCCTAAGTGCTGTTAACTGCACACACGGGATCTGCAGGAGTAAACTGAGCAAACAAATAAAGAGCGAAGGAGTGCCCCTTACCACTGGATAAACAAACTGCCTGGAGCACAGTAACAAAGGTAGAATGGATTGTGAAAATATTGACAAATGCAAGGAAAACTAAAGGCTTAAAAATATGGCACATAATATGGCACTGTCTTAGAAGAACAGGGAAGAACCTTACTTCATCAAATTGTGACTTTCCCTGTGAAAAAATCTCTCAAGGTTCCTTAAATAAAAGGAAATAAAAGCATTTCTACAATGTATGACCCTGATAATCAGTTAACTCTTTAAACCCAAGGTAACAGTTTATATAGCTGCAACATTACAACATTACAAGTCTAATTACACACTTGTGCTTGCTTCCTTACTTACAGTCAGTAAATACACAGTGGTCATTTTAAGTGGAACATATTTCAAAAGTATTCTTTGAATACCTTTGCAACAACACAAAATGGGCCAATGAGCTGTGACTGAATGTTTAATGTTTTCCATCAATTCATTGGAGTTTGTTGGTGTGTGCACTTGCTACTCGATGTGAAAGTACGAAAGGAGAAACAGTTTTCTGTCAAATGAAATGATCTCTTCAGTGCTGGATTTGCATTGCATGACATTCATTTTTGTAGAGGAGCACAAATTGATTTAGTATAGTTCCAAAGAGTTTAAGGCACCTAAACTCTTTGGAACATATATTTGTATGTGACAAGGTTCTGGCACGCTTTCCTGCTTTCAGGAATGGCCGCAATATCTTGCTGGCAGTGTTTTAGTTCTACCGTGGCATTGACTACTGCTGGCATCTTGCAATGTCGTTGCCATAATTTGAAATGGCTTGTTGGCACTTGAGAGTGTCTGCACTGGTGCAGAGAAGTTTGCATTTGACAACACGTTCGTCATCATGAAAAACTGCGGACCGAAGCATGAGGAAATTAACTTTCTGCAGAATGTTGACCTTAATTAATAACAGGAGAAAAATCTAAATTCACAGTCCTTTTCTGGCAGTGTCTATATTCGGTGGTATTTAGAAAGGTTTGAGGCTGCACAGCCAAACACAGAGCAGCAACTAAATATAATCTTGTTAAGTAGGCTTGAAGTAGAAAAAAAAACAAAAAAAACATTCACAATTCTGAAAGCTCCAATTGTTGGCAAAAAAAAAAGGTCTGCTCATACAGCAGCAGTTGCTGAAATTTTTCAATGTGTTTGCGTAAGACTGTGATGACAAGAAAAACAAAAGCTCATGAAGACAAACACAAGAGGAAAAAACCTCTCAGTCCACATCCTTCAACAGCTTTGGAATGTCTGTCAAAACATGAGCAGACGTAGCTGTAGGCGAGAGCTCTGCATAATCATGGAACTCCCATGGTCCCACTTACAGGTCAGAGCACATACCTAATTTGTCTGCACGGTTTTGTTGTTGCAAAACGGGAATACAACCAAACAAGAGACAGTCGTTTTGCGGGTCCAAGTACATCCAAGTACTACCTCGACACGTATGCAGAGTGTCACATCAACACGTTTCACACTTTTAGATAAACTACCACAGTGAAAATCTGAATCAACTCTGGTATGGTTACAATTATTTGTCAAACTATTCATTCGTCAATTGAAAGAAAATTCTATAAATGTCAATTTTGATAATGAATTCATGTCAGCTGGTAACAATGTCTTAAATTCAAAGATTTGCTAATTGTTTTATATTTCGTGCCAGTGTTGATTTAATCCATTGAGATTTGTATAATGCTTGTCAATCAAAAGAACAACTTTCAGCTTTGGATAGACACAAATTGATGAATAAAATGAAAATGCCAGCAAACCTAACGCTTTATTTCCCGATCCCATAGTTTGCTATAATTTCCCATAAAAGGACCCGATATTAAAATTCACAAGATTCCTGGAAAGAACGATGTAATCTGATACTGAGCACAGAAGCTAGTGTTTGGTTTTGCAGTACACAACATTCATTCAATTTAGTTGTTAATTTCCTGTTCTTTCAAAGATTTGTTTCTGGACATCAACAAAAGACTGTCTATTTACCCCACAATTACTATGAAACAATGTAGTTGCTATCAGGAAATAAAGACTTAATGTCAACAGATTATTAGAAGACATTCTTTGGACAGACCCATAAAAAGAAGTATTACCCCTAAGCCAATAATACGGTATGTGTTGTAACATGCCAAAGTGTCTAAATGGAGACCCTCGGCCTTTTCACATCGTTTCACTTCACTGGACTTGTCAAAACAACTGAAAACAAGCACAACAGAGAGCCTCTCCAACCCTTCCATTCATCACGGCAACACGATGGCTTCCCTTGTCACAGAGTATTTATTGTGAATTATAGTGACGTATCTGGAATATAAATGTTTTCAACTGAAAAAATGTTTTTAAAAGGAGGCTTAAGAGACCTTAATAACAAATGATAACTCAGATATTTCAACTAATCTGAACATTTATCAAGATAATATTGCATGTTTTGGCCAAAATGACAAAACGAGATGTTCATAATGGCGGGTGAATGTTGTGTGAACGTTGGATAGTCCTGATGGGCAGGTGGCACCTTGCATGGAAGCCCCTGCCATCATGAATGGGTGTGAATGGGTCAATGATGACATGTAGTGTTAAAGCGCTTTGAGTGGTTGGAAGACTAAAAAAAGACTTCACCTGTGCATTGGGAACTTCTAGTGGGAATTTGTCATTAATATTTGTTATTTTGTATTCGTTCATTGCCTCCCTGGATATTGTTGGGGTGCGAGTGTCTGACTGGGTTTGGGAAAAAGACCTCTGAAGTAAGTATGGCACGCAAACGTACGGGTATGAACAGAAAAAAAAAAAAGTCATTGATGCATCGTCATTTGCTTACCTCGCGATTCTGCAAGTACAATATTTTTAAGCGCCACAGAATAAGCATAATCAAGTCAATTATTTTGAACTGATGCACAACTGTAATTAATAAGAAGGAGCAGAATGTTCTGTTATGGTCTACCCTCTTCTTCAGCACTGAGTTCAATGTATACAAAATACTTAAAACAACAGTATGAATGAAATACATGGATTCTAGAAAATAAAGAGTACAAAATACTTAATTCCAGCTGTTGTGTCTCCTGAAAACCATCCCCCACTATTGCTCTTGCACACTAAGGAGTGCACATTTTTTATTCAGTGCACTCTCGTTCCCTGCATCCCTTGCTCTCTGCCGGAGCTGTCAAAGTCAGGGAGTAAGTGGCACAACGCTGGCATCTGTGGAGGGCTGTGTCAAAGCCTCTTGGCCTGCCACCTTTGTAAAATCTCACAGGCAGTATGGCTTTTAGCCCTAGCCTTGCAGTGCTAATTCAAGGATAAATAAAGGCTGGCCTCCAGGCAGCTGGTGTCCCTGCTCTTCCTGGTTTTCTTACATTGGGTTGCCAGAAGCTGGGCACCTCTATTGAGAGAAATAAAGGGATTCTGTGCATACGTTTGTATTGTCACTGCAGAGGGAGGCTCCTGGTGTTTGAAAGGAACGTTTCCACAACAAATACTCTTTGACAGTTCAACTCATTATTTTTGTGTTATCTGCTATAAAAATATATTTTAGTGACAGAAAGTATACACTTAAGTCTCAATATATATAAATATTTCCTTGTTATAACTGCAAATGTTCTGGAACTGCACAGATATTCTTATTCAAGGAAGTGGGACGAGATTGACGGGATTACAGATTGGATTTAGATGAATCATTATTCTGTCTTGCTGAGCCACCTGCATACGAAAAAGGAAAATAAATAAATACTTCATGGAAGCTATTGTTGCTCTCCAATTCTTGCAGGTCCCCTTTATCTTGGCCAACTCTGTCTGTTAACATTTCTCACAAAATATAAAAATAACTCAAATAAAACAATCTAAAATGTTGAAAAAGGATACGTTTGTGCCAGTAACTGCGAGGATATGAGACTGTCTCTTGTTATAATTTCACTAATCAGAGCTACGTTACTATAGAGCCCACACTGTACTTAAAATACAGTAATGTAAATGGTATCCTACAGATCACAGTGTAAAAGTGAACCATCACATTACCAGGTGATCGAGACAGAAGACAATTAAATTAAGGGTAGGTCTTTATTCATTGTTACAATCATTATAAGGCAAATCAGCATGTGCATACATAGCTTGCGGAGCATAGAAGTGCTAACGGTAGTTAATGATGTGCTAACGTACTCTGCTAATGTTAGCGCCACAGGTTTTACCCTGTCCGGGTAACGAGTATCACTATTGCACAACGTTTCGCCATCACTAGCGTGAAATCCGGTTGAAAGTCGGTTCATTGGGCGCTACGCTACGATTGGTCTGTCTGCGTTCGAGGGCGGGACATAGCAACGGGTCCATTGTTTATTTAAAAGGCATTACTGTGATCAGAATATAGAACAAAAAAACTCCTGCAAGCTGTCTTCCTTACCTGCATTTAGAGATATTCAGTGACAATGTATCCGTCTCCTGAAGAAGGTTGATGTGCCGAAACGTCACAAAATATCTCTTAAATGCAGGTAAAGAAAACAGTGTGCGGAAGCTTTTTTGTTCTGTATTGTCGACCATAGGCTATCTCCAACGCACCTGTTGACCTACTGGGGTGCAAAAGTTTGCTCTTTTTAGTTACCAGAATGTAAAAAATGTAGAGCTATGAAGGCCCCTGCAACTTAGGTGATTTATATTTATTGTTAAATGATCTGCAGATGCAGAAACAGACAGAACACACACATGACAACTCGCCCCTATGGCAGTAAGCAAACACCATGCAGGTGTACAAAAAACTTGAGGGGAAACTTCTTAAACGATAAGACGCTGAACACAGACAGCTGAGACACACAAGCCGAAATCCATACACAACCTTCTTTGAGCAGAACATAATAATAAGCCTTGAGCTTTTCTTTTTGCCTATGCTGACAAAATGAGGAATTTCAATAGGATACGTTTTTTTAGGGATGAGGAGAAGAACAAATACAAAAGCGATACATGCAGTGGTGGGAATGGTAAAGTGCTTTAATTGTGTTGTCATGACTTTGTGAAAGAAAAAAAAAATAGAAAGACAAAATCAAGAGAAGTAAACCATTACAGAGAAATAGGAAAAAGAAAAAGATGAAGAAAAGCAGACAGAAGGAGATATTCAAAAATATATAAAACAAACACAGCAGATAAAATGAAAGAACAAACGCACACAACTCTCTTTTCACTCAAACCGGTTCTGTGATTCTGTAAATGAACAGCAGTCTGTGTGAACACGTCTTTCCTAAAGTGCCAAGCCACAAATTGTGCAAATGAAAGATATACTGAGCACCTTTCCAAATGAACTATCGTGTTACTGTTTTGAATTTTCAGTTGCTAATTTGGGTTACTGAATTGTTTTAGGACCACAGTGGAACATATTATTTTACACGACACCCTCTGCTTTATACGTGTAACAAATGCAGATCTGTTTACTTTACTGGAATAATGATGAGACACTTACAATCTGTTGCCTATTAGAAAGAATGCAAGTGGAAGACATGCTTTTGCTTAACTTTTTAGAATATGGAGTTGGAGCTACTTTAATTGCTTTTTATCCTATCTTATCCTATAAAAAATACATCGTAATGTATTTGTCAATTCTATTTTGTATCATTTATCTGACTCTGCAAAGCAACTAGTGACTAAAATGCAGTAGAGTAAAAAGAACAAAATGTATTGTAGTGGAGTAGAAGTGTCGAAAATGGATGTAAAGTACCTCAAAATTGCACTTGTGTTAATGTACTTTGCTACTTTCCAGCACAGGGGATACCATAAAACTGCACTTATCCTTTCTGAGTAAGACCAAAGCACATCTCTATCAAGGCAAAAGTCAACAATGATCAACAACTAGAAAAAAAGGTATTGCATACAATCTTCCCTAAAATGTCTTCTCTACATTAGAAACACAATATTTTAAGACTGTGCTCCAAAAGGAAAAGCATGTGGAGAGAGTTTCTGATACATTCTCCTCAGGGCCGAAAACACTAATCAGTAATTAATTATGAGTCGAGTGAAACGGCATAAGAAACGCTATGTAATCCGAAACACACTGAAAGCAGGTACTGGTTAGGCAAATTGTCTCCCTGCGCCATACCAACTCTGCAATGCCTCACCAGAGATTGTTGAACAAAACGAAACTAAGGCGAGAAATGAATATTCATGATATGACATTTGCAGGGAGCTCATCATGGAGGCAGCCAGTGGCTCTGCATTTAAATGGGCACAACTCAAACATCGCTGCAAATAGTGAAACTCTGCGGTACACCTCCAGGGAGTCTACATGTGTTTGAACTTGAATCGTAGAAATAAAGTGCCAATTATCCCTCTAATTGGGAGTAACAAAGCTGGCTGTCTGTTGTGCTTGGTCCCATGTTTACTGCGTATCTTTAAATCTCCAATTTAAAGGCTCTAATGAATTCAATTAATTGAGAATGAGAGGAGTGATTTGGGAGCCAGAGCCTGTTGTTTGGAGCTGTAAGCCCAAGGGAATGAGGTGTTAACCAAATGCCAGCACGACGTATACCCCGGCTAATGTTCAATAACAACATTTTCATCAAATCACATCTATGTGTTTGTGTTATTAACATATGCTCTCCAAAAACTCTATGATCTCTGGTTTTAATAACAGGCAATTTACCTTTAATTGCACATGCACTGACAGCTTCAAATGAACACACGCCTCTCCTTGAAGGCAAACACTTAAACACAAGCAGCTGTTGGCCATGCCTGCTGAGTGGCTCTAGGCAATGTCATTCTGTTGGAGGACAGGTCCACAACAGACAAAAATATCGCCATAATTATTGCAGGAATCATTGTAAAATATTGCACAAACAGACGACGACGCCTACTGATGGTACCAACGTTCTACCACTTCAGTAGAAATTACATTAAGTTTGCGGTGCATTGACTTTTCATCTAGCGCCACCATGTTACTACTGTTAATAGTCAAATCCCTGCAAAACTATGCTTGCTAAACTAAGATGGTGAATAAAGTAAACATTTTACTGCTTAATGTCATTCATCATGTTAGCATTGTAACTGTGAGCTTGTTAGCTGACATTATCGTTGAACTGAAAGCACCAGTTGTGCAGTACAGCCTCAAAGAGCTGCTAGCATGAGTCTTTTTTTGCAGAAATGTCCCGTCTCAAGGACATGTGTGCAAAGGGTTCAAGGCTTGTCTGGTACATTTGCTCTTCAAGAACTGTTGCAAGTCCGACTAATTCCTTTGCAACTCTACGTTTCCCCGATCGAACATTCTACGAGACACTCAGTGGCGGAATATTTTATTCATTACAAGCATTCGAAGTGGGAGAGTTGAATTTGTGAAAGTTGACAAGACTCAGGCTTACGTCAACGAAGACTGGTAAATAAATACTTTGAGTAGAATTTGTGTGTGCATAGAAAGTGTTTGAGGTGAAAATCAAGCGACTAATCATCCACCTAGATAACCCTCGACATGAGTCTGACAGAAGCCTAAGGATGGCAAGCGCCTTTTGACAAGAATCTGACAGGCAGACATTTTTTTTATGATCTTGCTTCGACTTTACTCGTGTCACTTGTTTTGAACTCACAACCCCCCCCAAAAAAAATGCATTTCGAAAAGAACACAGAGGGAGAAAGGAGGAGATTCAGTCAACATAATCTCTCGACTAAGCTGATGTAGTAATGTGAAGGCCAGCAGTTAAAGCAATCTGTGACGAAGCCTGCTGCGTTTCAGTCAGCAGAGCTCCATTCAGCCTGACAGCTGGACAGGAAAGAACAGCCTTGTACACAGACTCCAATTCAGAATGGACGACTAAAGTGTTGTGCACAAGCTCCACGGATAAGACAGGGAAATGTACATGTGTTCAGACAGAGTCAAATCGAAATATTTTCAATCAACCACATTTCTACTTTTTCTGGAATTGGATGTAAATGACTTCAATATGCGTTTAACTTTGGATTCAATGAGTTACAATCTAATCTTATCCCTCATTCACTGCTGAAGGTGTATCACTAAACATGAGGGCTGGGATACAGAGAGATGGGTGAACATGTGAGCAAACAGTTGCCCAGCAGACACAAAACATTAGAATTCATTTGAAGTCTTGTTTTTGGCCACCTGGCAAGGGATTGAAATATTTGCTCTCCTTTTAGCTCTGGTTTTTTTTTGTCTCCAGCAAGTCCTGAGGGAAATATCTGGCTCTTAAGCTGCTAAATGCTCCACTATGTTCATCAGCTTAAAAGGCCCACAGCTGATGGGAACGGCAAGTCACATTATCACTTCATCCAGAAAAACACATTCAATACAACAAAGCTGTATGATTTTCTCATCGGATCTGATCTTTTGTTAAAAACAGCCTTATACACTACTATGACTATAACTTATAAAGATAATTATTTCGACAAATACCTTACAAGCAATGAGATGTAACAGATGCCGTGTCATGATCATCTTAAAGAAAATAAAATGCAATGAGTGGGAAGATGAAATCTTTGCAATGTTCCTTCATTTAAAGTTAACGAAAATATTTGAAAGTTGTTGTTGGATTGATATTTTATCTTTGATGCATCTTACAGATAGGTCTTCCGATTCCAAAAGCAATATGGTAAGCATCTGAGGGGCATCTGGAAGCGAAACATGACAGATGTTTAGCTACTTATTGGACTTCTGGTGTGGCTAACATTTCTACTGGGATTTAAATCACAAATATGATGATGATGATGATGATGATGACACAGGAGGTGAAGGAGTAGAAAGTTGAAGCTCAGCTTGAAGCAACATAGTTAAAAAAAAAAAAAAAATACCTTTTAATTCCACCTCATAAAGCTGTGAAACCACTTAACACTGCTTGGCCATTGTATTGCTGATCAACCCTTCAGTAAAGCGCGAAACGAAAAATGTTTTTGAGCCTGTAACATACGATGTCCAGCTGTAGAAAAACAAAGAAATACAGATAAGATTTCTAAATATTCCCTTTTGAGAAGACTCTTTGGATGGAAATTGAAAATATGGAGGATGTTCAGAGAATAGTCAGAGAAACATGCTCATTCGCTTTCTTGCCAAGAGTTAGATGAGAATATCGATACCACTGCCATGTCTGCACGGTAAATCTCAAGCTACAGCCAGCTGGAAACAGGAGCAAACAACTGGTCTGCTTTGTGCAAAGCAGAGTCCAAAATTAACACTCACTAGTTGCCAAATGTGAGGGAATTTTGCCTTTTGGCAAGTAAGGCAAGGCAAGGCAAGGCAAGTTTATTTGTATAGCACATTTCAACAACAAGGTAATTCAAAGTGCTTCACATAAAACCATTAAAAGCATCAAAACATAAGGCAAAAGAAAAGGGGATTTAAAAACAATTAAGAACATTCATTAAAACATTAAAAAACAGTGCAAGAAATAAAATGCAGTCGAAGTAAATTATATATCGAGAGATAGAGAGAGAGAGAGAGACTCAGTAATATGTCATTTAGCTTTGACAATTATGTAACTTGAACATTCATGCCAATAAAGCTTCTTTGAATCAAATTGAAATTAATTAAGAGACGTTAGCAACAACTTCGGCCCAGGCTCACTTAAACACCTTTAAAGTGGATGAGCTATTCTCAATTCAGAGTCAAGCCGCCCTTCCGCGTTTTCTCAGCATCCTGTTTTTAATTGTAATGTTTTCAGTAGTTCAGTATGTTGATAATAAGCCTAATTGGTCATCCATCTTTGTTTTGTCTTTGCAGTTTGGATGAGCAAAAAGCACCTTAAGAAAACAGATTCAAATGTTCTACACTAAAGCGTTGAAACAGTTGTATTCATATTTTTCCACAGTTTGTGGTACTACTATTAATACTGCACAACACGATAAAATGTATTGAGAATCCCATGTGACATCCAAGATGACATGCTAAATCGTAAATTGCAATAGTAAAAAGCAATTTATTACTTTTGTTTGTTGTAGGTAGGTCCAAAGGCAACAGAATCTACCCACACCTCAAACACTCACTAATTAATATCTTGTTGTTGCTTTCCTTGCATGTAAAAACACCTCACTGTGGTGTCAGAGGGGGTTATCTGCTGGACTATCTGTTGGCCAGGCGCAGGAATTTAGCTGGTTGCCTGGTTTGTGCAGGGATTTTTATGTTAAGATGTTGAATTATGACTCTGGAAAGAAAAAAAAACTGTGAGAGGACATCTAATTGTTCAGCCTTTTCGTCTACTTCTACCAAACCAAAGACGAAAAAAATCTCAACGACATCTCTGCTGTAGTCGAAGGAGGGAGCCAAGAGACAAATTTGGCCAGTTTTCACTCCAGTAGTTCAACTTCTGTCATGCTGTCGTAACCTAAGAAGAAGACGCGTGAACTCATCTCATCTCCTTGTACCAAAACAACCCGAGGACGGAACAGGTCTCAAGCATGACAACTATGCAGTTTCCACACCAGCCCTCCCTTTTTATGCCCAATTGTCTCGTTCACCCCTCTTTCCCTGCCTTGTTTTCTCCTGATAACCCTTGTCTCTCTCCCGGCTGTCTCACCCCTATCTCAATCTCCCACTGTAACACACTCCATCATTCTAACCCGCTTGTTTTTGGGCTGCCTCCCCCTCCTCCCTCTATTAAGTGAAGCGCTGCAGACAGGACGTTGACTGCTCCATACAATGGCCCCTCTCTGTATTCACATGGCTGTTTATGTGTCTGCAGACAGTGGGGGCAACAACATGAACAGCTCCCATGCACAGAGGTCCCTTTGTTCCTCTACACTGAATACACCTGAGCATAAGTGTGTATTGTTACCAATGAATGAGTCAATACACTGAGCAATGACTACGGTAAATAAGGCATAGTGATGTAGAGGTGCATGAATGTGTGATTATCTTTCCTCTCATTTGTAGAAGTAGATATTAACTACACGTCTAAAAGAAACCAACAGTGGAGTCATAAAGTTTCAAGACAGTGATGGTCTTTATCATTTGGCTCTATAGCAGCATAACAGATTTCAAATGAAACAACTACCACAGGGTTAAAGTGCTGACTTTCAGATTTAAGGGCGTTTAGACGTGTTCACATTCATATTGGCTGTGCAAATTGTAGCCTATTTTACCCTTCAGAATATGGATAAAAGGGCTGGAATTTCTACACGCTTCACTGAATGTGAACAGTCAAATTAAAGCTAAAAGTCAGCACTTTGACCTCCTTGTCATTGTGTTCACTATACAGCCAATGCTTTGGAGTCAGGCAGCAACCCCGGGTCTGAAAAGGGAAGTGAAGTTCCTTCAACTTGCATTCTTTCTAATGGCCATCAGGGGGCGACTCCTCTTGCTGTAAAAACAAATGAGACTGTATAGATGTCAATAATAACAACTTGATTTATTACCTTATTATAAATTGTAAAAATGCGTTCATGGTCTCAATCGCTAGTTTCAAGTGTTCAATACATCACGAGGTTCATTCAGTAAATGATGGCTATTTTGTGATTGACATGTCGCTACCACGGTGTTGTCTGGTCTGGGAGTTGTCTGTGTTTTTGTCTTTCAACTTTAACCCTTTCACAGTGTCTTTTCAGTTCATGAAAATTAATTGTAATGTTTTTGGTCGGATAAAAATGTCTTATTCAGCGTTCGTTTGGACTTGTGTGCTCCACCCTCTCGTGTCACTTCTAGTTGCAAGAAACTAAAACTAACCAAGATGGTGACGGACAAAAATGCCAAACACGAGGCTTCAAAACGGCAGTGCATAAACCACTGGGTGACGTGGTCCACTTCTTATATTCAGTGTAAGTACAGAGCCAGAACCAAACCATTCAAATCGTGTATCAGCACTTACATGAAAATGGTAAGTCAAATACTTGTGTGTGCCATATTAGTGTTTCCAGGTATGGAAATATGTATGCATATGTAAAGGGAAACCTTCCCTGTGGGTGTGGGCATGTGTGCAGTCATAGGGAGATATAGATGGGAAAGCCCACACACTGGGGTTCAGTACAAATTGTCTGCCTTCAGTCTTTGTTCCTCTTTAATTACACAGCACTGAAATACAGCGGCTGCCTACCTACAAGCCTAATACTGCAGAAGGAGATATCAACAGCGCCGTTTATCATGCAGAGTGCCGACAAAAGTGGGCAGACTAAAATGTAGTCTCTCTCTCGTTCTCGGAATAGATACGCTGCCCACATCGTCAAGAGCACTTCTGCTGAAATGTCAGCGGGGTTTTAGGGATAGAAGCAGATGATCTATTTGTACGGTGGGAACACATGAATATGCTATAAATTACAGCTAGTACAGTGCAGTCAAAAATAGAGACACAAAATGAGGAAGTTTTTCATTGAGTTGACTCTAATCTAGCATTTTCAATTTGAAACCGTGACTATCAAGTTAAAGTGCTGGCTTTTTGTTCAAATACATTACCACAGCTACTATACTACCACTACACTGGTCACTCATCCACTTTGATTCAGTGCGTTCATTTCAGAACAATACAGAAGGGCAATGATTCCAAATGTGCAGACAGAGTTAGTAAAGAGTGAGTCTGTCCTCACATTGCTGACTTTATTGGATATGTAACAAGAATAATCAAGTCATAAACCAATTGAAGCTTTCAAATGTAGGTCATACTGGATTGATGCGTGTGGAATATTCACAGCACCGGAAAACGGTTCACATAGAATATAAATTGTATTTGTGGTGAATGTTGTTTGATGAATCAATGAATAAATACATACCAATGAAGTGATATTAATTATTAGGGCTGCTTAAATTATTGATTCATCTGCCAGTTATTTGACAGATTAATCATCGTTAGAAATTGCCAATGAAATCTCTGTTAAAGTTTCCCAAAGTCCAAAACCCAACGATATTCAGTTTATTATCATACATGACAAAGTAAAGCAGCAGCTGCTCACACATTTCAGAGGCTGGGACCGGCGACTGTTCTGCACTTTTGCTTTTAAAGTGACAAAAACAATTATTGGATGATCAAAATGTCATTGAATCATTGCAGTTCTATTAGCAAAATAAGTAACAGATGATCTGCAAATTGGGGATTTCAGTGAACAAGTAAGATACTGCAACATATCATAAGGTCACTCTATCATGTTTATTCTCTCTGTTTAAACATTCCCATTAATTATTTTGTGGAACACGCTGTAACCGAGTGTCCACAAAGTACAATAGAAGTAAAGACTATGTTTACTTACCATACAATTCTTCTTGTTTAGTTATACGGAGGTTTATTCACATGACACTACGGGGAAAAATGAAGTGTAAGCCAGACACTAGAGTCCAGAGAGGCAAGAAGCTGAACTGGCACACACACGGACATCTTGATAATGAAATACCTCTCCAGCTTCAATTTCCTGTTCTCTGATAAGTGGAGGAATAAGCGATGAGCGTGAACTTCTGCTTATCAAATTTCCTGAATAGGTGAAAAGGACAGGATGCAAGAAATGAAGGCATAACACAACGATGAAGAGAAACCCAAACATGTAAATATTCACATGATGGATATATTCTCGTCTTTATGAACCCCTCCATTTCCTTACAAACAACGACAATGATATATTACTGCTGCGCCAACACATGCATTCATACCATTTAGCATCGCTACCGACGCAGACGTCGCACAAGTAAGAAGAAAACCAATGCAGGCGAGAGAGAAAGGGAGCCGGAGAAACATTGAGACTTCTTCTCTCTGCTTCACCGGTGCCACCTGGGGCAGCAATCAACAACCCTTCCATTGCCTATTAGATACTCTCACTGCAATCAGTAACCACTAAGGCACATGCACAGGTTCCACGTCCCACAATAGTTATTTGAGCCTTCAGTGTGTGTGCGCGCATGGTTTTGTGGGCTTCTGCTGTGCCGAGTCTGTTTAAGTCAAAGACCTATTTCACACTTTCGCAAGACAAAATAAGGAGAACAACACATCAAGATAAGCACTTTAGAATTCATTAGGGGGCCTCATGGGGAACAGCATCCAGCTGAGGCTCAACACAACACTCTGCAAGTGTCAGTGGCTTCATATTTATTTCTTTTTAGGGGCATGACGGTGCCACTGAAGATCACCAGGCAACATACAAGGAAGGTTTTATGGAAATATTTAAGAGAATTCCTCATATATAGTGTCAGTAGCAATTTGTCTAGACTTTCACCAAGCAATAGGGCGAAGGAGAGAGGGAGTAGGTGCGATGTAGAGGCATACAGATTATAAGAGTGAGGAGGTAAAATGATGAAAGGGAGAGGTTTTAACGCTGATGGGGAAGAGTTAGGGGTTAGAAACAAGAACAAGAAAACAGAAAAACAAAAAGGAAACGAGCCAAAGGAGCAACAGGAGAGATTGCGAGGGCAGAAGGGCAATGAGGAAGATGGAGAAAGCAAAGAGGAACACCACAAGGCAGAGATTTGACTTTACCTTCAGTGGGGCTGATGGCTGCTGGTAAGCTGTCCCACGGGAGGGTCCAGTCAGGGCAAGGATGAGGCGTGAACACGGCCTCGATGCCACTTTCCTGAGGGCGGAACACACGAATACACAGGTTACCATAGAAACCCCTCTACAGCCTTGAGGCTCAGTGGTCCAAATGGCCGTAATGAAGCGATTTAAAGAGTACCATTCTTAAACAACCCCTTTGCTACCTCGCTCCCGCTGACCTGAGGCTACACCTGCGAAAAGGCCACTGCTACTGCACTTATACTCCTCTCAAGAGACAAACACCACTACACTCCTGTACATCCAATCCACTTCAGCAAAATGCTGGAGAAACACTTCAAAGTGCGCACAAGTCAAAGCACTTTCCTTTTTTCTTCTCTGTCTGATGATAAGAGGGTTACAAATATGAGCCTGTGCTTCAGCGCATGCTATACAAGGCAGGAAATGTCGAGAGTCTTTTATCGCTGCCAACAATTAAATACAAAAAGATCTCTTCAGGGGAAATCTTTTCTAACAGCTGCGTATTTGCCATCAGTGGACTTCCTAATCTAATGTGACAATAGGTCTGCATGGCCACTAATAAATATGACATCTTCTTATGACTAAGGTGTAAAAGAGGTGTGTGGTACGGGCAGAATGTCAGCCACATTGTTGTCTCTGACAATATTAACTCTTTTTGTTTAAATCACACAGATGTGAGGCCTTATTCAAGTCTTTTATGTCGTCACAATGTGTGTATTTAGTCATCACCACAACAATTGATTGTGCTAATGCATAATATCATAACTAACTTAAAAAACAAACATCTATGCTACAGAGGATAGTATTATCAAGGTGCAATATGCAGTATACCTCCTATCAGAGCATATTACCCAGTATATGCAAGTAAATAACTCGACATAAACTGAAGGCTACACAAATATTAACAGTTGCGTGATGTAATGCAACACAAAACAACATCCCTGAATAAACCATTCTACTAAAAATAACTTTTGTTTTTCCGTCACCGCTACTTCATTTGTTTGTGTGTTGACTACAGTAACCTGGGTCTGAATTGTGTGACATTACATTATAATCAACATTTTCCTTTCTAATATTTCCTCTAGTTCATTTACTTTAAAACGAGGAGCAAACGCATTAAGCACACTTAACAATATAATGCATTCAGACACAAAAACAGCGTAAACTACAGCCTCAAAATGACCCTCGTTAATTCAGCACCATTTTAACTGGTTTAAAATTAATTGAAACAAATGATTCAGTTTTAAACTAATCCAACACACATTGTGTCTACAGCCATGGTCCAAAATGATTGTTAAATGATTTAACTGAAAATCTCATTTTATTGAAACACTGACAGAAGGACAAGCTGCAACACTGCGGTTCAAAAGATCGAGCGTTGGCATCAGTTAGGCCACATTTTCCCGATGCACCGGTCATGTTCTGAAGTTAAGATGGACACTACATACAAGCTGGTAGAGCCGAGTCTCAAATAACAAGCAATGGCCGAACCCTCCTGCCCAACAGAGGACCGTAAGGAGTAAGTAACCTGCCACACAGCTGTTCAGTTTCACTTCCCATGGTCAGGGACAGACGCAGACGACTTTCAGTAATCACAGTTTCTGGCACACCAGTTTTCCTTTGAGCCCGTTTCTGTCAACATTCTGCCTCGCGTCTCTCCGACTCCCTCTGTGTGTTTGTCTCTGTCTCCTATCCGTGTGAATCCTGTGCTTCAGGTTTGCTGCCTGTTTGTTTGTGTAGCGCGTCCTCTTTTCAGGTTAGGTGGTGGAGAGCAGGTAGTGGGAGTTTGGAGAGTTTTTCCCTTATCCAAATCGAGAGTCAAAAAAATGACAGAGGCAGCTGAATGCTGTCCAGACTGTCAAACACCCCTGGGGCAGATTTGTGATATTGGGCGATGTAATTAAGACAGACTAGACTTGCCGACAGAAAATGCAACTAATCCTGTTAACGCACGAATCTTCCTTCTCTGGACCACCCCCATATTTTACGAATTCAATTTTTGGCTAATGTCAGTAACTGTGTTTAGAGACCCGTCAATCAACGTGTCAGTGACAGCAGGCAGGTGTTAGTCTTGGATTTTTTATTTTGGTAGCGGGGCTACTCTTTTGTTTACATTAGGATCACAGTGTTGCGCCTCTACAGCTCATTGCACAGGCAGTTTGACTGGCATGCATCAGTGTGTGTTAACTGAAGTGAGGAGGAGGGAGAGTTTATGAGCCATTTATATTGTGGATAGAGTAGCGGGAGGAGCCCGGTGCCTCTGGTTAGCAGCAGTGAGGGATCGCGTGTCAGACGGCAGACCTCTCTGTCGCCATGTACTTGCCCCGGGATGCACACAATCATATAGGAGGACATATGCACACACGCACACACACACACCCCCACCAACCCCTTGGCCAAGACAACACAACAGCTGCAGTGCAGACATGATGGTGGCGACACGCAGCCATCCGTATAATCCCTCTAGGCAAAGAAAGAATGGTGGCCTGTGTGTGTGTGTGTGTGTGTGTGTGTGTGTCTCAGTTTTAATGTCTGATTTCAACCTGCTGTGAAAACTGTCATTTGTGCCCATCAAAATTCAACCCAGCAGCATGGCATGTTAAAGGCAAATCCCATCCTGACCACCCAGCTCACACATCCGCCTCATCCAAACTGTCCAAATACTGCATTCTCCCCTTTGCTCTCTTTCCGTCTTTAAAAAAAAACAACAACAACACATTGTTACAGACACTTAGCCAGCAGGAAATCACAGGAATATCTGTGCTGAGAGAGCAGAGCAGCAAGGCCAAGTGAACAGTCTGAAAGCTTAGAGTAGCGAGAGGTTAGTCAGGGCTGAGGAGACAGTCTCCTTTTGAACAGCTGGGTCTGCTTATCTCCTTCTGGAAAAGCTAGTCGAAAAAAAAAATAGTGCAGCGGCAATATTTGGTGTGCTGTAGAGCAAAGAATGCTATACATTTGTGTGGCTGTATGTCTCTGGCCAAAGCTTCCTGAGGAAACTGCATTTTAAGAGCGTGGACACATTATGCTACTGTTGTGTGCCGTCTTGTCTCTTTACAATAAGATTTTCAGCCATTACTACATTACTACTTAGGCAAGGCAAGTTTATTTGTATAGCACATTTCGACAACAAGGTAATTCAAAGTGCTTCACATAAAACCATTAAAAGCATCAAAACATAAGGCAAAAGAAAAGGAGATTTAAAAACAATTAAAGAAACAGTGTAAGAAATAAAATTCAGTAGTAAAAAGTAAAGGAGATTTAAAACATACATTGAAACAATAATTGATGTCTCCCTGAGACATTACGCTGCACGCAATCAACCATACACTGCCGCAATTCTGCAATTACTCGCACACAAACCACGTCTGGAAAAGATCTCTGCCGATCTGCGTTTTATAGTGTACGCCTTGCACGAACTCGGTCCCGGAGGAAATGGCGATATATTGTGCAGTCCTTTTAAAACCATTAAAAGCATCAAAACATAAGGCAAAAGAAAAGGATATTTAACAGCAATTAAGAACAGTGTAAGAAATAAAATACAGTAGTAAAATGCAGAAATGCAGGAAATTGATTAATATATTAATTGAATGTGGTTCAATTAAAGGCAGCAGCAAACAGAAAAGTCTTCAATCTTGATTTAAATGAGCTGAGGGTCTCAGCAGACCTGCAGCTTTCTGGGACTTTGTTCCAGATATGTGGAGCAGAAAAACTGAACGCTGCTTCTCCATGTTTAGTTCTGACTCTGGGAACAGAAAGTAGACCGGTCCCAGACGACCTGAGGGGTCGGGATGGTTCATAAGGTAGCAGCAGATCAGAGATGTATTTTGGCCCTAAACCATTCAGTGCTTTGTAAACCAACAGTGTGATTTTAAAGTCAATTCTTTGTTGGACAGGAAGCCAGTGCAAAGACCTCAGAACTGGAGTGATATGATCCACCCTCCTGGTCTTAGTGAGGACTCGAGCTGCAGCTTTCTGACGGATTTTTTACAGAGACCTGTAAACACACCGTTACAGTAGTCCAGTCTGCTGAAGATAAATGCGTGGACAAGTTTTTCCAAATCCTGTTGAGACATAAGTCCTCTAATCTTAGTCAGACTATAAAACTTTTGTTTTCTTTTGGACTGGAGTCATTGTTTTTATTGCACCTGAAATGAGCAGAAGCTGAATGTGCATTGTCTGCACTATTGCAAGTGGCCACAGGATCCAGTGCACTTTACAATGCACTGAGGGCAGCACAATACTGTTGCTAGAAACAGATTTTATTCTTCTAAGACTGGTTACTTTTTTTATTAGTTTGTATTGATTGATTTAAAAAAACAGTAAAAAAATATCATGTATACAGACAAGCATCTTAAAACAGCCCACTTAAAATGTTAATTCTGTGACTGAGAGCACTTAACGCTTAAGCACTGGCAGAAAGGCAAAAACATTTAACGAGTAAGAGTCTGCCAGAAGCCAAAACGTGAACTTAAGAGATACACTCTTGAAGGCACAATCAGCAGAAAATGGGTGCATGAAATTACACGGATAACAGTTGAAGGAGCAATATACAACATTAAGAGCATTAATAGAGCAGGGAGCAACAATTAAAGATGGAGTGGAATAATGTCTACCTGAGCAGAGAATGAAGTCACTTTCCCTCTCTGTGCGTCGTTATCAGAGCTTCTCTGTGCTTTGTTGACCTAGCCGGGCCGGCCGTAAGTGCTTTTAGTGTACGTTAGTGCACGTGAGCGTGACCCACTGGCTAACTTTCGGCCGCTGCTCTGCACTGCTCTCATACAGCGGTTACAGCCGATAACGCCATCCCATCAGACAGTCGTCGCGGAAGCGTAGCACCCAAGCTCCGGTTCCAATCCAAATGCTCCCAATCTCGTATTATGCACCTTTAACAACCAAAGCCCTAAAACCCTCTACCTGTACTGTGAAGGGACACTAGAACCTGATGTGAGAGCATGTTTGCTGAAACAGAGAGGTAAAACATGATAAGTAAAAGGAAATGTTATAATTTACTTGAAGTTTGGTCAGTGTGGGCCTGGGGCCGCCGACAAAGGGAGGCTGCGCGGTCATCTCCTGGTCTTCTTCTAGCTCCAATAGGCTAGTTGGGACGTCCTCTGCTGAAGGCCCCGGGAGGCTGGACATGAGAACTTGGGGGATGGAAAGAGCCATGCCACACTCCTTGGCAGCCCGAAGGACCCCAGGTACCTCCTGAACACGGCTGTACCAACGCAGCAGGTGGGGGAGCTGGTGCAGAGAGCTCGCAGCGTGTGCTTGAAGGGAACACTATCAAAGGAAAGAAAGAGAAAAGGGGAAAAAACCAAAGAGATATTGATTAAGTGACTCATCTGACATGTCATCTCCAGTGGAGCCAGATGTCAGGTTCCACTAGAATTCACTCATCACACTGGTGGACGGACAGACACGAGGGGCCGGCAGGAAAAATCATCAAAACAGCGTTGGCAGGAAGATGAGGGTAAAGACACAAACAGAGACATGATCAGAGGCGCAGTGCCACTGTGTGACACTATGTGTGGAAGACGAAAGACAGAGACGGGGACACAGACCCGGGGGGTGGGGGGGGGGGGGGGACACACTCCGTAGTGAGACATGTGGGTGGAGCGGAAAACAGCCGACGTGGCCGCATGTCTCGTGGACAGTGATGTGGCCGTTAAGAGGAGACACGCTAGGCTGAGTGTGAAACTGGAAACCACTGGAGCACAGCTGACTACTAAAAGCCTCATTGTGAGAACTTCAGTCGGTTCCCACAGTCGAGGAATAGTTGGGAGGCGGCTGAAGGGTGAAATGGAGGTTGAGACCCACTTCACTGGCCGACAGTGCAGCATTCCTGATCAACAACAATGCACCAGTGAACTAAATAGACGCTCTGATCTCCGCTGCAGTTACTGTAATTGCTGCAACCAACTTAACCTGTAAAGCGATCATTCTACGTCATGAATATTCAGAAAATGTTCGCGAGCTTGCAGAATTCTTTTTTTTTTTTAAGTTAAGAGTTTTAAAGGTCAATATAAACACCCACCAATTCTTGATCCATTGCAGAGAAAGAAAAAAGTAATCTGCTGCATTAGAATAGAAACCCTACCATACACTGTTATCAGGCTGTGCCAGGTGCCTCTAGACCCCCTTTGAGAGCACAACCTGTGCCAAGTGTGATGCAGCGAGTCTTCTTAACTCAAGTTTCTGCCTGGATGGATCTGAAAGGAGCTGGGTGTACTGCCTGCTCACCCTGACCAGAGTGTCAAAGCCAGAAGTCATGCATAATTAGACCAGTCATCATAATAAAGATGAGTCCGTAAATATACAGGTGACAGCAGACTTAAGTCGTGTGTGCTACTGTTGAGACAAAGCCTTGTGTGGCTTCACTTCATTGCTCAATAATGAGTCTATTGCTTACAGTACATTTTGTAAAGTTCACAGTGTGTCATGTATGTAAAGTATAAGGCTGAGAGAGGAAATATAGCCATTAATAATCACATTAAAATAGCATTTGACGTGTATTCATGGTTCTTAATTATGCAAAAACGTAAGGCAGTAATAAGACCAGGATCCTTAGCCACAAGGGTTCATTACTGACAACACTCAAAATGAATCATGACCTCCGAGGCCCTTACCAAGTACTGGTAGATGCATGGCAGCAGCACCAGGTCAGTCAGAGTGAAGTACAGTCCTTCTGCAAACACGTGCTGCAGCGGAGGCAGGTCTGTGGTCTTCACTTTCCTGATCTCAGAGTTCTCTCTGGTGGTCATAGTTGGAACTGAATCCACAGACAGCTTGGCCAGAGCCGCCCTGAGCTCAAGTCCGTCACTGACCTGAGGCGATCGTCCGGGCTCGGAGTCCTGGTTCCCTTTGCCTTCAGGGGACTCGTTCTTTTCATTCCGTCTCTGCTCTTGGAGTTTCTGTCTCCGTATCTTGTCGTCATTGTGGACTTTGACGGGCTCCGCGAGCCTCCGCTCTAGGGTGAGGATGGAGAGAGGCAGCTGCTGATATTGATTGGTGGGATTTTTGAGGTGCTCTTCAACAGCAGAGGGGATTCCAATTTCACACAGTCTGGTCCACTTGCTCACCTGAGAGCAAGGAAAGAAAAGAGGTTTACGGTCAAATACCGCAGGTACTCAAAATGGAACATCATTGGTTAATTGTTTATTATTGTGATACGTTATATTCTATAAATATATATTATATTGTATCCGTACAATGCTGCTGACACTTTAAACCAAACCCTAATCAACATGTTGTAATAGTGCATCATATTTCGGCGTCATTACAGTAAAATAAACGTGAATTTGGAATAAAAACTTTGGTAGACAACGTAAAATAGTTTATCCAGTGAGGGCTGGAAATTTCATCAGGTGAGGAATTAGTTCAGAATTGAGAACCACCGACGACTTTCACCCACAACCAACTGAACAACAATGATAATGCTTTATTTTAAAAAGGTGAATATTCAACATCTCCGAGGAAGTCACTGGTGAAGAACGATGTAACGTTGAACTCGACAGTACCACAAGCTGTGGGGCAATTATTTTACTTTTGTTAGATGTATAAGTTTATAAGCTGTTGCAGAATTCCAGAGAAACTTCCTTAAATGACTACTTCATTGAAACCCAACTAAATGTGTTTTCATTTTTCTGATTTACTGTATGCTAACCTGCAGTGGGTTCTATGAGCAATTAATCAGAATGAATCATTTGGAAGTAAATTGAACACTGTCAATTTCCCCTATGATTAAAACCAAATGATGTCCCTTTTCTGAAAAGAAGATAAAATCAAGTGTTACTGGTATTTTGACAGGCTAACACATGAGCATTATGCCACTATGTAATCGGGATTCACAGTAATGATGTCATTATACAGTCATTATATTTGCTCGCACACCTGTACACACTGAGTGATAGATGCTGAGTCAAAGGGTCAAATCTCCTGTGATTTCATAAATGCCTGTAGCCAAAAATGCCCCGGCCTCGCAATAAACTTCACAACAAGTTTTGCTAAAGTTTCAACTTTTTAAAGCAGCCATCTACATCACAAGTAGGTGAAGTTGTGCTAGAAACCCCCCACCATGACCGATGCTACACATCAGGGGACTTTGTTTACTTGCACTTTGATTACGTGTGTCCTTGCTTGCCACTGACCTCAGCACAGGCCTTCAGACAGGTCTTCTTGAAGCCCAGCAGTGCCAACACATCCTTTCTAGAAGGGTCGGCCTCCAGGGCCTTGTTGATGACGTGTCTCAGGACCACCGCCAGCCCTGCCCTGCAGAGCATCCCAGTCTCATCCAGAACTGCAGGCCGACGGCAGCCCCTCACCAACTGGGGCAGAGCCTCCAACTGAACGTCAGACACTTCCAACCCCTCTGGCAGCTGACTCCTCAGTGATTGGGAGCTGGCAGGTCTGGTGAAGACGAGGAACACGTTGAAAGACTTGCACTCGCAGTAGGACAGGAGAAACAGGGCGATGTTGGTGTGCAGCGGAAGACGCGGCTCCTCATTTTGGCAGCAAACGTCTAGAAAGAGGGAGAGATGCTTTCCCTCGGTGTGCTTCATCGTTAATAGTGCTGTGAAGGAAAAAAAAACAAGAGCGAGGTTAACAGGTGACGTTCATTTGCTTTGGAAAAGTGTTCAGGTGTCTTTTCATGAATGGCAGCAAGAACGTGTTGGCTGAGATACAACGTAAGACCCGGTGCATGAAATGACATTAATAGATACTTACAACTGCTTTAGTAATGTAGATATAACACACCGGCAATTTCAATAAAAGCACGTTGTTCACGCTTCCGGTTCGAGCTTCTTCTTCTTCGTCTTTCCTTGTGTTAATACTAGCTTAGCTCCACAGCGCCATCTGCTGCCTGATAGCAACACGTACGAATCAATACTGATGACAAAATATAAAAATGTTACATGCATTTCAATTCCTTAAAAATATAGGTGGCATATTAAATTATTCATTACATATAGACTGGAAACTTATGAAAGATTTTTTTAATAACGCCGATATCCACCCACGGTTCCGAGCGACTAGATTCCGGACATATTTAACGGTTGCACCGCGAACACATCCAGGCGAAGGCTGCTCCCCGGCTTCTCATCTAGGAAGTGTTCAACCCTGAACGTTAGTTGCTCACCAAAACGAAACTACCGAGTGAAGGGGCAGGTTTCTATAAGAAGCAGACTGTGAGGTAACGTAAACCACCTGGCAACTTAGCTTTGTAACTCACAGTTGACAGGAAACGTAACTTTAGCTGCTGTGGCGCTAGGACTCGTGTTTTCTGGTTTGTACCAATATCGTCACAAAGCAACCAAATTAAATCATTATTAGGGTATCAATGTCTTTCGTGCGGGATATTTGTTTAGACCCAACATAGGGGCGAAGTTTAGTTCCGACCACCCTGTTCAGCACATAGTTATAGATGAAGCATCAGAGTGAACACTTGAACAGCCCTGGTTGACCTGTATTGTCTTTCATTCTCTTCATGTTTTTTGGAGGTGGGTGGGGTTATTTCTCCCGATGTCTGCCCTCCTCTCATCTGACTTCAGTTTGTGCAATCGCATCTTCTGTTCTCAGTATTTATGATCGTGGCTGTCAGTGCAAAAGTATGAAAACAATGATTGCATGAGAGACACTAACTGGGTGGGACTATAGGCTGCACTGAAGAAAAACAGACTTACCGATAAATATTTCAATCCTTCTCAATAATGAACGTGCATAGATGATGTTTGTTTTTAGAAGAAGTGGAGTGATTCCAGTTAGGAGGCTGTAGATGCAGAAAAAGCTTTACATCATGGTACAGTGTTGTATTAACTGTATCTGTGTAGATTTAAGCCCTTGAAATGATTGAATTGAAATTTTGAACCTGGAATCAATCTAGTATTTTCCCCCGAAGCTCTTAGCCAAGACAAATGTCAGTCCAAGTGAACACTACAGTGTATATAAGGCATTTATATTTAATACATCTGTCGTTTGTGCAACATAGCTTGTCCTCCTTAGCAGTGGTATTTGATACATGTGTACAGAAGCTTAAAAAGATGACATTATTTTATGATTCCCAGTGTTTCGCCATGGCTGGACCTGTCAGTCTGGAGCTGGATCCAATCTTCCTAAAGGGACTGAGTTACCTACACTCCAAGAGTAAAGACTCGGTTGAGAAACTCAAAGCTTTACTAGATGAGTCCCTTTCAAGAGGAAGTGACTCGTCCTACCGTTCATTCCAAAAAGTAAGGAGCTTATTACGTTTTTGTATTCATTACTTTTCAGTTCTCTTTCAATTTCATTGGACTTGACATTGTTCTGTCTTATCGTTGTGTATTCTCAGGATATAGAGGTGTCCAAGGGGTCTGTGTCAAAACTGAGCTTAAGCAAACAGGACTCAAAGTCCTCCTCAAGTTCCTCATCCTCCAGCAGCAGCAGCAGCAGCAGCAGCAGCAGCAGCAAATCCAGCTTGGAAAAACCCAAGAAAGAGCCAGAAAAGAGGCCTGCAGAGAAGGTAGATATAATTATATATATATATTATATATATATAATATATATATATATATAATATATATATATATATATATATATATATATATTATATATATTATATATATATATATATATATATATATATATATATATATATATATATAATGCAATGAATAGACTCCAAAATCATAGCGTCACTCATAGGCAAGAAAGACTAAGCTGATCCATACAGTGAGTGAGAGAGTAGAATAATCAAAAAGATGGCTATAAATTGACAGTGTTGTTATGACATTGATGTCAACAGGCATTGTCCAAACGGAACTCTTTCTGTCCTACTGACAAACAGGTCAGGGTTGACGTGGCTGAGGTGGACCCTCCCAAAAAGCCTCGTTTGGAGAAACCGGAGAATCGCTCTTCTCCAGTTACCGTTCAGACGAGCAAAGACCTCCTGCCAAACATAAACGACTACGATGAGACCAATGCGGATGACTTTGCGATGGAAATGGGCCTGGCTTGTGTGGTTTGCAGGTACATCTTAATTATTAGCAAATAAACAATGTTTTCTCTCATACGCGAGCTTCCAGATGTTGGTATGCTAAATCTTTGAGACACAAAGGTAAACGTACTAACCTGCAACATGCTTTTCCATCGCCTCAGACAAATGACAGTGAGCATGGGAAACCAGTTGGTTGAGTGCCAGGAGTGCCATAATCTGTACCACCAGGACTGCCACAAGCCCCAAGTCACAGACAAGGAAGTGAACGATCCACGGCTTGTGTGGTATTGTGCCCGCTGCACCAGGCAAATGAAACGTATGGTGAGGAAAACAAATTATAACCCCGTCTTTGTATGTATTTATTAGTGTGACTAATCAGTGTATAGTCATGTTAGTAGTTTCAGTATTGGTATATTTTCTGTCTAAAGCAAACTACTTGTCTGTCCTCTAGGCCCAGAAACCTCCACAGAAGCCATCTCCTGCATCTGCATCATCAGCGCCTGTTGTCAAAGACACGCTGGTGAAAAAGACGGAGCTTAAAGCCAAGCCGGACACAACCAGCACCTTCCAAGCCTTCAAAAGAACAGAATTGAAGGTTTGTGTCAACTACGTATGGCTGTATGCCGCCTTTTTGACCCACAATAATATGTGCTGGTATTACTGGTCTTCCGACCACTCAAAACCCTCACACACAGATGGCAGAAGCGTCCATACAAGGTGCTAAACTGCTCATCAGGATGTAAGCTAATGCTCACAGCCTTCGGGAGCAGTGTAGGGTTCAGTAACTTGCCCAAAGAGACTTAGACATTTTAGACAAACTGCTCTAAAAGGCAGTCGACATGAATCCCTGCTAAGAACAATGAGCAGACGGTAGACATTAGAACACTGACTTCTGTTGCTCGGGCAGTGTTCCTGTACAGTATCATTTCAAAACATTTCAAGAGTACTTTCACTTATCAGGAGTTCACGATGGGGTTCTTTTCACTGCAAACATGTTGCCTTTTTAAGTGAGTGATTTAAATTCAAGTCAGTGTGGGAGTTTGGCTCGAGCAAGTTGAGTCATTGTGTAGCCTGCAGGTAACTCTGCTGATTGACATATCTTGATGAATATGTATTTGCTCTACTACACAGCGATCCGAAGATATGTCAAAGGATAAGGCTGGTGTTCAATTTAGTTTTTAGTCCCTTGGAAAGACCAAGGCCTACACATGTTAGTCCATCTCTCAATACCTTCTTCTTACTGGTAATGGATCAGACTTTGCTGCACAAACATCCATCATAAAAATCCTCTCCACCACAACGTATTTCTTGGTAACCTATAACATGAAGCAGTAGAAAAGATGGGTATATACCAACGCTAAATGATTACATTAATGAAATATGGTAATGCGCAGGTATGATATGCATCTAAAGTTAAACCATCTCCCCTGCCATGAAATGGTAAATGAGCTTCCATCAACAATAAAACCCTTTCTTCTTTTTTTATATATATATATATATATAAATAATCTCTCAAACATACCTGCAAACCTAAATTACAGTCTTTTTAAAGTAAACTCCTTTAATGAACATTTAATTAATTAGTTGGTGTTTGACTTCAGAAATAAAGGTGTCTTCTCAGGATCTTAATCTCAAAACTTTAAAAGTTGTTATTGCAATATGACAATGAAATTTGAGGCTCTGTTGAATTTATGTTGTGATAATTGGGGTAACTTTTTATAATTTCAGGCATCCACAACATCAGCCAATCCCACCAGCAGCAACTCCACCTCCTCAGGCAGCGGCCTTACAGGCTGGGCTGCATTTGGCGCCAAGACGAGCCCATCTCTAGCTGCCAGCTCCAAGCTAGGTTCCTCGGGCCCGAGTGGGAGCCACAAGACCTTGTCCGCTCCTTCTGGCCAGAAACCCGTCGGGCTGTCTGGGCTAGCAGGAGCCAAGTCAGGTCTTGGGAGTGCAAAGACACCCGGGAGCGGAAACGGAAACGGCTCTAGCCAGGTGCCTCTAAAACCTCCTCCACCACTGACTCTGGGTAAGCAGCCTCTGAACCGTTCCTCGAGCGGCGAAGGTCAAGGCAAGGGGCCGGCTTCGTCAGGGGCCGGCTCCCCGAGCGGCTCAAGTGGAGGAGGGAACGGAGGCAATAACGGAGGAGGTAACGGGAATAATGGGAATGGGTCAAAAGCTGCACCAGGGGACAAAGCGCCAACATCCCAAGAGTCCCAGCTCAACGCCATGAAACGGTTACAACTGGTGAAGAAGAAAGCAGCGCAGAAGAAACTGAAGAAATGAGTCGAGAGAAACAAAGAGGGGGAGGAAGTGTGAGGGAGTAGAATATAAATGTGGAAGTAGTGCCAGAGCGTTGTGTTTGTATGAAAAGAGCAACTGTACATGAGTAACACCGTGTAATTGTATAAATGCTGCTGGACTGTGTACGTACCTCGTTTTGTCTTAACACGTATGACCGTTGGAAAAAGTGTCACTTTTCTTTAACAAACATTAAATCTCTTCTTATAAACTGACTTTGTCGTATGTAGTGTCCTTGAATGTGTATCATTATATTCTGCGGGACAAATGGAGACTGGATCTCGTTTATTCATTACGTAATTGTTCAAATATAAATGACTTCATAGATTTCTTCATTTCACATTCAAAATATACACTTTACATGTATGAATCGGTTCACATTAAATAATTAACTTCGATTATAAACTCACCAATACTGAGGTAAAAAAAAGTGCTCAGCACAGTGCCCTGTATGTATTTTCCTTCCATTATTTATGTTAATCACAGATTCCTGGTCAAGTCCCATCGGTGAGCTCTCTTGTTATAATCTTCTGAAGGCAAAGCAGATTCAACACTGTTGGTATGAGACATAAAAGAGCTAGTGTTACCCGGTGCAATTTTCACTTTCACCAAGCAGACATGTGACATGTTTTACACTCAGGATTATTTCAATTAAGTGAGTTTGCTTGAAATGCCACAAATTGGTTTGGTTTTCTGGATATGATATGCATAAAAACAGTGCCTCTATGCGTAGGACATCCTGCCAAGGTAGTTGGCGGGGACGTATCCCTTCTGTCCGTTAGCCTCAGCTAACCACCAATCCTTATTGCCTCCCAGGTCACTGAACTTAAGGATGCGGACATGCTGGTACTCCTGCAAGGTCAGCTCCTGGTCACAGCGTGCTTGAAATGCATGCACGGCATAGAACTGTGGAAAGAGATGCAAATCAGATGTAATCAGGGGCAAAGCAAATTAACAGCAGTGTGTGTGTTTTTTGAAATAGCACAATCTGAATTTGCACTGACATCATTAAATAATATTTAAGTGTATCCTCCTATACATCCAGAAGGTGGCACTGTTTATTAGCTTTCCACGTGGACAGAATGTTGCCAGCAGTCAATTTACAATCGACTGAGCCGAATCAAACTTCATGTTTTAAGACCAATAACTGTGTCGTGTTATGATGAAGATCAGAGTCATATTGGGTAGTCGTGTGTGTGTGTGTGTGACAGCACACTGTCATCATGTAATGTTATTCACCCCATTTCATTTCAATGCAAGCTAAACAGAGACAGTACTGGCTGAGCAGAGGTTTCCTGGCCCTCTGTAATAACACCTCTCAGATTTAACAGGTGGAGTCTCATATGTGAGGAAGCACTTATGGCCAGTTTAAGGTGAGCCGTTATTTTATTGTAATTATGAGGTTCATGTGGTGTGTGGTTTGATGCGTTTCAGTTTTCTCCCCTATTTTCTAGATCCCTGATACTGCTCGGATCATTTGAAAGTGTTTGTGCACATGAGCATGCTTGAGTGAGGCTTGTAGTGTTTCTGCAACTGTTGATTTTGCAAACCTCACCGAGGACATTCATCTTCTGGACATTGACTGTTCTCAAGCTCACAACCAAAGCTGATCAAAGAAATGTTACCTGTCCCTCGTGTTCTAAACACTGCAGTCACTTACAATGACATCCACACGGTGAAAGAACACTTAAAAAAAAACCCATGCAGGCCACCACACACACCTGCTGAGCCTCCGTGTCCTCCAGATTGTCGCGGCTGTCTGGCTCCCCCTGCAGTCCAGAGAGGGTTGAGCCACTGTCAGTGGTGTTGAGGTTGAAGCTGCGCAAGCTGCTGCTGCCACTGCCTAACACGAACAGGCTGAGGTCGTCGAAGTCCTCATCCACCATGGCAGGCGGCTGCTGCTGCTGCGGCTGCGGCTGCTGCTGCTCTTTTGCCCTCTGACCTTTCCGCTGGGAGTCCCTCAGAGGGTTGTACTGCTTGAGGAATGTGGAGTAGACATAGCCCTGTGCACCTAACAGTGACACAAAGGGGCAGTTTGTCAAGATGCCTGACCTTTCTGAGTTCATTTTAAAGGGGTTAGTTCTGTCAAATTGAAACAAATAAATCCTCACTTCCATCGAGTGTTATCCAGCAATGCAGATAGTTTAAAGTAGTCCAGGTTTCAAGATATGATTCTCTTACATTTCCTCGATCAGACACGTCAAACACTGAAAATCACACATCTCTCTTCAAAAACAACCATTTTTGTACAAACTAGTTCTTCGGTAGAAATGAGTTCCAATAAATAATTCGATCTGTGGATTGTCCAGGGAAATTCTTCCGGACGTTTTTCATATATGTATATTTTTTTATTTAAGCATGACAATCAAAATTCCATTCACATCGTAATAAGGAGGAGACAAACCTAAGAGGCTGACCACAAAACCCGAAAAAAAACCTTACTCCTTCACTCCTTCACTTGGGTTAACCTTTAAATGTCTAACAGCAAGGTAAATACAGGGCAAACTGCACGTCATAAGATATTTTCCTTTGTTTATCAAAAAACTGCTTCACAATTCATGTTTTTAATACACTATATGGGACTACATGCCTTAAGGCTGTAAGGCTTTGCATTTGCTTACACAATCTTAAATCCATATCAGTGAACCGAGGAATGTGTAAATCTGAAGCAAGCATATTCACAGTGTTGATATCAACAGAAGGATGAATAACAACTTCCTGGGAATGCTTCTAATCCCAGAGGAAAAGACAAGTCTGTGAAGAATGTACTTCGCACCAAGAAACATGCACACACTTTTTTTCTAGAGCTCATGAAAAAAAAGAACTTGTTATTGCCGAATACAGAGAGGCGTGCAAGCGTCATCTCTCCGTCCTTGTTTCCCCAATACCCACAGGGAGAGTCTTTGTACTCTAGGCAATGCTGCTTACAACACGCTGAGGTTTGTTCCAAACAAGACATTGGGATCTCAGGTGCCTCTGCAAGACGTGGAGGGGAGATGGAGACAAGCTATGACGTTGGCCCTGTTGAGAGAGGCAACCATCTCCAGAGGCAGGCAAAGAGGAACCAGCAACCACGACATCACAGGAGCCCCCGGGACTAACTCTTGTGTGCTGACTTGTCAGTGTCAGAAAGTAAAGTTTTGTGTGTCTACACAGCCTCAGTCATCGAACAGATGCAGGTGTATATTCACAGAGCAATGTGTATTAAAGGAGACCTACACCAACCATATACCTGCAGGTGATCTGGTGTGATAACTTAATTCACCTTTTGTGTCTTACTAACAGAATGCGCCAAGAGCTACCGCTGCCTCATGGGTCCTTTGCACACCACGCACACCACGCACACACACATGCACACACTTGCCTCCAGTGTGAACGAGCCAGCGGCTGCTGCTGCCTAATGGGTCCGTGTCCTCCAGCAGGGCTACCAGCTCTCCCTCCAGCAGGCTGAGGTCCTGCTCCTGGCAGCCGTTACACTTCCTCTTCAGCTGGTGCAGGCGGCTCAGTGGGTATTCTGCCAGCAGCCAGGCTCGCTGTTCCTCGGTTTGATGCTGCACCTCTGGCAGCTGGAGGACACAGAGGGTGTAATTATTTGAAGTGGGTCTGGTTGTGTGGGCACATGTAGGCACATTGTTGGTTATCATGGAGATTATTCTAAGGAGGGCGGAAGGTAAAAAGCTCCCGGCGGTCGGAGAAATAGATCCGCTCACATGTCCGAGCACAAGCACGCTGTCATATAAGAACTGGTCGATATGCATGTGGGTCTACACCTACACACATATAGATTAGTCTCAGGGGATTGATACCTGGTGGAGCTTTGGGTTTCCAAGAGCCCCAGTTGATCACAGCACTGCCTTTGATAAGATTTATAGCTGTTCATGTTTGGCGTGGAATTGGTTAAACAAACTACAGGAATATGTGTGACTTTTGTTTCAACCTGGAGTCAATGAGAAGTTTACAGAGACTTAAAGAATAAAGCAGGGGTCGAACTGGTACAGATTGCAGACTATAAAGTGCATTTCTTTCTCTAGATGTGAATAATCTCTTCTAGATTATTTCCACTTTCTTACTGCTATTTTCTTGTCTCGCTGTCTCTCAAAGCTGACTTTCCGCTCCATCAACTTCTGTGCGTTGTCCTTGACAAAGGTCAGATTGTTCAGCTCATCCATGATGCTGTTCTGCACTTCAGCAATGTTCGACAATGGAGCCTGAGAAGACAAACGCGACACACTTTAGCTTCAATACTGAACAGACTGAAAAGGAATGAGTGTTATTAATGTGTGGGATCCTCACTGGTAGCTGCTGTATGGATGGGGAACGGAGTAGTATTTTATCCATCAGCCCTCGGAGCAGGGCCACGAGATACACCACGCAGTTTGTCAGGATAGTATAGGCGGCCATGTTGAACCTCTGCAACTCTTCCACTAGCAAGGCATTGAGAGCTTCGTAGTCCCTCCTGGCGGGACGGGACGCGTCTTCTGACACCGGCGAAGGCGAGGAAGAAGTGGTGGATGACGTGGACGAGGATGAAGAAGAAGAAGAAGAGCGCTCCAGGTGGCTGCAGTAGTCCAGCAGCTTGTCATATCGTTTCTGGATGAGCTTCTGTGGGGCTGTGAACATGCCTTGCAGGGAGGAGAGGGGGGCGAGGACCAACCGCTCCATTCTGTCTTTCTGCAGCAAAAGGTCAACGGGGCAGGCAGATGATGAATAGAGATTTCCAGTATTTCCACTGAGTATTCTATATGTAAACAGGTACTTTAAACATAATTCTGTGTGTTTTTCTATGAATTTCATATATAAATGGCTTGTTTTCAGAATGCAGTAGTTCACACTCATTTTCTCCTACGGGAGACAGCAAAGTATGCCTTAACATTAACCAGAGCTGCTACAGCTTGCTTTTCATGCAGACAAACAAGACGTCGTGATGTTTTTCAGCTTACAGTAATACTTAAGCAGACATTACAGGCTCTGTCTTTCATAGCGTGCAGCATGTAATGGGTAGTGCTAAACATAAAGTAAAAAGAACAGTTTCTCTGGTGAAAGTGTTCTGTTTCCTGAAGTATCTATCAGTTACAGCTGTCATGCGGTCGTTGTAGGAGACACAATGGATCCCCTTTCATACAAAATAAGTCTCTCGATTTGCTTCTTAGAGTGCCATTGCCTTTGTGTCTACACTTATTTAGTAAAGCTTATTGCAGACTTTGGTTTGAGGCTGTGCGATGCAAAGAACCGTAGTCAAAGGTACAGTTATCTCAGAAATGGCCACAGAGAGAAGAGGGCAGGAAAGGGAAGGTGGCAGTTACTGAGGGACCTAGTAGGAAGAATCGAGGCACAGAAGAAGAGGATTAATAAAATGAACAGAAGACAGGTCGCTGTGGGCAAAGTGACAGCTGACTCGCAGTTGGAGGGTGAATCAGAGGTCACGTAGGAATAGGACAGCAAAGCAAGGACAGAATATTTAGGGAGGAGAGGGAGCATCTGGGCTGTAAAGTAAACTATGCCCTGAATAAAACTAATAACACTGTTGTTGTTGTTGTTGTTGTTGTTGTTGTTGTTGTAAAGGAAAAAAAGCCATATCTTACAAAGTGCTTATCGGGGTCATTTCCATTAATGTCAGTAGAGCTGTTTGTGTGATTTTTGTTTGGATCCTTGATGATGTCCTCCATGTCCTGGACATTCTGAACAGCGACAGTCACCATCTCCTGCAGAGCAGATATCAAGGAAAAAAAGTCTCTGAAAGTTAATAGAATAATTCAAAGCATTAAAACACACACGCTTTGCAGTAGGACACGCTAACCTACCTGAGTGTGCTGCAGGTAACATTGAACGTTCTTGGCCAGCTGCCTCACAGCCTTCTCCAGACTCCTGAACAGCTTCTCCTCTCTGTCAAATATTTCATCTCTCACCTACAGACAGAAGAGTTGAAACATGCTTAAATAGCAGCTAAATACCGAATATGCATCTGCCTTACGCTACTAATAACTGCATGAAAGCAACAGTTTGGATATCAATAATGTACCTTTCGGCCAGAACATTTTATTTAAAGCGTCATGTCAACAAGCCTCATAACTTTTATTCCATGTACTCATTTGTGTTGCCGTGAGAGAGTGAGAAGGGAACTGTAAAACTCTTTTTTTGCCGTAGTATGTTACCTGTGGTTCAACTCCAGTGAGGATCTTGAGATAGCCAGCAAACCTGTCGCTTTTCTTCCGTATAGAGTGGATGTTGAACTTGTTTAGTTTGCGCCTCAGTGTGCCTTCATCCTCCAACCTCTTATACTTCATAACTGAGCATGAAAAGAAAAGAAAATTGAAATGGAAGATAATCGACAAAGAACTAACTTTGTTGTCACATGTGTTAGCAAAATCACAAATTTGATAAATAAATACACATCAATGATAAAACACCTGTGTGTGTGTGTGTCACTGTAAAGGAAACATCACCTATGTCTTTGCGTCTCTTGAACTCGTTGATGTTGACGTTGATGATCTTGGCAGCAGTGAACGCCTCGTGCAGCGGGTGATGGTCAGGGTGGTCTTCAGGTGTGGCATGCCACAGCTCCCCGAGCAGCAAAGGGTACTTCATGATCCTCTGGACCGGTTTGATGAGCAGTGAACCCATGTCCAGCAAGTTGGGTTTCCCTCTATGGGAAGAAATGTATTATATACAGGAAACGATTATTGACATGAACGGACCGACAGAACAGGGATTCACGATGCAGAACAAAAACATAACCAAAACTGCTAACCAGGATCTATATATTACAAGATATCTAATGTAGAATTCAGTATATTGTGAATACCAATTCATCATTGAAGGGTACTCACTCTTGGTCGTAGATTTTCCTATAGTTACAAAGACAAAGAACCACAGTCACCAACAAAATAAAAAACAACGTTAAGAATATCAGGAAAGATAAGATAAGATAAGAATATGAGAACAAAAATTGAAAGACGTGACTTGACTTACTTCAGAGCTAATATACATGTGGTGAAATGTTGCTTGATTTCTTCCTCTTTCTCATAGGATTTGAGAGACATGTTGGCATCATCATGATGGTAACAGTAAATCTTAAAGACATCTTCTAAAGCTACCTTCACCTGGATGAAGATATCTCCTTCAAAAAAAACAAATGGGACATGAGATCAGGACATAAACCAGAGCAGTAAAAGTCAACAAAGGTTCGAGTCAGGCAAGTAGTCAAAATGGCATTACCGATGACAACTGCCTCTGGATCAGGGTCAGCTATGGCCTCATGCAGTCTGTGAAGGAGTGCTGCAGAAACTGCACACACTGTCTCTGTGTTGGTGAACAACCTGTCTACATCCACAACCTGATGAAGGACAAGGAAATGAAATATTCCATGCAAATTCATTTTTCTGTCGAAATGAGAACCAGAATCACTGCATAAATAAGCCGTCAGTTATATGAATTCACCTTTATTTGAATATTGCAATGCAGATTCCTGTGGTACATAATGTTTGTATCTCATGTTTCTCGCTGTTGACCAAAGCTGCTGTGTTAGCTACAGCCAATATGATGACATACGTCACACAAATGTTCAATAAGGCGGTGATTATTACTCATATTACTCATACATTTCAAATATGTTTCTATTTCCTGCACTGTGCTGACTGTTTTTGATAGTTAAATGTTATTCGACAGTTCAGTGTTATTTGATAGTTTATGTTATTTTCATCGTTAAATGTTGTTGTTTATTGTTGAATGTTATGCACCTTCCGCCACGACAAATTCCTTGCAGGTGAAAGCTTGCTTGGCAATAAACGGTTCTGATTCTGATTCTGATATATTAAGTCATATACCATGAAGCTCTGGCAAGCAAGACAGGAAGTGAGAAGAAAAAACTAAAAAAATCAAAGAGGCATATAGATAATATTGTCTAAATGAAATGAGTCACACTATACGATTATCAAACACTAAAGTCCACTCAAAAGGATTTTGAACTGTAGTTTCTGCATGCAAAACGGAGAGATATCCACTGTCAGTTGAACATAACATTTTTTTTTCTCTTGATTTGAGCAACAGAGCTTGAGAAAGGAGCATGCCGCAGTAATTGGATGTGCGCTTGTTTGTTTATGCAAAGGGGGCTGGAGTTAAGATAGCTGCTGCTAGCTTTGGATATTCATGCCATTTATAGTTTTAGCAAGGAATACGATTCCTTAACCAATCATTTCAAAATGTTTGCGGCTCAAACTTTATCTCAACAAAATGTCACCATTAAATAACAACACTACTGTAGCAGGTGTAAATGCTGGTGGAGTTGATATCACATTAAACCGCCAAGATTTCATTGGGGGTCCTGAAAAGCACGTACCTGCAGATTCCGTAGAGGCTGGACCACCTCTCTGATGCACAGCTCCATGTCTGTGAGGAAGTCCTTTTCAGTCTGCACGAGCTCCTGAATGACCTTTGCCCTGCGGCTCATCTTTCTGAAACGGACCTCCTCTGGGTCCAGTGCTGGAGAGGGGGGTGTGGACCGGTCGTTTGGTGTCATTTTCTCTGGGAAAAGTTGACATTATCAGATTTGTATCAAATAAAAAGGTGTTTACGTGGCTGGCCAGTCACATTCTTGTGTACTATGACAGCATCTGGCCCAATGAGTCATAAGGGTCAAAGACAATGTATGATATTGTGAGCATACACCTACATGCTGCTGTAAATCTGCAATTTCCCCCAAAAAACGATGTGTTTGCCAACATTTCAAGCCATCTGTGTGCATTATCTAAAATGCTGGTAAACACCCTCCCCCTATGGGCTGTGCATGCTTGGAAAAACCAACATCTCTTCTAAATCATCGGCTTGTCGCCTGAGCACCCATCAGTATTTCACGGTGATATAATTGTTTTGACTCCAGCGCCAAAAGGCCTCACTTAACATGCCAGTCAGGCTCACTCCTCTTTTTTTTTATTGCCCTGCTGTCTCATCAGTGTGTGGCTGCTCTGTGCTTTGCATGGCAGGCAGGAGTGTCTGTTCAGGGAAGAGGGATGCTTCCTTGCTGCCTAATCGACGCCACACACCACTTCCTTCTCTGGGGGGGGGGGGGGGGGGACTGCGAGGCTTGTGTCAGGTTACAGAACTAATCGTGCCGCTGATGTAATGCACCCTCGTGCTCAGGCATTCCATCTGCTCAGACTGGGAGTTTGCGGGGAGGGGGGGGACTGCCACACAATGATTAACACACACCTACATATGCAAGGACACACACACAGTGATTCACACACAAATACATAGACACAGTCATGCCTGCACACACACCCACACACACATACAAACAAATTTACTACCCACCTCAGCTGACTCATTTCACACACGTATGCACATATACATCATACGATTTGACAGAAGAAGTTTAACTTCATGTAGATACTATTACCAAGACCGTTACAGTCTATATTCACACCTTGTATGGGCTCTCATTAGTTTGATTCTGGGTTTGAAACAGATCTCTCTTTTTTGGACACGATAAGCAAAGTAGAGAAGAAAGTGAGGAAGTTGCACCGTCAAAGAAAACAAGCAGGGCAGGTGTAGGGACATTCTTTGTTGCCCCTTTGTTTCCTCATCATTTCATCAAAAATATATATTGTATTTATTTAGTTGGAGGCAACAGTATGAAGGTAGATTTGTGTCTTTATTTTTCAAAAGCAAAAAAAAGTTTCAAAAGCAAAAGAAAGTTCCAAAAGCAAAAATAAAAGTTTTAAAAGCAAAAAAAAAAGTTTCAAAAGCAAAAAAAAAAGTTTTAAAACCAAATATATAAACTGAGAATAATTTATTTGTTAAAAAAATAAAAGCTTTGGTTTTGAAACCAAAAGTTTTGAAACTAAAAGTTTTGAAGCCAAAAGTTGTGAAACCAAAGGTTTTGAAGCCAAAAGCTGAGTTGGGTGTAGTGGGCGGGGCATACGCTGCTGAATGTATCAGGAGTTTCTATTGGTCCGTTTGACTTGCGTCTCGTATCTGCATCAATGATGCAGATACGAGACGCAAGTTGGTCCGTTTGACGTTTGACTTGCGTCTCGTATCTGCATCAATGATGCAGATACGAGACGCAAGTTGGTCCGTTTGACGCACTCCGTTTGAACTCCTGATACATTCAGCAGCGTATGCCCCGCCCACTACACCCAACTCAGCTTTTGGCTTCAAAACTTTTGGTTTCACAACTTTTGGCTTCAAAACTTTTAGTTTCAAAACTTTGAGTTTCAAAACTTTTAGTTTCAAAACTTTTGGTTTCAAAACCAAAGCTTTTATTTTTTTAACAAATAAATTATTCTCAGTTAATATATTTGCTTTTAAAACTTTTTTTTTTGCTTTTGAAACTTTTTTTTTTGCTTTTAAAACTTTTATTTTTGCTTTTGAAACTTTCTTTTGCTTTTGAAACTTTTTTTTGCTTTTGAAAAATAAAGACACAAATCTACCTTCATACAACAGGAAGTTGCAGATGCAATGAATGACAGCGTAGCTGTGGCAGAAAGGTACAGTAACTAGTGGCTGAAGCTGAGTAGAATGGCTCATGTGGTCAGTGGGCAGTACTTTCTCAAGAATGCTAACACTGTACAGATTGCGTTCACACCTGGCTGACTCCTGCAGAGATCTGATCACATTCTGCTTGCAATGCTGCATACAGGGACACCTTACATTTGTCTTTTTTTCCCTTGAGACACATGAATAATCCCCGCTCTGAAAATCTCAAGGAAAACGAAACATTATAAATTTCACAAAGGTAATATTCATTTGAGAGAACATGTTTTTGTGTCGTGATACACATTTCCTTTTAATACTTGATTTAAATGCTTATTGTACAGAGTACCAGTTGAAGCTCTCCTCCCCACATTTCATCTCCTCTGAATGATTGCAAACAATGTAACAGCTGAAAAATATATATTTTTTCAAATCATTAACTCCCATTTCTTCTTTGTCGATGGTAAACGCAGTACACAACACACACACATATAACTGTGAAGTCATACACTGTTCCCTCTGGTAGTTATTAATTAACTGATATGACTTCAAGAAATAGTCACGACACGGTCATCTGTTGTATTAGTCTCATGAAGCTTTGAAATAAATCCCTGATAAATATATATCCACATTTCACTGCAACAAACAAACTGTTTTACTGGTGGAAATGTTAAATAATATAAGTATCAAATTCATGTTTTGGCATTATCATGAAGTGTCACGTGTCTACGTGCTTTCAGCGTGAAAACAGACCCCAGAAACACTGAAAACCTCCACCCGTGAGAAGAATCCTCTTAATGGCACATTAATATTCTATTTTCAATCTGGTTTTCAGCCCTTTTCATAGCTCATTACCTTTTACTCCAACATATTATTGCCACTCTACAAAGTCTTCTGCTTTTTGCCAGCATTATGTCTGGTGAGGTATGGTTGCCGACACACGAGTTCCCATGAAAGTGGATACAAGGCTTTTCACCGTTCAGCCCATTGAATGGAATCCAATAGACGGCCCAAGAACAGAATACAAGGCATGGTGTATCACGTATCGCCAGCAAGAAAAATGACACGCCTGACTTTGCCACACAGCAAAGTGCACAATGGGAAATCTATCACGGAGAATACTGAGAATATATTTTCGAAAGCCTGAAACTGTCTATAAACGATTCATAATAATAATACATTTTTTAAAGAAAGTTGGACATTTATCTTCGGTTAACATTCATGGAAAAAAAATGCATATCAGGCAAAAAAGCCTCAAGATGACGCACAGAGTGAGAAAGAGTTCAGTCCTCATACAACACAAACCCACGTCAAAGTGACCTGCTCTTTGCGGGATTTTCAGACAAATACACATGAATATTTAGTTCAGTACTGTCACTTCATGTGAATTTTGCGCTGGAAAATCATTGTCAGAACCATTCGATTTAGTTACTGTAAATAATTAGACAGAGTGATGTCACGTTGCCATGGTTCTGTGGCTTGCCCAACCTGTCTGACAAGCACATGTGACTGGCTGTCGAGCAGCAACTCACATGTTTCCTCTTTCAGTGATGTCATCGTTCTGTCAATATTTGCGATGGCAATACCACTGTAAATATGGAAGGCAGCTTGTCAGGTGTCAAGCTAAAGTCAAATAGGGCGGGTGATTGGTTTACTGAAGACACCTCCAATTATTTGACAACCCTGCCTGGCATTATGCAGGTTAGTCAAAAAAAACAACCAGAAAGTGCAAAGGAGAACAGAGTGTCTCCATTTCATGTAAACAGAGCAGATGCTGATAAGGCAAGTGTGTGTGTGTGTGTGTGTGTGTGTGTGAGAAAGCTATCTCATCAGTGCAACACCAAGTGAGAGGTAGGTCATGCTATTTTAATGAAACAAGGTGCCATTAATCATTTTGACGTGTATTGTTCACCGGAATGGAATCCTAGAAACAAGTGGCACAGGAAAGCCTACATACTTATGCTGATCAGTAACCCCCTGATGACACAATGATGTCACTCATTTTGCCTGAAGTGCAGCATTCCCAGTCACCAAGTGCACTCTCAGGACAGGTGAAGCCAGTTTTTTTCTGAAATGTGGACACGTGTGTGTCAGTGAAAAGATGAGGTCAGCAGTTGTGATGAGGAAACACACGGCTGCGTTATTATTCCGGCTACTTCTTACCTCAATCAATGCAAATAGTTTTATTGTATTCAATGTGAACCAAACTGTAAAACCAATCGTCAGCCACTTGGAAGTCGTTGGATTAAACTTGGTAATGAACATTTATCTGAACATCCGTCCTCACGCGCCACTGCTGTGTATAGGTCTTGTTTACGAGCTGGTTCTGGAACACTTTTAAAGCCACTCCTCTGTGCCCGAGTTTGGAGCACAGTTTGCATATGTGGCTGCATCCCTGTGGGAGTATCTCCTGCTCAACACATAGTAACACAACAGGTGCCCAGTATCCAGAGCTATAGAGCAGTGCCTAATCGATGTGCATCGCTGACACTGCTGTGAGCTGGGATAATTGAATAAATGTACGCATGAAGGTTTTTTTTTAATACCGTTCATATCTGTCTGTTTCTCTAAATTGCTGTTAAAGCCAATACCCCTTGTTGTGTATGTGTGTGTTGAATGTTTGCCCTGAAGCCATAGATGCTGCTCTTAAAGTTGATCTACAATGGACACATTTGTCTAAAAGTTCTTTAAAGTATGTTATCAACAAGTTTGCAAAGTAAAGAGTTGAGAGACTTTTCCCACTGAGCGTTGGCTCACGTGTGTATAGATTGTTGCTATAGTTTTGACCCCCAGGGAGGTCATTGGGTGGTGTACCTTTAAGTTTAGCGCTGTACTCCGTCTTGTCAGACTGACTCCTCCTCACCAGCGTCCCGAGGATGATGTCACCTTTGGCCGAATCCTCGGCCACAATAGTGTCCGTCTTCCTCCTCTCCAGGTAACGCAGGAACACAGGCCGGTTCCTCCTCTTTATCACTTTGTCCTTCTCTTTTTCCTTCTCCTTCTCACCCCCGCTGGCCTCAGTGGGTTCCATGGTGAGGCCTTCAGCTCCCTTTCAGAGCAGTCAAGGAGAAAAGAAGGGGAAGAGAGAGGGACAGGAAGAGGGAGAAAGAAACAGAGAGAGAGAGAGAGAGAGAGAGAGGGAGAGAGGGAGAGCCTGGGAAGTGCAACAGGTGCAGTGTTCTGACTGCACTGACTGTCAGCTCTGCACAGGTAATAGAGCTCCTCCCTGCCTACCTGTCATGAGAGCCATGGGGCCACACCTCTCCACTGCTGTGCTCGGCTTCTTCCCTCTTCTGCTACACTATGAACCATCCAGACCTCTCAGGTCATCTGGGACAGGTCTGCATATATACTGTCCCCAGAGAAACATGGAGAAGCAGCATTTAGTTTTAATGCACCATATATCTGGAACAAATTCCCAGAAAACTGCATTTCAGGTGCAACTCTCATTTCTCAAGGCTGAAGACTATTCTGTTTGCTGTTGCCTTTTATTCAGTAAATGATTGATGATAAATGATTACAATGCATTGCTACTTATATTTTTGTCTTATTCTATATTAGCTTGTTTGTTTTTTCTATTCTCTTGGGTTTTTAATTCGTGTTTTTAAATGTATTTAAATGTCCTTTTATAATGTGATGATTTTGCACTTTGTCTTTTATCTTTTAATTGTTTATGTTAAGCTTTCTCAATTGCCTTGCTGCTGAAATGTCCGATATGAATACACTTGCCTTGCCCTCGGAGCATTACATCCATTCAGGGAGAAGGTTTGAGGACAGAGCAATGACCACCAGCTACACTGTAGCTGGTGGTCATTGCTCTGTAGCTGCTACAGTCTTATTTTACTAAAACCAAAACTAAATGGCCTCAAAATAAAGATGCTCACAATATTAGACAATTAAGTATTCATGTAAATGGCCAGGGTCCTGTAAATCCTGTAAAATCATACTTGCCATTACAGAGACACAATGAATAAGTGAATTCCAAATCAAGTCGGTTGAACATTTCATTTACACTCTACTCTACTTTAATTGGAGGCATGACACTAAAGGTTTCACATCACTATTGAACTTCAGCCAAAGTGCAAAGAATGATCAAGGACATGAAGCTGCTGCACTCGTATCTGTGTTGACTAATTGCTGTGTCAGGTTTGGGGGTTTTCAGTGGTTTTGAAACAACGGGGGTTGTTTGTCAAACTGTGATAATCACATTGTCATATTACGACACAAGGTGTTTTCGAAGTCTTTGTTTCTCTATAAAAACCCAAAACATTTACACTCATAAAATGTCATATCTGGTTCGACAGGTAATTTATCAACACACAATGATTTCTGGTCATAGCAACCAGATACCGCCTCCCTCGTAAGAACAATGAATGGATGCGTTTCCTCCCCATTGAAACCACAGGTAATGAGCACACCCATTGTGTTTTCAGATCACTGTGCTGATAGCACACCTGTTTAACTTCAATAGACTAGTAAACACATTTGGCTCTCAACTCATCAACATAAGACTGTATATCTCACACTGCATTGTCATCATCATCAGTGTGTAAGAAAAACTCAAGAATGAAACAATTTAACATCCATTAATTGTCTTCTCTGGTTAACAAGTACAGTTATATTATTTTCAAACACAGCGAATGTCAATGTTAGCAGTATTATGTAACGAAGTGGACTTGGTAAACCATGCTGAGCAATCACATGGTCTCCATACAAACATGAAAGTGAGTAAACAACGTTATATCCTGAGTGCTGTCAGCGTGGCCATATTCATTGTTTTGCCCGAAAGAAGCTCATGTGACATAGTGTCACTCAGGGAGTGGCTTTTCTTGACCTGCTCAAAGAGAGAAGTGTACTCTCTCTCACACATGAGGCAAAAAAAACGTCAGGCTGTGCAATAAGTCATTAAACTTATACTGCCCACAGAATACAATTCTGCTTCTATGAACTACTTTGTATTAACAACTAATCTGATGATTATTTAACATTAGGGGTGTAACGGTTCACAAAACTCACGGTTCGGTACGATACAGTGGAGCCACGGTTCGGTACGTTTCGGTACAGTAGAAAACTATAAATGCCAGAGAAATGTACTTGATTTTAAAATATATTTATTCATTACAACTAACATCATGAAGTTATTCTTTGAACAATGATGGAACTGTACCTGAGTGACTCATCTTCTGGGGTGTCTTCTTAGCAACACATAAGCATAAAAAACAAAAACTGCTCCTTAATGTTATGTAGTATTGTTACTTACATCTTGCAAAAGAGATTTTTAATCTCAATGGGACTACCTGGTTAATTAAAGGTGTTTTTTTTTTATTCAAACGTATTGTTCGGTTCGTCATGCGTACCGAACCGTGAGCCTCGTACCGAACGGTTCAATACGAATACGCGTATTGTTACACCCCTATTTAACATATATTGACAATTAATTATTTCCCCCAGCGAATGATTGATTCTTGCTTGTCAATTGACTGAAATCAGGTGCCGATTAATTTCATGTTAATCAACAAATCAATGAGTTCAACGTGGTGGTTTCCCAAATTTTTTCCATTGTACTTCAAATTACAAACTTTACAACACAGTCCCAAAAATGCATGTAGTATGAAATACAGTCAAACAGAGATAAATTGTCATTGTAAGCTGCTGTTTCAGAATGATTATGACCACACCAACAGTATATGTTTTCAGCCAACAAACAAACATGCTAAAAGAAACAAAAGCTAACAGGACCTGTGTTTGTTTGGTGAGACAAAATAACAAAGAGATCCTTATTTTGTCAGCAGCAGCGGGGTGAAGTACAGCTGCAAGAGTGAGCCAGGTGAGTGAACGGGGAAAGGGAAAATAAAAACACACTCATGCCTGAAACGGTGTCTTTTACAGCCACAGACTTTTAGTGCTGGGCACTTGGGCACCATCGCTGGAAGGGTCACGGTTGAGTGCTTTGCTTATGGACACAGAAATGGAAGGAAGGAACGCTCTTCTCATTCGGCTCTCCATCCAGATTTTCCAAATCAGTACAGAGATTGTAAACTGATTCAATACATTTTTAGAATTAAGCACATTGCATTCACAAAAGAAAAAGAAAAATGACACATCATGTAGTGTTAACTGAAACACAGAAATTGAAACACATTGAATGAATAGGGTTTTGTGCTCAATCAAAACTGTTTGGCATCAAAAGCAAGCAACTTTTTATGGCTGCCATCAAGGTTGCTGGGTGTTTGTTTAGGACACAATGGATACATACGGACTTTGATCTCATGATGTATTGTGCAGATAACCACTAAATCCATTAACTTCAAGTCATAAAAACAAAAGCAGGGGGACATTAAAGCAAAAGCAACAGTGACCTTTATGGTTGTTCACACTTAAGTTATTGAGCATGGAGAAACAGGCTACGTTGTAAAAAAAAAAAAAACACTGCACAGATGTGCATTTACCTAATGTTAGTGACAAAAGGTTCTTGTACCGGCTCTTCTTCTATTGGAAGTAACTATAGTGCCTTCATAGAGCATGTTTTCATGTCTGTTAGCTGTTTGATGGAAATATAATAGAAAACAAAGGGAAAAATAGATTCAACAAGGATTAAAGGTGCACACCAACACAATTAAGAATCCCTATATGTTATTTCCATGGCTTCGGAAAGTTCATTCAATATTTGTGAACATGATCTTCTCTTTCTCAAACCCGGAAACCAGAGAAGTAAATCTCAAACTTGTGAGGTCATCAAGTAGAAAGTCTGGAGCTGCTCCTTAGACAATGAATAGGAGACCAACGACCCGCCTCTACAAGCTCCGCAAACCATCTCTGCGGCTGCGAGCAAGCTGTTCCGCAGGAGTATAAATTAGGCATTAGTGTCATCTTTGGGTGCATTTGTAAATCCAATCTGATGCTCGAACGAATTAACGAACGGGTAAATTAAAATGGATGGAAGACAAACTCTCCAATCGTATAAAGCAAAAGCAAAGCCTCTTGTGCAAGAGTTTGTCGCCAGTGAGGATGACAATGATTAGGATGAGACATGAGACTGTACCAATGAATAATATACGGAGCGCCCACAAGTAGCTAACACATTCACTTGCTAATGTGTAGAATGAAGTAGAAATACTTCTTTACTGTACTTAAGTCGTTTTTTTTGGATATCTGTACTTTACTATTCATATTTCTGTTGACTTTTACTTTTACTTCACTACATTTTGCAAAGAAAACTGATACTTTTACTCTGATACATTTCCCCTGAAACCTTCGTTACTCGCTACAAAATCAGATCTATCTTCAGAAACAAATGAATCATGAGAGCAGCGTCGGGGACTGTGGTGGAACACAGACTGCAAGCAAGCAGGTTTGTGAATCAGTGGTCCGAGCTTGCAAGTTAAATCGTTGGTTAATCACGTTAATGCACAAACAAGTGCTCTCAAAGCCGCGGTGTTTTGATTCCCAGTGATGTCCAGGATGCTACATGTTGTCGCTATAGCGAGCGACAACATGAGTAGAATTCCACACAGGACGGGTGGGATGAGGAGAGGTGGATGGGTCAAATAAACACTGGTGTTTCATCCAGGAGGCCGCAGTTTGTGCCGTGTGTGAAACGAGAAGCCAATGTTGATTTATTTGCGACGTGACTTCCGTACTTAAGCAACGCCACTTCGGTAGATATTTTAACGTAAAGCACGATCTTTTCCTAAACCTAACGAAGTAGTTTCATCACCTAAACCTTAGTTGTTTCCTGTGAAGATGGAAGTTTATTTTGAAAAGACAGTATGCATGTAACAAGCCAAAACAGACTCATGTTGCTGGACTTTTGCAGGAAAAACGCACGAAAAATGAGGAGTACTCATCTAATGCTAATACAATGTAGCTGCTTTACATTCTAATAGAATGTAAAGAAGTTACATTCTAATATAATGTAAAGAAGCTACATTCTAATACAATGTAACTTCTTTACATTCTAATAGAATGTAAAGAAGCTACATTCTAATACAATGTAACTTCTTTACATTCTAATATAATTGTCTTCTGAAGATGAACAGGGCATTTTTCAGTTTCAAGTAATGACTGGGTTGTTACTTTCGGTGCTGCTTTAGTATTGATCATGTTTTGATATTTGAGTCATGTTGTGGATGATCAGATGGAGTTATGATGGTAGCAGTCGCCCAATTGCAGATTCAGCTCGAGCAAAACCTTTGCCTATTGTGTTCAAATCAGGCCCACAGGAGTTTACAAGGCAGGTGTCCTTTCTCAAAACACTGACCTGATGCATCAATATTTTTTGCTGAACATAACATTATGCATTTGCCCTCTACATCCTCTAGTCGGAATGAGCATACTTATAAACGCACTGTTACAACTCCTTAGTGTCATATTGCTTTTCGGAGAATTATGATGATAAGTTCATAGTAGATGCAAAAGTATACTTATTTACAATATATTATGTTGAACATTGTTGCTCCTGAATGGATCACAGCCAACCCAATTATGTTCAACACAGCTCCATGTCCTTGGTCATGGTGCCACAGCACTTAAAAGAATAAACTTCATAATTCTCAAAATTCTGACCCTTTGCTTTTTTATTAACAGCATTTACTTGTATTTTTACTTTCAATACTTAGGTACATTTAATATCAGAAAATTACTTTTGATACTTAAGTACAATAAATATCAGACACTTTAAGACTTTTACTCAAGTAGTATTCTAATAGGTGACTTTTACTTTTACTGGAGTAATTTTCCAGTAAGGTATCTTTACTTTTACTCAAGTATGGCTTTTGGGTACTTTATACACCACTGCTGTTGTTACAATCTACAAATTATATACCATATGTTCAGCCTGGACTGCAAAGTCAATGCTTTTATTTTGAAAGCATCTCTCCGGAAGCTTCAGTTTCACTCTGGCGGACTTGACACTACTGGACGTGGCGGAGTCCAAAAACAGGAAACAGGAAACGAAGAGGAAGAAGAAATGAGACCGCTGCTGCGCTGTCCGCTCGGCTGCTTGGCCACAGTTTTCGGCTCATTTTCCGCTTCGCGAAACAAACTCGTCACACAAGCAGCAGCGCTTCCTCATCTGTTGTATTTCAGAAACACGATGCACTATCAAACGGAGGAGCGAGGACGCCCCAATTCACACGACTACCGGATTTATTTTAGTAAGTTATTCATCGCCACCATGGGAGGAACCTGTATGTCCTCTGCGTTTCATAGTCTATAACGGTTTAGCACCGGGGTCCTGTGTCGGACAGGTAACCACTGGTCGACCTCCAGGTAAAGGTAAACATGTGACCTTTGAGTTGCAAGCACGGTGTTGTCTAGGCATGTGGCGCTCTTACTACAGCGCTTTTAGTGTGAAAACACCACACGCGTTACAGTTTCCTGCAGGGTGGCTAAGTATGACGCAACTTCCTGTTTGGGTGATCACATGTATAGTGTCCACACACAAACAAAACCTTTTGATGAACTGGTATTTTCTCATCGACAGTGAAATTTGTATCAGATGAAGTTACACTCATTTAACTCGCATTAAAGACTAATATTATGCAGCACAATATTAACCTAACAAAATATCACATTGTTCGGTTTCCAATATGAATAATTTGACTGTATTTTGGTTCTGAATGCAGGTGTTTTAATTTAAACAAGAGATAGGATTAGTAGCATGAGCAGCAGTGTAAATGATGTCAAGTATAACCAGTAAAACAACAGTAAGGATGCAAGGTGTCACTGACAGCGCACAATTACAAATTTAACTTGCCATGAATTGAATCTTAACTCAAGGTCTACTTACCAGTAATTATGTTTGACATATTATTATTATTATCCATTTGATGTACATTTTATGTACGATACAGTCTTCTGGGATTTCTGTTTCTATGTATGGAGGTTTTATTTGACATTTTATTTTTTCCCATAGAAACCTCTGAAGGAAAATACATTTCACCATTCCATGACATCTCCCTTATAGCGGAGACGGAACAGGTAACTCTTTGATAGCAGAAGTTTTAGTTTCCACTTATTAAACGGTATAAACATAACATTCATATACTTTTTTCTTTTAACAGGACAATGATGTGCCAACTAAAAAGCCCAAGAAGAATGAGAGTGAGGTACGGTGACATTCAGTTGTAGCACCTGCAACAGTAGAGTTCAGCATACACTGCATAAAGCTTTCTTTTGTGCTTCCAGGTGCTCTTTAACATGGTCGTGGAGGTGCCTCGATGGTCAAATGCTAAAATGGAGGTAACAAGGCTATAGATACAATTGTACCTCACTTTTAAAAATAATTTATTTGATTATTGCACTTCTACTACTACTGCTTTAAAAAGGCTGAGATTGATATGTTTACGTAAGAACCGGTGTGTCAACTTTTATTCAATGATAGTCCATTATATATTTTCAAAAAAGTTAGCGTACTGCAGCTATTTTATTTATTATTTGATGTCTAAATTGACGATACCTGACTTACTGTCACCAAGAAATAGCTTGACTACAAAGTCCAAACTGAGCATCCAGTTACGAGCCTTTTCCTGAGTTAGCACGCACTCACACATACAAACACACACCTTCATTAATGTCTCAATTTCCAGATTGCAACTAAGGAACCGCTGAACCCGATCAAACAAGATGTAAAGAAAGGAAAGCTCCGGTATGTTGCCAACATATTTCCCCATAAAGGCTACATTTGGAATTATGGGGCGCTCCCACAGGTGAGGAAATGCACCGTATGAAATAAGCTATTCAGATTTTGTTTTTTAGTCAGTGACTGATGCTGCAATTTAAAGATTATTATTTAGTTTTTATGGAAAAACTGAATGTAGTCCACACTCTTTATTTATATTTATTTATTTCGCATTTATTTATCAAGTCAGGAAGCTAGTTGAAATGATTTCTTACATGTTTCTGAACTGTCTCTTGGTAAAGACATGGGAGGACCCGAACCACACAGACAAAGACACAAAGTGTTGTGGTGACAACGATCCCATTGACGTCTGTGAGATCGGCACCCAGGTAAGACTTAGGTGTGTGTGTGTGTAGATGTCATTCTTTGTTTTCACTGACTTTATATAGACGTTTCAAGATTTATTAATTGTGTGATTAATTCCTTTGACTGTTTATTTGTAATTTGCTGGTCTGCTCTTCAGGTGTGCTTTCCAGGTCAGGTGATCCAAGTGAAAGTGCTTGGCATCTTGGCCATGATCGATGAGGGGGAAACGGACTGGAAGGTCATCGCTATCAATGCTCAGGACCCAGATGCCAAAAACCTGAATAGTGCGTGCTTTTCACAGATCATAGATAATATATAACCGTCAACATCTAAAAACTGCCTTACACTGACCCATCCTCCATCCTGAAGAAATTTAGTTCAGGAAACCGGCTGGCACGATCATTTTGGGGGATCTTCTTAGCAGAAATGGAATACAATACATTCTGTTTTCATTAGTGTATAATCACCTGAAACTAAGAGTCATGTTTTTTGTTTGCCCTTCATATCTACATGGGGAGTGGTTCCTCTTCACCGCCGTGTTTCCACAGTCGCCCAGAACAGACAAACCCAACACTGGCTCTAGAAAGGGCCTTTCACGCTTTTAAGTTACCTGTAGGCCACCGTAGTTCTCTCACACGCCTGTGAAACTGCTGTAACGCGAGCCGCAGGATGAAAAAAAAAGTTGCAACCACACCGCTAGATGCCAGCAAATCCTACACACGGTCACTTTTAAGATACAAGTGTCACTACTGGTGAAGACGAGCTGCCAAATCAATCTCCAGGATTTGTCAGATGTGCCCTCAACCACAAACTATAAATACGGTGTTAATGTACCTGCACTGCCCGGTTGAGATTCAAGTGATTGAATTTGAAAATATAAAATAAAAGAAACATTTGCAGATCCAATATAACAATCCGGTGAGCAGCTCAGGCAGTAACTTCAGACTTTAAAACACGAACCTAGAACATGCCCTGTGGAGTTTTTACTGTCAACACAGCTTTGTTTACACACAACGTTTCTTATAAAACATTGTGTGTATCCTGAAGGCAGAAAAATTGTTGAATGCCTTTTTTATTTTTTATTTTGTTTTAAATATTTACTCCATACAGCATTTTGCAAAGCCGTTTCTGAATATTTTTAAGGCTGCATTGTTTACAATACAGCTGCAACCTTCTCCTAATGTTGTTTTAATGGGGCATTGCTACTTTAAAATACTACATAAAGATGTACACATTTATCATACTCTTATTTTTGCATTAAGATATATTCCAAATACCAAGTGTGAATGGAGCAGAGTCATATCTTATTCATACCAAGACGATTATAGTGCAGATTGGTCCTCTGTTCTTACGCCGCTGAATGCGTTTATGTTCTCCTCAGGCATAGAAGATGTCTGTAAGAGCCGGCCTGGTCATTTAGAGGCCACTGTCGACTGGTTTAGGAAATACAAGGTGCCCGATGGAAAGCCTGAGAACCGATTTGGATTCAATGGAGAATTCAAAGACAAGGTACTGAGACTTTTGTAACACCAAACACATTACAAAGATAAGACACGGCAGTTTGTTTACTCGGGGTCAGAGTCTATCGGGGTTTTTCGGTGGCTAAAACTGAACGGATTAGTCTTAAAGAAATCAAATGATGTGTTTTTCTCTGATGCCCTCTTAATAGGACTTTGCAGTGGAGATCATTAAGTCCACCCATGAGCACTGGAGGGCACTAGTGCAGAAGCAGAGAAATAGCGGAGGGATTGAATGGTAAGTTGGTGGAGGTGAAACTCCTGCAGTGTCTTTCTGATGTACATAAGTGCAATGAACACGATTGACTTTTTTGATCAGCAAAAATATCTCCTGCTGCGAGAGCCCTTTCAAATGCAGCGACGACGAGGCCAGAGATGTGGTGGCATCGGTGAGAACTTCCATATGCTGCTGTTTTTACAATGATGATGATAGTAAACACAATAATAGCAAGTCGAACTGTGTTCGGGTTTGGTTTGGTAATTGTCCTTTTTAACGTGTGCCACCCCAGGCTCCTGCATTCGACAGCACACATCCTGTCTCTCCAAATGGTACGTAAATATTGACTAACCTGCACTAAATTTGGTTTATTTTAGGTATTATGTGTTTCAATACTGATACTTTTATGTAATTCTAAATCTTCTCTCGCACAGTGGACAAATGGCATTTTGTCTGAAGCCCTAAAGACAACATGGAGCCAACAAAACCTTTTGAAGCAGCTGCATCTTTTGAATGCAGCTGGATTTATTGTTGGTAAGGACTCGTTCTCAGCTGTATAAAGTGCCATCTAAGTTTATTATCCAGTAAAATGTGTCGACCTCAGATTGTTTTATTAAAATTGAGGTTAATTGCAAAATAATTGATCTCCTTTCTATTAAATTGTAAATTCTAATGTATAAGCACTGCAGTATCTTTGGGTCAAATACCCAGGTCCATCCTTGTATAAGACTGAAAGTGATGCAAATATGCTTTAATTTACCTCCAAGGCTTAAATCAGTTCCTGCTATCAACCACAAACACGCCGCCATTTGTATGTAACAATTTCTTTCTGTTTGGGTAAATTAAAAAAATGTATGGTGTGAACACGGCATTACCTCTTTCCACATTTGTCCGTAATTACTAATTTCAAAACTTCAACACGTGGACAATAATGCTCAAGGATTTAGATATTCGTATTAACTTGGAGTAACAAATGAAATTGCTTTAAATAAATATAAATTTTATTAAAAAAACACCCACATCTCAGCAATATCAGGAATGATATAATAAACAGCTTTCAAATAAACTGCATCCATTACATTACAATACTTACAGTATTAATACCCATCCTTAATTCCATTTTTTGTAGCATACCAAACGTTAAGAGAACAAGGGAAGCCTTAAAAAAAGAAAATGACAGGCAAAAAGTTGCACTTTTTTTTTTTACCCCTTAGTGTCTAACTGCAAAAAGACCAAGTGTGTATCAACTTCTAGCTTAACCTGTGAGCCGAGCACATATAGCATACTAGTTCAGCCCAGGAAGTCATTCAAGTAATGTTGACTCTACTCAGAAACACTCTGAAGCAAGTATGGCTATGCTTTTAACCCGCTATATCTTAGACTCCTTGGCTTTCTCAACCACAACCTGCTACTGTAGCTGGGTCCTGCACAACAAAATTTAACATTTTCTTATGTCGAATTATTTTACAAAGTTGGAACAGTTAAAAAAAAAACAAAAAAAAACTAGACCGTCTAATGTCTGCGCGAACAGGATGCTATCACTGTAAACATTGCTGTGACAGTGAGCATACATTTACAGACTTCCTGGATAATCTAACCATGATCATTCTGATAACCTGAAAGAATATTTAAAGATATGAGTATCGCTGATTGGGTAGCTGTGGGTCAATTTGACAGAACAAGAAGAACCTACATCAACATCAAAGAATGAGTTGTATTCCTGCAATGCAGGTTCCTGGTATGTACAATGTGACATAATTTATTTAATTTTTTTTAAACACATTTACAATCTATTTAAATAAAACGTTTTGTAATTCTTTATTACATTTTTTTTTTCCTGAAAAAGAAATGAAGTGCTTTCAGAATATGCATCTGTTGAAGAGTGGGGTAAGTTGTTACTATAACATGACATTCCACTATATATCGCGTTAATTAAATCAAATAGACAGGGAAGAAAAATCATACAATTGCTTAGTGGTTATAAATAAATTTAACTATACACAGGCACAGAGATGTGCAACTACGTTAATCACTCCCCTGGTCTTGTCTCATAGCTAAAGCAAATACATTGCTTTTTACTTAGTCAATGTCATACTTTCCCTTTAGTCAACTCAGTGCATATATGTTCAAATTTACTTTTAAAAGATTACTTTAAAATATAAGTAAGAAATTGCAGGAAAGTACTTTTATCCTCACAAAATATTTTTTTCTCTTTGTGAAGTCGACAAGAATCAGATTCAGGATGCAATGGCAAGTACCTGAATGAAAAAACTACCAGATGAATACAGGCGATGAACACAGAATTAGTTGAAAATGTCCCTGATTTTACAGTAACATCAAAGATTTAAGTTCAAGTAATACTTTCTCGCAGATTGACAAGAAAGTAAGAAATTAACTGTTATGCCTTTTGGTGGCCTGAAGTTGAACTGTTATTATTTTGAAAGTAATATACAAAGGAAGAAAGAAAAATATGTTATAATTCTATTGCTAAACTAGTTTTGAGGTATATGACGGGTTTGTACTGTACATTATTTAAAAGCCTTCCTGCTGTCCAAAGAGTCTCACATTGTATGTTTCACACACGTATGTAGGTTGGATAGCACCTCATGATCAGTTAAACCCAAAGAAATACAATGAAATAGGCCATTAGCATTCTTTACAACACAAAATCTCTAACAGTAATTCCAAAAAGGGAAATAAATTTACTGTACAAATCTCACCTGTTTATCTTACAGTTAGATTACAATAGTTAAAGACCCCACAGCAAGCCAGCTGCCCTCTGAAACAGACACTGGGCTTACCCTGTTTCATGTTCCTCAGTGTATAAAAAAACACATTTCCTAAGCACCACAGACACACAACTACATGTAATATTCACAGTCCAGGTTTGTTCAATGAACCTACGGTGAGGAACATAAAAAACAGTCGTTGACGACAAAGTAAACCTGGAAAATAGCACAAACATACTGTTTTTTCCCCTCAAAATGTTAGAAATGCACCATGAGAATGGCTCAATTTACAGTATAAATGACAGGTAAGCTAAAGAAGCACCAACACAAAGATAGTTTAAAAACATCTTTTAGCATCAACTTGAAACGGTTTCATGGATTGCTCACACTGTTATAAATTCATCAATTTAATTTCAGTGATGCTTAGAAATGAATTACTCTCAATGTAGTAAGTATAACCCGATTTTATGATTTAAAGGTATCACCAAAACATTTAACTAGTATTATCAAAAAGTGCCCGAAGAACCACTGACTTGCCAAAAAACATTATGATGCTGATCATTTGATCGTGGGATGATATTTCCGGAGTCCTGTTCATTGGACGTCACTCGTAGAGTGAGTTATGGTCATAGAGTGAAGGCATTTGAAATAAATGGTTATAACCATACACTTTAGCACCGTGAATGTTGTCATTGACAAAGTCAGTGTTTTATGCCAAGAGTACAATTTTGTAAGAAAAATAAAGCCACAAAAAAATGAAAATTTGTTTCCATTAAAAATAGGTCCTTGTGTTTCAGACTGAAAGCACCAGAGATGTTGAGTGTGTATCTTGCAAAAGTTGTCGAACAAAAATAAATACATCCTCAGTAGGGTCAACAAGTAAAGCTTGATCGTTAAAGAGGTGAAAGACCTGATGTGAAAGGTCATTTATATCTCATCTGATCACAGGTTCCTTTTCCTACGTTGTTGCAAACCGTACAGATAGGAAGGAGTGTTTAGAAGAGGCCAGTGGTGCTTGTGGTCTTTGTCATAAAGAAAGCACCTTCAATTTTCTTCTTCATGAGTACTTCTTACACAAACTGACTGTAAGGCCCTGTGACCTTGGTGAAGGCGTACGGAGATGTATTGACATAGGTGTTTGTTGTGCACGACAAGGACCCCTCCATTAGTGCCTTGATAAAGCGCTTGTAAGGAGGCTCCCCGGTGGATTCTGACTCTGGATGCTCACGCTTCGCCCCCTTCTTGCCTTTGCTAGGTGTCCCCTCGCCGCCGTTCCTCTCTGCGTCTTCCTCCTTCTCCCGAGCCTTCTCTGCCATCTTGGCTTCCCACAGTGCCAAACCATGCTTGGCCTCATTCATGTTTTTGTGCTGGTAGAAGACCAAGGAGATGCGCGTTGGGTGGGTGCGGTCTGGGTTTTTAACGGGCGTCGTGGCGTGGAGCTCCCGCTTTGCACACTCAATGAGGACTGAGCCGTGGCTCGGTGCCACTGCCACACCACCAATGTCGGGGTCCAAGAAGTTGTGCTCGTTGTCGGACCACACCTCAGGCTTTTGTGGGGTTGTGGGTGTCGGCGGGGTTCCAGGCTCCTGCTTAATACCAGAGCCCATGAGGCTCCCATTAGGCAGACCTAAACCTGACTCGGGGGTAAAACACCCACCGCCTAACTGAGCAGAAAGCATTTGTGGGTGAGGCATACCCATCTCGGTCTTGATTTGCATATGGAAAGGATCTTGGCCCGGGGCGAAGATTTGAGGGCTCCGAGATAGGTAAGGATTTGGGTATCCTCCAAACTGATTGCCTTTGCTCACAGCAGCTGTATAGTCTAGACCTCCATGAGCTGAGGGTGCTCTTGAGAGGGGGTCCATAAACTGGGGGTCTGAGGATCCATTGGGACCATAAGGGGAGTAAGGTCTTATGGGGTGGACTGGCCTCATGTTGCAGGCATTGTAACCATTCACCTGTACACCTGGCTCAGCATACCTCGGCAGATAATTGACCTCATAGCGCTGATGTACACCGTACTGCTGCTCTGAGTAAAGTGCTGGCCGCTGTTGTCGATAGATATCCAGGTGCTTTGGGTTTGAAGCATAGTATGGGTGACAATTGTCAAGGGGCATTCCTCCGTTACATTGATAACCTGGATATGGACGATTTGATCCATTAATGTAAGAGTTTGGTACGTGGAGCGGGGAGGGGTAAGGGCTGGTTGGTGTTGGCGGCTGAGGGGGATACATGGTGCCTGGCCTGGAAGTGCTTGGAAAAGACCCCGGGTGGTTGGGGAACCTGGGGTAGCTGGCTACATTTGTTGAGCCAGGATAAGGGGGGAGGATGCTCTGGTGCTGTTGTTGCTGTAGTTGCTGATGATGGGGCCCAAGAGGGTGTGTTGGCTGACCTGACTGTAGGATTGCTCCCATAGCACCTTGAATAGGTCCTAGAAAACAAAATCCCCAAAAGATAAAGGCCTAAGCATAAAAATTACACAAATCTCTAATCCTGTGTCACTTTCTGTCAATTCATTGCTTATTGTTTTTCAGAGTTAATTTAGTATGTTGACAGCATGTCCGTACTAAGAAATAACATATTTAAGATACAATTCATGAAATGTGTCAGAATAAATGTTACCTCACCTGCCATAGGACTGCTCTGAGTGGTGTTCTCATAAGTGCCAGCTTTTGCCTTGGCCAGGAGGGCCTTCTCTGCCTTTTCATTGTCCAGCATTGCCATCCTGTTGGCAGCTGCCTTCTTGGCGTCCAGCTTCTTTTGCCGGCAAGACTTGGCGGGCTCTGCAAGCATGCGCACCTGGCGGCGGAAGGCACTGAGGACTTGGATGGCGCCTGACTTGACTTTCTCCTGCTGACCCTCCTCACTGCCAAACTCATCAGTGTTTGAAGCCTTGTAAAGCGGCAGTACATGGAGCTGCTCATCCTCTGGTATCTTTCCAATGTCTCGGTTATCCTCACTTGTTAATGTACACACCTGGAAAAGCAGGGTTGATGTCACAGACATTAATAATAAATCTACCTTTGTTATTCACATATCCGTTTTAAAGCCATGCCTCGATGGGACATTAATGCATAGCTCGATATGTAGTTTGCTGTTTCTCTACCGATTCCATTCTCAGAGAACTACAACATACTTGGAAAGATAAACTGTACGTTTCCCTGGTTCTGCTTACCACAGTGCTGCCGCCCTGCATGTTGTGGAGGTCTCTGTGGGCATGGGCACAGAAGTCAAGACAAGCAGTGACCCCAGAGAAGGGACAGCCATCCTTGAGCCCCAGACGACAATCTGGTGCCCTGTGTTCATGTTCCACCTGTGTCCAGGAACAACAGGAGGTCAGTTTGAATAAGATATTAAGAGTTTATGGTCACGAAACAATATAAATGGGAAATCTTAACAAAACGACTTCATCATGTAGATACTTTGAGAAATACCCATGCACACAGTTTACTGTTGTTGTTGAGGAATTTCTGTATGCGGGTTGCATCACTCACATGTTTACATGTGACTTAAAACCATGCTTGCTTTAGATTTGATCTGAAATTCAATTATACCTTTGAAAAACAGGACACCTTTATGATATAGTTTGCTTAATAATAAATTATTAAGTCAAACAATGTCTAAATATACACACCTGGTTTGCATAAGCTTCAGGTGCCAACGTTTTATACAAGGGACCCAATAATGTTGCTAGATTTTGAAAGTTGTGCTCCAGTTTCTCTTCCTGAAAGACAAAAATTGGCAGTATTAAGTGACTAAGTAATTAGCTTATAATATTAACGGAACCATGCTGCACATACTTCTTTCATATCATCTCCTAGTAGCTTGAATTTTCTTGGGATTTTGCTGCGGGCAAACTTGCAACCATTGTAGTACATGCTCCAAGAGCAGCCAAAGGAGAAAGATGCCCCACAGGCATCAGGATTCAACCCCTGGCATACACAGGTCCTCCTGAACAGGGAGGACAAAACAATTGAATGTATCAGTTTTAATTCAGTGTTAACCAAAATGTATTGCTGAGGAACAAATTGGCAACTGTTATTTTTATAATTGATGCAAAAACGCACCTATTATACAAAAGCAATAACTACATTTTCCTTGTATGCATAATTCCTTGTATGCAAAATAATAACTTCTGTGTTTGGTAATAAAACTACTGTAGGCCACATGGCCAGACTTGAGATCTGTAGCTCCGTCACTTACTCTTCATTGATAGCACATCGTCTCTGGGTGAGGGCTCCATGCTTTGTTAGAGTCTCACTTAGCTCGAGGTAGAGGCGGTCAGCTATGCTGGGCAGGACGCCCTCCCAGACCAGGATTACTACAATGATGCAGGCTGTCTCGCATTTGTGACCAGTGCGTTCACGCACCAACACCAGTAGCTTTTCTTCTACACCTGACCGACGAATCACCTGAATGAAAGACAGGAATAGGCATTGGTGGAAATGCAGATATTTGAGTACCAGGGTAGCTGGGTTGCCTGCTTCTCAAATGAAATGTACAAAAATGGTTCTTACCCATTTGGCAATAGGGCACCCTTGTGTACTTTTTCCTTCCTTGCCGGTGTATACCACTTTCTCAATCCTGATGGCGCGACCAGTTAGACCAGACCTTAAAAGCAGAATAGAGGCATGTAAGTAAACACAAGTAATGTAGTGCACAGTGGTTACAAAACACTCAATTTTGCCAGTCAACAAGTCAAATATGTGGTCACCTTTTCTCCATCCCCTCCCGAATACCGGCAACACTCGGCGCAGACCCCAAGTGAGTGTAGTATGGGCCTTCATCCTTCTCACTGATTTGTTCTAAATATCATAAAAGGACATGCATTAATATTTACACACCAACTTATTAATCATCTTTCAAAATCAACATCATGAGACTCACCAACACAGTGACAGGATGCAATGTCATATTGTGTTTTCATGGGGGTGTCCAGTAGGTTCTTTATCGGGGTATCCAACAGCTTCATAGGAGAGTCCATGAAGCTTTGTAGGAGGTGTTCCTTCTTAGGGGTGGAGTCAGGTGGTCTCTTTAGAGCTGCAGCGGCTGGGGCAGCTGCTGCTGATTCAACTCCACTCAAGTCAGTGTTGGTTGACAGGATTGTGACAGGCCCAGAATATTCCACCTTGACTCTATTTGCTGGATTGACGATAAGGGATTTCTTCTCAAACACAGGTGAAAGCTGGTACTGCCTCAGGCTTTGTTCCATGGAGGCCAAGATGTTTCCCGACCTCTTGCTTTGCTCACACAGGGATGGTTGATTCTCCTGCTTGATTTGCACACCACCAATTCCCACCTCTCGCATCTGTAACTGCTGCGCCTGCTGCTGTGAACATGGCAACTCAAATTTGGGGTCGTTTTCCATTTTCACAGCTCTCAGGCCATGTGTGGGGTCACTAGTGCTCTGAAGGGGATGAGGAGGGCCCTGGCGCTCCTGCCTTTGTAGCAGGTGCATACGCAGGGCTGCATGCCTCTGAAAGTCTCCATGGGGACCCGCAGGTGCCAGAGGTAGTCGAGGTCCCCTTTGGAACTGAGCGCATGATATCTTCAGCTGCTGTTCAGCTTTCGGATCCATCGGTTGGTTCAACACGCCTCCTTGTAAGTGAGGTTGTGACTGCGTTGAGGTCTGGGAGAAGTCTGCATGGTTGGGCTGGTGGCAGTGGTCGTTAGGCCGCTGTGGTTGAAATTGCTTGAGGTTACTGCTGCCTGAGTCAGGTGGAAACTGCCTTTGATGTTGTTGAAGCTGTTGCATGTCCGTTGTATTATTGTAACTGAATGTTGCATGGTCGCTGTGCTGGATTTGTTGGTTGTTGGGTTGAGCAGAATTGTTTCTAAGAGCCTGGTTGGGTTGAAGCTGCTGCTGACCTGGCTGAGGCTGACTGCGAGGTCTGTGATCGGGTGACTTGAGTTGCTGCCCTTCAAATTGTGGTGGGTGGGACAGGGGACGTTGAAGATGACAGTGCTGTGGTTGTTGCTGTGTTGGTAAAAACCCAGGTGACAGTATATCCTGCAGGTCAGGGTCTTCACTTAAATGCTCTGACTGCATCTGGGTGTGATAGCGGCAGTCTACCTGCTGATCTTGGTGGAAATTATGCTGCTCGGGCATTTTCTGGGGTAGAGGCTGCTGCATTTGAGGTGCTTTTGAATTTGATTCCTGCCACTCAGGGGCAGTGTTGTGCTGGGCTGTAGCACAGTGTGTTTGGGCCGGGAGACGGTCCTGCTGTTGCTGCTGGAAGCTGTTAGACCCCTGGCTGCTATCTGTGAAACCTGCCTGTGTCTGGAATCTTTGCCCGGTGTTTGGCTCTAACATCTGGCAGTGAACCTGGGAGTTAGCAGTCTGCTGTTCTGACTGAGGCTTAGCAGGGAAGCCCCTCCACATGTCCTGCTCTTGTCCCTGGGATGACGGGCCACTTGCTAGTTGCTGCTGGGAATGTGGAGAGTTTAGCTCTACCCAGCCTCTCTGGTGGGGAGTCGAACATGATAAGTTGGCTCTCTGCTGAGGCGTGTTCTCCATCCCATTTTCTAACGCAGCATGACTTGGCTGCTGGAGACTGGGGCCCATGGGTCCCATACTGTAAGCGCCACGTGAGTTCCCGGCATTGTGTTTAAAGGTCTGGGGTTGAATCCCATACTGGTGGCCCCTGTCAGTGCCAATGCGCTGATGCTGACCAGACCTAGGTTCTTCACCTTGCCCCATCTTCTGTAACCCAGAGTTAGGAAAGGATGCATATCCACCTGTCTCTGCTGCCTGTACAGGGGCGTCGCGCTCCAGAAAAGAGTTAAACTCTTGGTTGACCTTCTCATATATACCTTGAGGATTTGTGTCATCTGGATAGCACCGTGGGCCATTTCGATGTTGTTGTGAGCTATTGGCAGTGCTTGTTGGCGGGATCATTCCAGGGAGCTGACCTAGAGACAGCTCCTGACCAGAGTAAGATGGTGGCCTCTGCTGCTGATGGTGCTGCTGTTGTTGCTGCTGGTGGTATCCATTCACTACATAGTTGACAGAGTTATAACTGTTGCCTCCTTCAACATTGCCCGATGCCCCAGGCTGCTGTTGCTGTAAGTCAGGCATCTGAGCTGAATTGGGCAATCCTGAGGTTAAAGATGGGGGTTGAGCACCTTCACATGGCAGCTTATTTGCCAGTGAACCGTTGACAGCATCAAGATGTGGCCCAGATGTTTGTGGTGCGATTGACACTTGCTCAGGATAATACTGAGACAGGGTTTTCTCTAAAAGATCACCTGGAGTGCTTTCTATTGTTGAGGGGGGTGATAAAGCACCATTTTGAACATGTTTATTCCTCGGTAGACAGAAAAAATCTCCATTAGGAAAATCACAGTTCCTCTTGTCTAACTTAAGCTCTGTCTGTGGGGTATTGCTTTCACACTCAGTTGCTTTTGTCAGATCAGGAAAGCTATCCACCAAACTAGAGCTCATGTTGTCATTTCTTTTAATCTCAGATTCTACTTTAAGTTTCTTGGGCGGGTGGGTGAGTAACTCTCCATTCATAAGTTCTCCATTCATCATGTAGGATCCTTGATCGTACAGCCCCTGTACTGAGGCAGGACTGTTGCAGTTCTCCCTGTGCCTCTTCATGGAGTTAGCACCTGTGCTGGCCTTGTAATGGTTCCAGCTTGTATCCCCAGGGCTCTGCAGAGCATCTTCCTCTGAAGACTGGCCTCCATTCTGAAGTTTGTGAGAGATGCTGAGAGATGTGCCACATTGTGCTAATATCAGATTTTCTTCCGCCTCATGTCTGGCTTGTTCTGTTTCCATCTGGCCTGCTCAGAGTCCATCCACAGGGCTGCCCTCTGTCCGTCCTGCAGGGCAGATAAAGAGAGAAATATTTGGTTCCATCAATATTCAAGCAGGGTTATGTTTTCAAATACAATATGTCTTGTGTAAAACAAACGCATGATTTCATTTTAACCTATGTGTAGGAACTTTACTCGGTCAAATTGACTCTTCTGACAAACATCGAACTTCAGCACTCGTCTGACTGTGGCCTTAGTGAGGGGAAGGTCAGTAGAGTTATGTGTTTACACTTGGCACTAAATTGGTATCAGCTTGCAACACGATCCTGTGATAGAATTAGATTCACCCTGACCAGTGAGTAGAAAGTGAGAAGAGAATAAAACTAGAGGTCATTACAGGACTATTTCGGCTAATAGTGGACTGTGAGTCTACTTCCATAAGGGAATTTTTCTCAGACAAACATAGGGAGACTTCATGTACATCACCTATATCCACCATCGTTGCACTCAAAAAGGTGGTAGACAATAGCAATATTTTAGAATAGAAACACGAGGAACATGCTAAATTAACAGAGGGAAAATAAATAAAAAGCACTGGAGTCAACATGTGAATCAGCAGCTTCTTGCTTTTTTCAGACATGCAGACATGCATCAGACAATAGCATGTGTCTGAATCCTTTCTCTAGATTCTGACCTAAGTTCACGTTCACAAAGAACACTTTTTCCTTTGCATTCGGGTCATTGGTTATAATATCAAAGGACAGAATACATTAAACTAAATACAAGTCTAGTCGATTGAAGGTAGTAGGATGCACGGTTAAAGTCCCAGATGGTAGATGGGAGGAGGAGTTGGCTGCTCGTCAGCTGTTGACTTGTGGTATTTCTCACCCTGAACACATTGCTACGTCAAATATGCAAATACAGCTAGATTCTCCAGTTTGAGGCCTTTGTTATCAGGGCTAGACCATCAAATTGTGAGCTTTGTGCCGTGGAGTTATACTGAGTTCAGAATATAAAATTACCCTCACAAATGTTTCCCAGACTAACTTAATCATCCTGATGAACTTCTTTGCTTTATGATTTTTCAACTCTGATTTCAGAAAATGTCAATTTTCGGTGGAGCTGATTTCCAGGATAAACGTAAAAACCTCAAAATCAGAGTTTTGTTAAATACTTCACCTGTTAATCTAAATATGTTTTATGTCTGGTTTCACCTGAGCAGCATTTTGTCTCAACATAAATTGGCCAAACGTTGAGAGAAGCTATCTTTTAATTTGTATTCCTTGGGATCTGTAGGTCTAGCGACAAAGTAATTTAGTAAAGTAATAAAACTGATGAATGGAAACTAAGATCTGCTCAGAAGGTTAAGCAGCAAACAGAGCATATGGTTTCATTTTTGCTTACCCTGCGTTCTCTCTGCCTTAAGCATCTATATTCCAGTGATTCCAGTAGAATATTGATTTCTGTCTGCCTGCCTCAATTATTAATGCATGTCACATCTGCAGCATCTGCAAAACAATTGCAGTGCACAGGCACAAAGAGCCTAGTCTAATCCATCATAATTATGAGCAAGTCTCCTGCAGATGCTGAAGGAATGAGCAGCTGATGAGCTCCAAGAGCGGCCCAGAATCAGTTTTAAGTGTTTAAGTAAAAGAGTGTTGAGCATTAGAGCTTGGAGGATAACTGATTGTACTGTAGATTCGTGGTTGGCTGGGGATGGAGGGAGTTCAGTCCCTGTACAGTATATATCACAAAACTTCCGTTTGTCCTCAATGTCACGGTTAAAACTTGCGTCAAAGAAACCTGGTTTTGACACACATTCATACAGGTTTTCTTTTTAGCCTGCGGTGATCAATAAACACACAGCCAACTTTTTTTAAACAAGCCATGCTTGTCCTTGTGTATTATGTTCCTACATATATCGAAGGCGAGACAAAATACATTTTCCTGACTTTAATTGGTGTCCTGAGGTTTTGTCCGCCTGCGCACAATCATCCTACAGCCTCAATCCCCCTCAACTACTCGCAGGAATTGGGAACGTTTGGCTAGGTTTGAAAAGTATATGGTCCTTTTTGAACATAATATAATATGAAAACCAGCAGTCTGTTTCCAATAGCTTCTATTTTACAGTCAACATATGTAATTAAATAGCCATTAACAGCCTTAACTTTCCCGTAGCTGCCCATAGTTAAGCTCATCTAAGACTTTTTTACAATGCAACACAGATAATAACAATATACTAAGATTGGGATCAGTTCTTTTGTCTTTTGTATTATTGTCAAATATATGTTCATCTATAAAGCCTGAATTCATATAACTGATTTGTCAGGTTGAATAATATCAAATGATGTAGACAGGCATTAGAGGTGTTAAATCCTTATGAAGTTACTTCTTTACATGTGGTGAAGCATTCTGTCATCCCTCAGATCATTTTTCACACCTCGTGAAATGTAGGGGCAGCTTCAAATGTTTTCTTTGTAAACGTTTGGCACATCATGGTGTCCATTAAACAGCAGTGGACCAAAATGTGTTCATCAAGACAATTTAGATTCTTGTTGGTTAAAAAGACTTCCTGCTTTATGTTCTTGGACATTTAGGTCACCTAAACACTCTCTATGTACTAAAAGTAAATAGTGTCCTTGGAGCTTTGAAGCCTCGGGTCACAGCTGCCGGCTGCTATGGTTAAGTTCAGAGAAATATGCTACGCAACCTTTGAAAACATAATTAGGTCCAGCTTTAGATTCCCACAAATGCCCTCCTGTTAATGCAAACATACGATAGGCACTGACTGATGTTTGGGGGGGGGGAAATAGCTTAATATTTGAGGTACTATGGCATGTTTCATTTTGCATTATCGTGCTCCATCATTGGGCATGATTATAACATCTGGAAACGGTTACAGCTGCTTATGATTCTGGCAGAAGAGCTGTCGTCTTCAAAGGACATGTTTTATCCTAAGCCTGATAACCTCTTTTGAAAAATGTTTGTATAGGTAGAGTATCCATTTCAGCCACAACATGCATGGACATTTAAAGAAGGATCTATTGATCATGTACATTGCTTCATTCAAGAATGATTATAAAGAAATGTAACGTTCAGTAATGATTTGCAATTCATGGAAACGACATATGAATTAGATTTGACTGTACAGATGGGTAGAAAATATACATTTGATAAGTTCAGCTACACATATGAAAGTATTCTATCTCTGGGGTGACTGTAGACTGGGCTAGTTTGCAAAAGTATCTTTAAGGGTCCTGAAATGAAGCACCTGCAGCATCAGATGACAATCATTTTAGATTTAAAAAAGTTGTGATTCAAGACCTCGAGATACCGTGCACTTTCAGAATTAGTATTATCAGGTTTGGTTCCTCTATTTCCCGAACCACAATGTCCAAACTGGTTACGTGAACCATGAACGAGGCAAAACTAAATGTCACTCTGTAACTCTGCAATTGTGGCCCAGTCGACCGTCTGGACCAAGACAACCTTCACAACAAACTGTCAGACCGAGCTCTGCTCAGGCAGACGAGCTGGTCGAAATAATGATATCCTTCTCTGTGTCAATCACCCCTCCAGGACATTAGCAGCCCTCCAGACCCCCAAAGTTAGTGTGCTAAATCTCCCACTAACGAGCCAAGCTGTTACAAGGGTGTCTGGAAGCTCCCACGGTTGTCACAACAGAGCAGCCAGCTGCCTGTTAGCAGGTAGAAAAGGGAAGCGGCGCGCTGAAAACAAAGACGGCCCTCAAGTCAATGGCTGGGGACAAGGGGCCTGAAAGGTATCTCTTTATGTGTGTTGAGTTGAGACCGGGCATCTTGCATCCCAAAGAAAAACGGCCCTGTTGTGAGCTTGCTAAAAAAAATACATTTTCTAAATTATCCAATAGGGTTTGTAAGGGTTTCGTAAACCAGAAAAATAGAGAAGTCTGTAAAAATCAAGAAGTGCATGCGATTCAAAATAAAAGAGAAACTGCTAAATCAACTCGCGCTATACACGCATTATCACTTGAATAGAACTCATTCAGATAAATAGTTATAAGTATTACACAGAATTATTTAGGGTAGGTCTGATTTTAAAATGCCCCCAAACGCTCCCTTCTTTAAAGGCTGTAATTAGTTTTCTTAATGTTGTGGTCAGACTACAGACTGTCATCCGAGAACTGGGCCAATGTAATTCAAATGTAAAGTAGCATAAGCCAATGTAACACTAATTCCACTAACAGCAAATGGTGTAACTCATTAGTTATATTCAGACCGCAGTGGAACCTGAAGAGGAAGAGTCTCGGGCAACAAGTTGCAGAGCTAATCTCCCTTTTTGCTGCTGTCAGACACAGACGGATGTAAAGAGCCACAGCGGGACCTCACCACCAGCATCGTAATCAGAAGTGACGCTGAGCCTCTTTATGATTACGTCAAAAGTTATTAAAATCGAAATGTGTTATTTGGACAAATGAGTTTGAGAAGCCCACCACGTGGGAGTTGTGAAACGTACACGGCTCCGTTTAATGAATGGCAACATGGTCTTTCCATCGCGGAGGCATCTTCATTCACACGACATCACACTCGGATGTTCTCTGCTGTGGCAGATCTGCTGATTTTATGATATCTTTGGTATATCTTTGGTTTTTTGTGTTGCTTGTTTGCATTAAATGAAGAGGATGAAAAAACATGAGGTGATTACGATCGGTCATACTCAACTATTGAGTATTGCTGAGTTGCAAGCTAATGTATGAGTCTTAAATACTATGTGGCAAATGACTTAACTTTACTTTGGAATGAACATGATATTTTTCCCAATTTAAGTCAGTGTCTTTTGAGGAAGAAGGAGTAACCTTCCCGACCCCATGTGACTACTCCTTTGTTTTGTCTGGCCCTCGGTGCAGTCTGCCAATCAGTAACTACGGTAAGTCAAGAGGTGAACACGGGCGCTTAGCTGCTTTCAGAGCAGCTCCATTCCTGAGGGACACTCCGGGATTTCCAAAGGACCGAACGGAGCCAAGCAGCTTGTCACAGTTGGATACACCCACACTGACAAACAAAAAAAAAATCTTTGCAAACCCAGAACAAAGCAAGAGATCCCAGCTGAGTGTGTGCTGCCTGTCAGCGTACGGACATATAAACACACATATACACCAATTACACAATGTTGAAAGTCCAACTTTGACTGCTTGCTTTAAGATATTTGGAGTATTGGCTGCATCCTCTTTATTATTCACAAGACGGGTTCACAGGGAGATCTATTTTTGCTCCGGAAGTAGAGCACTAAACTGAACCAGAGGCAGTGCCTCTTGGTGGCTTTCGTGTGGATGCCTGCTGGAAGTTACAATGCTTTGATCTATTCTGGTTTTCTTTCTAGTAGCTAATGTCCACCAGAATATCCGTTTTCTTTATCATATGACTCAGCTTGCTTGACTTGAACTGGATTCCCAACAAAGCTTTATTTCCCTCCAAAAGTGAATTTCTTTGTCTCCATACGCTGTTGTTTGGCTTCTCCCACAGCCTCACCTCCAGTCCTCTGCCCTGTAATTACACTTCAGGTTCCCCTGTACGTCTGTCTGCCGTACTTCCCTCCTGTTCAGTCTATCGTCTGTGCAGTGATGCACGTGCATGGCCACTCTGTACTGCTCTAGTCATTGCCCATTGCCTCTGTAGATATGTATTTTCTGGCATTTATAGATGGTGAGTTGCTTCAGTACTTTGAGGCCTAGGGGCAAGGGTGGACCTTTTGGACACAGTGTGACCAGTGTTGTAAAACAATGGGCACAGTTTGCACAAAGGTCATAAGGGGGGCAGTTCATGCACATAACAGTAGAGCCTTATTTTAACAATTAAATTGTTTTTAATATAGCTTTGCTTTACAAAATGCAACTTGTTTCCGTTTGTCCATCAAGTTGCTAAAAGATCATATTTTCAACAAAAGTAGAATATATAAATTGAGCTACAAATCAGATGTATTGTGGATTTTTAGTCCTATTTCCCGAAGCCTGGTCTTCACAACACTAGTGTAGCAAACTTAAATGCACCGGACTGGCAGCGTGTTTTTGTTATACCCAGAGGCAGCCAGTGAAATATGAGCGCTGCCATAGTAGATGGGGTCTATTTGGCGTGACTTGGCAGCCGTATGTGACATTCACCACTAACGACAGCTGCTGGGAAACTCAGGTCTCTGCACTTTCAGGTTGAGACCTAGGCAGCTAGGCCTAAAGAGTCCTGCTGTTGTAGACAGAGAGAGCGGTGGTGTGGAGCAGCACTGTAAATCAAACACACTTGCCAAGCCACACCGCTGTTTTGCAGAATAGTCCCAAGAATAAGCCATAATCTCAAGTGTATATTTCCGTTTCTTTGCTGATTTGGGCCCATTCACATCTTCCTGTTTGAGAGATAAGAACGTGGAGCGTGCATCCAGTCCCGAGACTATAAATTGTCATTGTTTTTAAAAAGCTTAAACCCACATGACTCATGAACTGAGTCATAACAAAGTGTGCCAATGATAATATTCATAATATCACCTGACGACATATTACAACTGTAACCAACTGTAACTTAATGCTTATGCTGTAACTACAACAATGGAATATTGAACCAACTGGATTTGTTAACAGTTTACGATCAACTTGTATGAACTATATGAACTATTGCTTGCTACTCTTAGCAACTTTGCTATTCATTTAGTCACCGTACCCACAGTATTGCTACCTCTTTTAATAACCATAAGTAGAAACATTGCTTTCATTTAAAAACACAGCTGACAGTATTGATAGAGTACTGATAATACAAACTGAAATCCAGTCTTGATATTTGATTCACATGACTCAGGCTTTAATCGAGTTGCGTTTGAAAGCATCAAAACATTCTGGAACATTAAGAATTGCTATATATCTATGTCTTACTGCTATCGGTGTGATGATTTTGAAATTTCTTAGGCCTCTATTGTTTTGTAATTTATACAGAAATATGTCATTCCAATACTTTAAACATTTAAACACTTCTTACTCAACCAAACAAAGACAAATCATTAAATGGAGAAAAGAAAATGGAGCTAAAACTAAGTCTTTTGTTTATAACATGCATGTTTGGTAATGGATATTCAATGTCAAAACGTAGAAACACTGTCATGGCTGTATATGCCGACAGACTTGAGTTCAGACTGCACCCAGCGGAGCTGCAAGTGAAACCTCATCTGTAGCGACTCCCACCAGCGTAATTAGGTCAGATGACTTGCATTCTACAGCGTTTTAAATCCCTCCCGTAAATATAGAGTCGGACCCACTGCTGCGCAAACCTCATGACCTCTGACAACATTTTCACAACTCCGCATTCCAGCTGGCGGCGTAAACAGCAAAGATGTAGGCTCGAAAACATTTGAGAATCTCTTAGTGATTCATGTTTAATCTATCTCTACATGCCTTTGACCGAGTTGTTATGGGTCCAGTCTTTGCTGACAATACACATCCTGAAAGAGAACTGTCGACAAGAGGACTCTCAATGCACATTTGCCTGATTTAAGGCAGTGTTTAATTATTAAGACCTCTGTGTCGACATTTTGAACGTCAGTTCATGACATACGGCTAGCATATGAACTGGGGGAGTTGCCTCCACTGGAGAGACCTTTGGGTAAAGTTGAGGGGGAGGACTGGAAAAGTCTGGAAGGTCAGAACACACCAACTCATAAAGCACAATGTCAAGTGAAGTGCTGGTAGCATGTCTTGTCACTGACTGTTGTTACTATAGGACAGATGTTAATTCATGTTCTACATCTCACCGAGTCTCTCAGTGAGGCACGTCACACTTGGAATTTATGTCACATGGCGCGCTCATGCAGCGCGTACAATGCACCTCACATGGTTGCTCGTGCCTTCTCTCTCTGTTTCGTTCTATCAGTCTGAACATATGACACTCTCCACCCTGGCTAAGAAACAAAAGCCCCCTGTGTCTGCAGTCAGGTTTTTTTTGATCCTCCAAATGTACACGCTAGCCCAGATCATTTTCTTTTTGGAAGCTTAAATCTTGCTGCTATTCTGTCACGTGAGCAACCTTAGGGACAGGTGGGCTCTACACTCTGATCTACAGAGAGAAACAAATCGAAACAAATACAACATGAAAGTGAAATCCTGAACGAAGAACGACATGAAAGTAGACCACACACACTGGCCGGAGCTCTGTGCTGTCTCGACATTTCCTTATTTGTAAAATCAAGGAAACACATCTTTTCCCTTAAAGGAATAGTTTGATTTCCTTGTGTGCTTACATGAGCGTTACACAAAATTGATAGCCCTCTCTTGCCTGAACCATAAATATAAAGCGACTCCAGGAAGTCACTGCTCTAGGCAAAGAAATAGTTCAGCACATAAAGAATGTTGAACATTTCCTTGAACACTGGAAGACGATCTGAAATGTTGAGGTGCAGCATTGTTTCAGATAGTTGTGCACCAGAAAGCTTTCCCTTGAGGTCGACCCATCCGTCTCATGTTTGGGGAATATACAGCTTCTGTTTTAGATTTAAGACGTGGCAATCTTTTGTATTGATCACTGAAGGGATGCAGACACATGTGAGGCTGATTACCAGGAATGCAACAGCTTGAGGTTCTGAGTTAGTGATGTGACTCATGTTGCTTTTATTAATAACAATGCTGCACGAGGAGGATCTGACTTAGCACTGTTCAACCTCAGGTCTAGTTGTTCTGTCAGGTAGAGCAGTGCTGTTTCCTGTTGATGCTCACTGTGGCCTAATCACTAAATTGTGACGTGAAGATGGCTGCATCACATGACAGCCTGAAGCAACAGATCTCTGCTTTTCTTCCCTCTTCTCTGCTTCCCTTTCCCTTCATGGTTGACCGAAAACAGTGAAGCTCTGCAAGGTACAATCAGCTTGCAGAGAAATGGAATGGCAAATATCAAATCATTTTTTGTTTCAATTTCATACAAAATGAAAATCTCCTTAAATCTCAATGGGACGCAATGTAGCAGTTACATTTAAATGTTCTAGCAGTCCATCTTTTCAAAAGTGTTTGGGGGTTTGATTGCACTTTTTTCCCGAGAGAGCCTCCTCCCCCTCCTGAGGAAGAAGGATCTGTACAAACTGCATTGTTCTTTATGTCTAATGCAAGACAGATGTGGCCGACTTGTGGACATTCCCACTGCAGTCTCTGTTCTTCAACAGTTTTATGTCTCATTACCTTCTCTTACTGAAGTGTGACACATTTCATCGAACGATAGCATTATTTGATGAAGTTGATTTGCACTTCTGAGCATTATTTTATTCAATTCATTTGTTTTCCATTAATACTGGAGGACCCAAGAAAGCAGAAATGCCTTATTGATATCAGTTGGAGGGGATATGGATTCAACTTGATTTGTGAAATGATTATAATTCCTATGGTTATAAAGTGTATAAAATAAACAGGCTGTTGTGGAAATCTAAAGCCTCCATTCTGGAGTACAATTTTTAATATCTTGTGAGTGTGCACACGATCTTGAAGAGAATATTAATACATTTTTACATTCATCTTTCTGCTAAGGACAGCAGAATCTACAAATATTTAATATTTGAGAATTCTGACTTTGGATCAGGCGTGGAGCCCACACTGTCACTAACTGCACTCCCTGAACAAATATCATCTAATCTTTGGAAAAACTTTAAAAAAAAGAAGGAAAAGGTCATTTCAGAACAAAGCAGAGGGGTCTTGAATATGTGTTTGAAATATATAGATATATAGAGTATAATCCAGGCTGTCAAACTGATTGAGCAGTGAAAACAGATTAGAAAGATTAAGGTTAAGCTAAAGCCTCCTAATCCCGGGGAAAAGTGAACCAACACAACACCGAGTGATCGAGACAGAAGACACTGAAATTAGGGAACAACACCGTTCCTGTAAAGCCGGATACGCATTTACTTACTGTTAGAATCATTCAAAAGCAAAAGCAGCATGTAAACATTCAGTGTACCTTCATTAGCTAGCGTAGCTAGTTAATACTCTGCTACATACTCTGCTAATGCTCCACAGGTTTCTACGTACAAATGTAAAAAAACGTATAACCGCCCCTTCCTATAACTCTCGAGGTAACAAATATCACTCTCATTATTTTAACGTTTTACCATGACTATAGCTTGAAATCCACAAAATCAGCCTGAAAATGGAGAAGATATGAAATGATTAAACGAGAGTCTACGGAGCAGAGCCGGTTAGTTGTCGGACCCTGGCTGGTCAGAGCTGGCCGAAGGGTCAATTGGTGAATCCTGATATATGCTGACTGCTGGAAATCTTGGGTTGAAGTCAGGGCTGTTTAGCTTTTCCTCTGAAGACTATATAACTTCTTCAAGACTAAACAACTAAACTAAAACTAACTTACTAACCTAAAATGATGCAGTTGGAGAGTAAAGCTGAAATAGTCAAATAGAAGCAAAGACAGAACTGGAGTAATACATTGTTTATCAGGACAGTCATAACAAGTGCAGTTCTTAACTGGTAGAGCTCCCTCAAGGTAAAAAGATAAACAGAGAGAGGGGAAAGATTAACTGGCACCATGATAATAAGCTATAACCAAGTGCTCATAGCCATAATTAAGATCAATGTCAACACTAATCCCAGATCGTTTGATAGTGTTGTACAGGGTTCAGTGGGCTCAGGAAGCAGTGGACATGACAAATGAAATATATTTACTCGTAAAGACCCACGAGGTCTGAGGAATATAGAAGCCAGTGATTTGTGGCAACCTTTCAACGACCGGTTTTGTTGAGTCTATTTTTCAGGGGCGAGGCTGAACTGTTGACAGTTTTAACTTGGCACGGTCCATAAAGTGGATCCAAAGTCCTTACGCTGATGGACAAATCCCTCAGACTCTTGGGATTGTTTTTTTCAAATTGAGAAGGCAGTTCAAGGTGTTGATACAAATTGATACATACATTTTTGGTATATTATGAATATGATTGAGTTTGAGGACATCACATGTTTTATCGTGGCTTGTGGTGTTGAGCAATACCGGATGAGTCAGTGATTACGAAGGAGGCTTGAGCCTCATGTTGATGGTAAAGGTGACAGAAACGCTTCTGAGCGTGACAATGGTATGAGCAACTCAACCGCCGTTGTTGTTGTAAGGGATAAACCCCGCCTCTGTGCGTTTCTGATACAACTTGTTCAGCAGGCTTTCTTGGAAAACTGCAAACACTCGCACGCAAAAGCTAATTAAGCTGGTATATGTTTACACTTTATCTACTTAAATCAATCTGATCTGCTGGAACATTTTTCGATATTTCTTTAACTCATTTTTATGTTATAACACAAGAAAATGATCATTTGAAGCCACCACTGAAACACTGAAACCACCACATACAACTGGTAATAACAGGCCACAGTGTCACAGATCATATCTATAAACCATCAGCGTTTCCTCCAAAGTCCTTTCAGTGCAACGGTGCCTTTTTGTCAGAGCCAACCACAGACCGTTTAACAGAGAAGTGAATCCTGATAGTGCACATCATTTAGACATCAGGTCTGACTTCATAAACCTGTTAGTCTTCATTCTCTCTGTTTGTTCAGCCCAACCTGAGAAACAAACCCTGGCGAAAACAAGTGCATTGTGCAAAGCTCACACGCAGAGTCTAAACCTCCTTCTGTGGCTTCAAGCTGCATCACATGGAGACTCTAATTAAGAAATGGGCTTTTGAGCGTACTAACCTGCACCCCCCCCCAGCCCCTCACAATGCCACTCCTTCCAACCAGCCCGTATCTTCTCCCCTCTAACCCTTTGTCTATGCAACAGTCAATATTATCTGACTAACTTGATGAACTGTGCACAGAGCAAAGTTAATTTCTCTCGGAGTGCGCGGTAGCCATGGCGACCATCTTACGAGCGCTCCAGAGCCCATCTGGTCTAAACATTACCCCGGCACGGCTCACTGCAGAATGGGCTGCTTTGCCGCGGTTGTGCACATGTGCTTTTTGCATTGAACCTGCCAGTAAATCAATAGTGCCACACATTCAGAAGCCTGCATTTGCACTTGTGCGGCTCGACACCTTTACAAATGCATTTTAGAAATGTTCTAGTGCTTTAAAACCTGAAACATTGTTAGCCGACATTTAAGAATGAGACAGTCTTTGTGTTATCTTGAGCTACGAGCATTTGTTTTTAGAGACTCACCAAGAAAGATGTTGTAGTTGCTCCTCGTTAAAATGGTAGGACAAGGAACACTTCATATTGACCTTTTCCTCATACATTCTCCCATCCACTGCAACCGGGCGTGAAATGGAAAACTCATACACAAAAACCAAGTGATGAGCAAACGCTAGGTCCCATCTTCAATTCACTCTCTAGCCTGCCAGTCTTGCCATGTGATTAGCTCACAGGCACATTTATTTAGCAAATATTTCCTCTCTGTTTGCATGATCCAAATCCAAACCAGCTTCCAATTAAACAGGAAGCGGAGGTGAACAGTAAACAGAGCAAAGGGGAAACATTATTACAGGACGGAAGTTAAAACATGCACATGGCAGTGGAGGAATTCTAAATGGACTCAATACGAGGGCAGATTTCCGATTTTTGGAAGACTGAGCTTTAAATAGTTGTTTGTTTTGAACAAAAACTTCCTTTCTCCTTGTATTTATCAAACGGGAAGTGACGTCTTGGGCTTATGGCTAAGCTCAATTGAGGGGCTTTTGCTCTATGGTTCTGTATCGGGTGTACCAAAAAACATTTACACGCAGTAGAGATGTGAAATGTGCTATAGAAATAAACTTGCTATTGCTAAACGTGAAATATGGTGTCGTCATGCACAGAACAACTTTGAACAAAAAAATGATTTGCTCGGTCTCATTTGTCATCTGGAAAGCAAATGTAGAGATATTCTTTCCCTCGTGGGTTTTTAAGCAGCCAGACCTCAACCACTGTTGCTAAGCTCCCTCTTTCCCTCCACTGAGTGGGAGGCACGTGACTCTCATTGAATAGAAATCACAAATCCTTCTGAGAGAGAGAGAGAGAGAGAGGGGTATTTTCTGTGAATCATGGCTTCAGTGTAAGAATGCAGTAACACGTTACTGCATTTCTGACACCTCAGAACTCAGAAGGAAGTACAGAGATTAGAAAGAATAATTAACGAGGTCTTAAACATAGTCTGTGTGTCGTTTTAGCGTTTACTGAAAGGCAAAATATGTGTGAGCTTCAGGAGTCATCAATCATGTTCTGCCATGCAGTTTAGTGGTTTCCTGCCTGTGTTTGTATACCTCCCACATCGGGGAGACTCTTATTTGGAAAGTTTCTATCCATTCAGACCCAAAGCTAAAATCAGCCGTTGAAACGTTCCCAATATAAATACAGATATGGATGCAAGCCGGTCTGATCGTCATTGAGCACCAGCTGCTGCACTCGTACATTCCACTTAGGAAACCTAATATTGCGCGTGAGCCATGTTGAAGCCCTCAAAAGTAGGTCGCGATGTCATTCAGAGCCTTTCGGAGGGTTACTGCTCCTAAATGACATTCAGGACCAGCTGTCTGTCTTTGTACTCCTTGCTCAGACAACAGGGGGCCACGGGGCCTAACCTTTTCAATGACAGCTCCGAGCAGCGAAACCGTACATATCTGACAGCCATTTTAGAAGAGCGGTTAACAGCCATCAGAAGCAGTTGTTTAGATCGCCATGGAACCCCTCGGAGACGCGCTATCATGACGGCGGCGTTTTGACGGCGACAGGGGCATTTGTTATTAATTGTTTTCAGATATTGTTCTGCCAATTTTAACAGAGGATGCATTTTGACAAACTGTACACGAAAAGAGTTCCCTCGTTTTGGTCTTTTTTTCTGATGAACCTTTCAGGATTAGACGTGTGACAAAGCCTCCTTGAAAAGCCGATGTTTGAAAAGCCACATCTTGGCTAGCAAAGAGGCATGTCTCATTCTCCGATCTAGAAACACCAACGTTTTTTTCTGCATATTTTCATGTTGACTTACAAATAACAATAAATGATTTATTTTAAACTATGCAGTGCAATGAAAAGCACCACTGTGGACTCAAATGTGCCTTTACATCTGTGCACATGCTGGTTTTTTCCCCATGAAACCTTTGGCAAATATTGCCATTTTGTTGAATTGACCCAAAGCTGCAATCGTAAAGGAAGTTTGACAGAAAAGTTTACAGCCAGTTTTTTTGTCCTGACCTGTCAATATTTAGGCCTTCACCTGCGCAGGAGCTATGCGCCGTCAGAGCAGCATCACCATAAGAAAAGGCCTGCTCTCTTCGTCTTGCCGTTCTCCAGCACAATACGCTGTTGTGACTGGAGCTCTTGATTTCCTTTTTGTTATTCTCAACTTCTTGTAGCGGGACCGGCGATAGCAGCATTCAAGAATATTGTCCAAGCGTCGGAGAGGCGGGGAAGGGATGCTATTCGCTTAGGAGCGATTACGTAAGATCTCGCTTGTGTCTCTCCGTGCGGAATGCCGGGATGGTGTTTGTAAACAGAGCGGCCATGTGCGTGGGCTCACGTGGAGGAAGCGTTTGAGTCGCTGCCCTCGCTGTCTCACCCCTGAGGTAAACCCTGACATCGATACACGCTGACAGAGCCAGCAACACTCCCGACGGCCGCGTGCCACTCAAACAGAGCCTTATCACTCGCACTCCATAATTACGCCCCAGCCCGGCTAACGTCGCGCGGCCTCGTGGAAAAAGAAGGCCACGAGTCCCATTTGGGATTCACAATGTATCTGGTGTGGCAATTACTGATAACATGTTTATATCAGACTCGTAAAAACATGATTACTATTGCACAATTCCAGTGATGACCAATAAACCAGTCACAGGCCATGATCACATCCAAGGCTCTTGAGCGAAGTTCATAGGACGGAAAGCCAAGATTCTTGGCGGGGGTTGGGATGGATCTGGAGTTATGATCTGCTATTGAAAACTGACATATTGTTTTGTGATTTTGCTTCAGTTCATTCTTTTGATTCATTTTCAGAGAAGATAAGCACGTCACTCTCCAACCCATGATGTGTTTCGCAGTAAGTCCAGACAGAGAAGTGAGTCAGGGTAGACATTTTAATACATTCAGCAGGCTTCAGGACTGATCATTAAGTGTGGGTAAACTTCCAATAAATACTAAAACTCAAACAATGCATCTCATTCATCCTAAATAACCTGGCATATGGCATGCAGTTCAACTTTCTCTATCAAAACGCCACATGGATGTCTGAGCTTATTCAACCTTATCTTAATAGTCCTTTGCGTTCATCAACAAGAAAATTCTCACAATATTTGGTGACTAATTCTGTTTAGAACCGTGTGTAAATGAGCGACTACATCATGGCACTGAGATTCCAGCACTCGATTGCCGGTTGTTGCTTCTCTCTTGCTCTCAACAGAAAAACAACCCCCAAGAGCAGACAAGAGGGAAATCAATACTACAGAAATCAATACAACACTCAGTATCTCGCCATTTTGTTGAAAAGATGTCCAAGCTATATGACTAGCATGCAGGTAGTGCAATATAAAATGTCTAACCTGCCACTGGGCTTGCTTCTCTGTGTCATTTGTGCAACAGCCCCTGGGTGGAAATGCGATGCGTGGGCTGGACAGAGCAGGGTCAGAGGTGAGGGCTTGGGTAAGGGCTTGGGTATTGTAAGTGGACAGCATTGTTTTGGAACGCTATGGCAACTGGACATTCTTCCCAAAGGTGATATTGTCTCTGCCCTGGGAGTGACATAAAGGGGACTTACGGCCACGACGAAGGAGCAATCCCACCACACTGCTTTATCTGTAGGTGCGGATAGATGAGAGAAGCTATGTGCTTGTGATTGATCTATCGGGCCCTTCCCCCACCCAGCCCCCCCCTATAAGCCCATTAATGTTCTGCTGCCTTTTCAGCTGCTGATGTAACAGCAGCCATGCAGAAGCTGGTGGAAACACCTCCAGTAAGATTTTGGGCTTTTATTTCTCAATTTTAGAATGTGTCATTGTTATGTAGGTCAGGATTAGCATTTGTAAATCCTGTGTACACAAAGGGGAACACAAATTGTACAACCACACCGTGACAACCATTAATAATATGCTTTCAGTGGCAAGCAATGAGCTGGGTTCGATGCAATCCATCCAAACTATGAATTTGATAATTGTGGAATTTAACAACAAGCTATCACAAATAAACCAGTCGATACACAAGATACAGAACTGCCTTGTTGTTGGCTAATTCTAGCTTTACCTTTTTTATTTTATTCTACTTGTTAGCAAAGTAAAAACAAACAAAATATACTAGTTTTTCACATGAGACATTACACAGTGTCTTCACAGAATGGTCAATGGGATCAACCGACACACACAAAAGCGTGAATCACCTGATCTCATGGAGTAACAACATACTTTATGAGTACGATGGAGAACTATGCTTCAGCACTCGCGTTGACTCTACACAGTCACTGACCATGCTTCTCATATCAAAACACAGCCATGCCATTGCATCAGAGGGGTACACCACCATTGTTGGTTTGCAAGTTTCCTAACTGCTCACTTAGAAAATAAAAAAGGGGATTCTCTTCCACGACAAACAGATCATTTTCAGTAGAGTGTGTGCGCTGTGGTGTAGGGGCTGCATACCTATCCACAGAAATGCAGCATGTAAACAAACGTTTTAAAACAAATGCTTAATTCAGAGGGGGGAAAGGAATGTGAGGCTGTGATAGAATAATGTTCTCCATTGTCTGTCATCATCAGCTGTTCACATTAAAAAGCTTGGTGATTGTCTTCAAGTCATTTGACAAGCAACTGACCTTATTTGGACTTCACTGCCTCTCCACCTTCTCTAATGCCCCTTGTATGCACACAATTCACGAAATGTCACCGTTAACAGTCTTAACTCGGGGCTTTAAGTTCAGTAAAAAAGGAAAAGTGAATCCCTGCATTTCTCCTGCAGGTTAAATTACAATGCCCCAATTTAAGGTCAGCCATTATTCTCCTCCTTGCAGGCATGCCTTTACTCTGCTTTTTACCTGAGGCCATGCTGTGGTTACCTTACGACTGTAGTTAGTAGAATTCACAAGCCCAATACACAAACCTGAGTGAGATCAGTTCTAATCTAATGGGCCATTCAGATGTTAATCTCGTAGCATTTAGTGAATTCAGGGGAAAACAACAACTAACAACCCATTAGCTATTTGCTAATTGAGACCTGATGTCCTGTAAAACATGGGAATGTATGTGTTGTATTTATAACGAGTGTATTTCTAAATAAATTGCATACCAACACAAAACCAAACTGTCCCGGTATGAAGGCGTTTACCTCACTGTTGTCACGCCGTTATTGTAGTGTACTCCTCTGCTGTCACCATGCTGTTATTCTACACCAATTGCTTTCAAAATGATTACAGATCACACGCAGCCACGTGTAGGAAAACACAGACACACATTCCTCTTTGCGTTCTCAATAATCGATTTGTCAAGAGCTCTGTTTCCAAAAGAACACAGCCGTCTGATTGTTGTGACCTTTAACTGCTCGTGCCCCCATTAGAAACACATCATCCTGTCACGTATCGCTTTGGTTCAGTTTGTCAAAGAAGTTGACGAAACTTCTTCGAGAAACTAAACCACACCGATAGGATGTTTGTTCTTCTGGCAACAAACGCCATTGCCATTCTGGTGCCCCCTGTTAATGGTGCAGGAGGATAGAGTTTCATTTCCTTCAGAGCTTTCTGACCTTGTCTGCCTTCACTACGCTATGCCACCACAATTCTGTTCTATTTTGCTTCTGCTTGGGGTTTTGCCTTTGTGTCTGTCTTTCAGTGGTGAAAAGCAATGAAAGCTGATTAACAGAGATACACAAAGCCAGCAGCTATTCCAGCTCTACTGCTGTGCACACACACACACTGTGCACTTAGTGCTGAACACGTCCAGGTCAGACTTTTTCTCTCCTACATCTAGTCTCCCCACTGAACAGCACAAACACACACATACACAGCCATGGATGTGTAAATGTGAAGGTATGGGGGATATCACTGCCTGCATCTAACCTATTTAATGAAAAACACGAGCAATCTGTAATAGCTAATAATTACACATAAATGTTGAAAAATGGGTTTCACCTCTTAAAACAAATTCACTCACACGAAAAAACAAACACATAACACACTCAAACTCGCTTTTATCAATATGTGCCAAAAAAAAAAGCAAGGTTGAAATGTTGAGGAAAGACAGAGAGCATTATAGAGGCATTTAAATGAAGGTTAAAGAAAAACTCCTGGACAAACAGTCTAAGTACACCATGTACACCATTTTCTATGATGCATTCAAACGCAGCAAGAATGTGGACGTAACACAGAACACACGGGGAAACACAGAAGGTGCCTTTTCAGATTGAGCTGGCAAAAAAAAAAAAAAGAAAGAAAGAAAATCGTCAGCCATGTTGGAGTAGCTTTATCTAATATCCCCTCCTTATTATGTTGAGTCTTGCTCTTACGGTGGGGGACATTTGCTATACCTCGCCTCATACTAAACCTCCCATAATACACCAGTGTTAAAGGGGAAGAGTGTAAGCAGAGTATTAACACAGTAAGCAAATCCTCACCTCCTTTTTACGTCCCTCCACTTTGTAGAAATTCCAACAAACCGTCTGGATCTCCTCTTTAACAAATCCTAAAGGGCAGCCATCTTGCCTCCTTCTGTTCTTCGATGAAACAGACTATCCTCCACATCAATATTCATGGAACCAGTCTGACGTCGGCTCTCATCATCAGGAGCCCGGGTGTCGCTGTTCTACCGGCCTGAGAAGCACATTCATATGTGGCTCTGGTGTAAGGCAGCAGAGGTGCAGAGTAGAAAAATATGTTGCCGGTCAGTGGGGAGGGGGGGGGGGGGCCTTACTTTGCTGGCAAACTCAAATAATCACAAAATCACTTTCCTGCTGAGTCCTTCCCACACAAAGAGACGGGTTTTCTTTCCCTCCTCTGCTCCCTCCTCTTTTTTCTTCGTCCCTCAGCCGCACACAATAGTGAACACTATGATGGCTGCCCTGAAGCACTGGAGTGGATTCAGTGAGCAGGACAGGACTATACACCCAGTGCACTTTATGCTGAATATTGCACTCGCCTCAACTGTCTGACTGAAGCCTCCACCCCCTTCCTTTCCTCAGACAGGAAGCCAAGTGACTCAGGGTTTTTCCCTCCCTTTTCGCCCTGACTATCTTGACTTCCTTCTTTCATTTTCTTTCTTTCTCTGTCATTGGTTACAGAAGTTCCCCCGTTGTGTAATAGCCCTCATTTTGAAGAGTCTCACAGCAACAACCAGAGGTTGCCAGTTTGGAGTCCAACCAGTTGAGCAATTCACTTATTTCCAACGGCTGTGTCTTATTTTGGCACACCTCAGCTGGCTGGCTGGCTCATTTTTAGAGCGCAAGACAACTCTCCAGCCTGCATACAGGCAGCATACTTTGCTTCATGTGTCTGCCAAGACTCACCTCCTGTTGACACTGGCCACGTGGGCTTAAAAGAGATAGAGAGAGCAGTGTGAGAGAGGAAGGGACTTTAAAAGAGCGATTGAAAAGGCAAACTCAGCACCGGAAGGTTGCTGGAATGACACAGAAACACACAAAACATTCTTGCTGTGGTTTTTGTTGTGGACTTCTGTGTAATGTCCTCATGCAGAGCTGTAAGTCGGAGGTTTAGTTTGCAAAGTAAGCAAGAATTTAGTTTTTGCATCTTTGATATCAAGGTCAAAAAGCAAGTCTCACAAACAGGTCCAGTGATGTCTGCAATACAATTTGGGGAATGTAAGTTGAAACAAAAACAAAAACAAAAAAAATATATATATATATATATTGGTAATTAGTATTATGTTGACATAACATAATAGTGGTCATAACTTTAACCACAATGCTCAATAGTTAACGGCACCCCCATTCACTTTACTATTTAATTGCTCTTTACTTTACTAAGGGGCGGGTCTGAAAATAATCTCCCTTTAGCTGCAGTTCAGGCTTAAATGGAGACCCCCACCCCTTTCCCACCAGCCCCTGCCTAGCTGCAGTGGCATTTGTTGACTCGATAGTTTCAAGCTCAGAGCAGAAAAGGAGATTTGTTTTTACACAAAATGGGGGAGGGGAAGAGGCCGAGAGAGGAAGGAGGAGTCACTCTTGCTGCAACTCAGATCCTGTTCAGACAAAATAGAGCGTTTTACATCAGCCCCGTCTTATTTCTTCACATAACTCAGTTGTTACTCAGATGTCGCAGGATAAACCACATCACACAGTTGCAATTCAGTCAAATTGGGTCATTCTTGCCGCTAACCCTCTTTAAACTGATCACAAAGGAGTATCGATTTTATTCATAATAAACAAGGATTTCTAAGCTTTGAGATGGTAATTGTGAAAAGGACCTGCAAATAAATATCAGAAAGATGTTTCTGATATGTTGAGTGTGCATGTGCCACTACAATATACAGCATTTATTAAACATCCTACTGTTGTGTCAGGCAAAAATATATGACTGTAGTATTATTTGAATCAAGAAATAACAGTTAGCACGGCGTCAAAGCAACTGAGCTGTTATCAGAAACAGCTCTACTTCTGGGTGAAATGACAGAATATTTCTGGGAGTTTTCAGGTGAATGCCGACAGTGGCGTGTTTATGCTTGTCTGTTGTTAATCCTTCTTTGAACAGACTAACGTCATGTGAACTGCAGTTCATGGTCAGAGAGCTTATGGCCGCACAAGTTAAATCCCCAGATGAGTTATGAAGATTGTAGAAGTGAATGAGGGAGAAGCCCCTATTTCAACTGCAATCAAGGCTTCTCTGAGCAAGGCAGCAAACCTACCGGTGCACCAGTGAAGTGTCCCAGTGATCAATGCTGCAGGGCCTTCAGTGGTTGTTTGGACTTGTCAGCTTCCTTCCATCTCCTTGGCCCTGCTCCCTCACACCGCTGCTGTAAACAAGAAGAAAGAACTTGTCTGGTTAGATAACATAAATACACATTGATGTTTTTGTGCTGTCAATATAAGATATCTATATGTTCAGCTAGCTTAAGGTCTAACTACTTTTGATATTATCAGGCAACAAGCTTGTGTTTTTCTCTGAATAAATGTATTCACGTGTTACTGTTTACATGAACAGGGTTTGATTTGTGCATTCATCAGTGCTCATCTTGCTTGCGACTTAAAACGTCCACATTGACTTTGTGTATTGGCAGCGGTCAGGCCAGCAGAGCTCTTTGCCGCGCTGCTTCCCCCTGAAAAGCTACTGTAAGTTGTAAATCAGAGATTATCTCCTCATTCCTCTCACCGTGTCACATTTCAAAGGGCTGGAGGCGTGTGCCGTCACCTCGGCTGCAAACACAGAGCTCCGGCCTCACGCTGACCCCAGGGTCATCAAAACTTAGGCACACTTGTCACTTGACTGATTTCACACCTGAAGATGATAATGACCATTAGCGACTGTTTTTCTCACGGGCCCGGTGCTCTTGTTGATTTATGCAAACAAAACCAAGGCAGGATCCAATAATACCGGCTCCTCAGGTCAAAGCTCCAGGCCTCTGGTCTTCAGATGTGTGTGTGTGTCACTATAAGCCATGCGGTGGTTTATAGCCCTCTTTCCTGGACAGGCTGTGGTGTTCTTTCATGAAAAAAAACAAAAAAAACATGGTAAATCAAGAGCTCACATGATCAAGCTGGGTGGTGAAACCACAGAGTGAAATTAGTCATTCTTCTCAACGTTTTACTTGCCATGTGAAAAAAATGCAACTGTCAAAAGTTGGGTTTTTTTCAGATGTTAAGCTCTATGGCACCAACTTGATTGTTCTTGGTTGGCTGATTTTACCTTCCACACTAATCCACCACCAACATATATCTTTTCTAAAACTATTTATTAAATTTGAGTATGGACTCAAGTGGCTTGCACGAGTTTTCTGTTGTTTTGTCATTTCAATGTAATTAGCACTTTTTAAAAACAACCTAAATATTTATGTGGATTGAAAACACTATGTGTGTAAACACTTTCTTTCTTTTTTATTTACCCATTAGTGTGACCGTGACCTCACTTTGCTGCCTGGAAAGGTTTTTATATTTGGTGAGAGTGATTTGGTCCTGAATAAGGCGGAGCCGCAAATAAAGAGGCTGATTTGCGATGAAGGCATTGATTTACAGCCTTCTTTACATTGGTGGGAGAAAAGGGTGACATCTGAGGCGCGACAGAGCCACTATAGGGCTCGTCGTGAAGCTGAGAAAACCAGCACTTCTCACAAGCACCAGTGGTGTTAGCACACACATCTCACCTGGGGCAATCCAAACACACACACACACACACCCTCTCTGTAGGGTAATAACTAGGTATCCTCTGCCTGGGCCAATACACAAGCGACTGACCACAGGATTCCCCCCTAACAAGATGTCACACTGCTGCCCCTCACTCCTGCAGTTATCTTAAAACACAAGGGAGAGTCGTTAGTGTGGGTCTCACATAGCCTAATTGTTTAAGCCGCAGCAGGGGGTCTGGGGAAGGGTGGTGGTGGGGGGGGGGGGGGGGCAGGGGTTTAAAGAAAGAGAGAGAGAGTAACTGGAAAATAGTTATTTTACATTATTGAGCTCCAAAAGGCACCAAATTGGAAAAGTTTTGTGCTGTTTCACACTATTTCACATTCCCTGCACATTTGTAATTGCAGGACTTTTGTCCCGATTCACAATGCCCGTCTGTCTGCGGTGTGTGTGTGTGTGTGTGTGTGTGTGTGCCATCTAACGATTGACAGAGTTCCTCCCCAGGCACAGCAGGGTTGGACAAGGCCAATCATGGCCCTGCCGCATTTCCCATGGCGACAAACTGCTTGTGAGAGGTTTGAGAGCTGGTTCTCGCATTCAGGCTGTAGGTACTTCCATCCTCCCCTGACACACCGCCCCCCCAGCTGAAGCCTCTGTAGACACGGCCCTCTATTAAGTGCGGGGAAGCCCTTTTTACCAGATGTGTGATAGAAGCCTGTCACCCACTTCAGCTCTCGATCCCAGAGGGGACTCACCGCCTGCCCCACTGCCGTTAACGGATTCGTGCGTCTTTGCAGATGAAGCTTAAAACTTAAATCAACAGAGAAAAGACAGTAAAAACGGTCTGTGGTTAAATAAAGATTTCCCTTTGTAAATAGACATGTCGAATGAAAACACATATTAGCAACTCGTCATGGAGTCAAGTAAAGCAGAAATGATCACACACGTTCATAGAAGTAATCACATGTCCCACGCTGTTCAGGATTAGTGTTGACAAACGGCACGCTCTTAAAGCACTGAGGCCCCACTGCGCTTTCACTACATTCACTGGTGTTTGGCATGGAGCAGACGATGACCCCTGCTGGTGAAGCATGATGACCTGCAATGCATCTGATCCTACAGTTAAAGAGATTGTGTGTTGCAGTAATAGTGGCCGTTACAGTTTTCCTTTGCTTTTTCACTAATTCGACTGTAACATTTGTGCTTTCACAGACCCTTTGCACCTTGACTTATTTTCGAAAAGTCATTCAAGTCTTATTCTTTTTATTGTGGCCTAAGTCTAGATAAAAGTAATACAACTAAAGTGACGGAAAACAGTAGGTCTGCTTTGCAGAGGCACATAGTCGTTTGTGTCTGTTTGAAAATGAGATGCAGCCACTCCAGGTGCAGACAGCTGGCACTTGACATTTGTGATTGTTAATGTCACATCTCACTGCAGCAGCCTTATATGCCCCCATACTGTCGAAACAACATCCTGATTCATCATCCTCCTACAGCTGGCCTCTGGTTTTGCCCTCACCTGCCTGCCAAATGTCGCAGCAGCAAACACTCTGCCGCAGCAGCCAGAACACATCACGGCCCCCTTTTATTCCTGACCAAGTCTTTGTTTGAGACCAAGATCAGATAAGTTCACGATAGGTTCTATTTCTTATGAAGACGGAATGCTGCATACAAATAAAACTATTGTGCAGGCACAATGATAACTGTAATTGTTACTGTATTATTTATTGTTATTACTGACACACTAATGTAGTCAAGGTGGAACTCATTTTAACTATCTTAAGTGTGAGGTATGCCATACATGTTTAGAGAACAGTATAAGCTCATTACATGTTTTGTATGCAACTGCAACATATTGTAACTCATGCTGTCAGCTAAATATAATTAATGTCATTCTTCCCACTTTGCCATTAAAGAGAAACTTGTAGAAAGAAAAGCACCAATATGTTGCTGTATTCATTGTAAACTAGTTATACTTGTATTTGACTGCGTATTCCCATTTAATATATGTTATATCTCCACTTCACTATATTTCTGCAGAAACTGCATTAATCCGACAGCATTTTGCAGATTAAGATTTGACACACAAAACATATAATGTACTTTTCTGGCAGCTCGTAGTGGGCCCAACCGTTTACGATGACATTTCATGTTTTTTCATTCATTTTGTCATCTATGTGTTTATGCTGTTAACAGTGTATGTGTCCCACATCAACCAGTAAAAAATACATTTTAAAAAGTCAGATGTTTTGCTGTTAATCCAACACAGGAGTATTGTTGTTTTCAAAATAAGTACACATTGTACTTCTGCACCTAGCTCAGAAACGTCATGGCTTCTTTAGATATGATGGTAGACAATGCACTCGCTCAAGATTGTTGCTCAACTTGTTTGTCAGCCTGAAACGATGCACACAACCAGTTGCATGCAACTCAACAGGCTGCCCAGCAGCAGCAGCTGCTGCTGCATCCGCATTGCTTATCTTTGCATTGGCAGCTGAGACGGTCCTTTCAGATAGCACGGACATGAAATCATCCCTTCACCTGCTCCGGGCTTGGCTTAGCATGACAAGCACACAGCGCAACAACTGCCCCCCCCCAGCCATGTTGTCGACAAACCTCCCTTCGTCTGAACTGCTGAACCATGAAACACTTAAACTTGACAGGAAATAAAAACAGATAAACGCAAAGGTATGACAATACTCCCGAAACACTGTGAGGGGACGGTGGCTATGAGGCTCAGATTAAGGCATCCAGACGGGGAGAGACAGTCTGGCATTAAGGTAATTAAGGGGATGTTTTGCAGCAGCAAAGATGTGCTTGTGACTCAGAGTATGTAGCGCAACAGCTGTGCCGTGACACATAAGCCCCCCCCCCCCCTCTCCGCAGCCCATCACTGATTGTGACAAGTCCTTGGCTGTGACCTTGCTCTCTCTCTCTCTCTCTCTCTGCCCACGCTGTTTTGAGCAGGAGATGGTTCACGATCAATTTCAGCTGCGAGAGTGCGGCGGAGGAAGGCAGCATATGGTTAGACATGATTTACGCACAAACACGAGCGCTCCCTGATATGCACCCCACACACATACACCCTCCACTCACAAATAAGCACTTACATAAATGATCATGTTTTGTGCTGCTGCAGGTATTACTGGTGAATCAGTGATGGTGGTTGCAGGTCCGTGGTTTAGCAGAGGAAGGATGAAAGGAGAAGTGGTGAGGAAGTAAAGCCTGCAGCCCAAAATATGGGAAAAAACTTTTGGTCTTTTAAAAAATTAATTTTTTGAAAGGTATTAAAGGATAGGTTAAAATTTTTTTTAAATTTGTCTTAAAACACTATTCACATGGTCATAGGTCGATTGAAACTAAATCTACAGTCCTCGTTCTGTGTACAAATGTATTCCAAAGATTATCTGAAGCTAATATGAGGCTTCAAGTTATTCAAATTAAGTGGATGTCCGAGCCAGTGTCATATTTAAAAGGTTACTTTTGAGACGACAAACAAAGGTGCACAAATAAGATAATAAAATACATATTTGGTTTTATAAATATATCTACTGCTAATGAAGCTACAATAACTCTGAGAATCTAAATGTCTACGTTCCTCATCATGAATCCCACTGCCCTTCCCCCATCAATGAGTTCCATTTGACAATCTGTTCATTCCGTCGTTCTCGACTCCATTCCACCTCTCTATCTCCAACATTCTTTCCAACGCATCATTTTATTAAAATCATTTGTATACTCGGGTGACGCTCACATGCACTAAAAGCATGCACGACCGGCCCGGCTATGTCGGACACAGAGGGAAAGTGACTTCATTCTCTGCTCAGGTGAACGTTACTCGACGATATCTTGACGGAGCAAATAGTTGTTTGCTGCTGTATTAATGCTCTTGAGTGTCGTATATATTGCTCCTTTAAGCAGACGCTGTGAAAGGTGTGTAAATCCTTCAGGTGTGTCAACTCTGCAGGACGCAACAAGCAGGAAGGATGTGAGAATCGGTGTGTTGTGCTCTAACCTCTGACCTTCAGGTACCATCCTGCAGAGCAGAGGTTCAAGATGACTCGGATTATCGAGTGCTGAATGTCTGTAGGGTGATGTTTTGTAGTTCTCTGATGTGGTGGTGATAAAAGCGTAGTCTGGGCTCAGGTTAAGATAAAAGGTCGTTTCACACTTTTGTTTTCTTATTTACTTGTTTTATTCAAAACCCAAACTCGTAGTGTAAGACTACCACTGTCTGACTTCTAATTCAGGTATATTGTGCTACGCATATACGCCAGTATCCAGCATGCATGGACATACAAGACACCAAAAATATTGTTGCAGTGTTGAAACTTTTGTAAGAAAATAACTTAACTTCTTACTGTGTTAGATCTTTGACTTTTGGTTAAATTCCGATTCACACACGTCTCTATGCTGTCCGACATGCAACAGCAACGCCAACCATAGAAGAGTTTAGTTAAGTTCAGTCTCTTTCCTGCCTTTTGGAATACTTTATCTTGACAAAAAAAAACATTCAGCTCACTTTTACAGAGAGCTTCACCATAATGATATTTTTACTCCGGGATACAATGACTAAATGATTTCATGTGCTAATGAAATGGGCTTGGCCATCCCCAAGGCAACAGCACTGGTCTCATTAGGGTTTCTAGTCATGGAAGTAGTGGAAAAGGAAAAGCGCTGATGGGGTCGTTAAATACATCATCAAAGAGGTGTGTCTCTGCGCTCTCGTTAGAACTTAAGATAACGCAAAAAAGCTTCTCAGTTATGGGGAAGGGGAGGCAAGTATATACAGGAAAAGTCCGACTTTGCTTGAATTTCAGTTTTTGTATTTAATTACTGAGTCATAATGACTTTTAAATGTCTAAGAAGACCATTTAATTTAGCAGCAGTTAATGACATAATTTGCATAGATTGTATTTATTTAGTAAATATATATAAAAATGAGCTAACGTTTTTTATAGCTCATCTGTTGCACTTATTTTGCACCTCTTCTTTTGTGATCAATATGTATTTCATGAGATAACTTAAATAATGGCTTTTTACCTAAATTCCTATATATATATATATATATATATATATATATATATATATATATATATATATATATATATATATATGACTTTTTCTAACAACTATAATTGCTTTAATATCAATCTTACTTCTTTTAACATCTGCTGTTGAATTGAACTGCTGCAGGATAACAGCAGTACAGATTCTAGATGGTGGTCCGTGGCTGTGATATACATTACCTACATCAAATGTCCACTAGAGGGCAATGTGTCCAATGCATTCAGTCTGATGTCACAGGTTTCATAAGGGCGACAAAACCACACAAAGAGAAATGACAACGAGTCCGTTATTACACCGTGTGCCGATTAGAAGAGTGAAGCACCCCCCCAAAAAAATGATCATTACCCTGATATGAAACTGATTTTTTTCAGTTCTCCTTTAAGGTGTCATTATTTTTTGCCACTGCTCTTTGCACCTGATTATTGAGCCATTTTACGGTCGTGTTTTCTACAGTATGCACCTTGCAATGTCAAACTAACAATGAAATCCAGTAATCCTCAAGCATGCAGTGGATGATTTATTAATACTCAAAATGTAAAAGAAGAAAGAGGACCTTAAGCAACAAATAAAATGTTGTTGTTACATTTTGACTTTTTTCTTATTATTAGCTATTACAGTGTTAGAAGAGTCTATGAATATGAAGTCCGCAGCATACAGCATGTAGAAAAAGGCAATAACGAAAATCAGATGTAGTGAAATAATAATCAATCCATTTTATTTTATCATTTTCTTTCTCCAACAAAGAGGAAGCTGCCTGCGTCCTCTTCCAGTATCTTTTGCTATTCCTCTCTGTCTCTCTCTCTCTTTCTCTCTCTGTCGCCTTCATTCCTCCCTCCCTCCTCCCTCCCTCCCCCCTCCTGTGGGATCATGGGAATTGTGCAAGTAGCGTGGCGTTCCACGTTCTGCCCGCGGCGCTCCAGGAGGAGGCGTGCAGTAATGACCTGCTCCTCAGCTTGCTCGCCATCATCGCCCTCACAATTAATTCCCGCCTCGCGTTGCTCTGTGGGAGGGGGGGGGATGAGAGTGTGGGCTCCCTCATTAGAGCTCCTTGTAATGTGTCTGGCAGCAGTTCCCATCCTGCCACTTCTGCCCTTCCACTGCTGCTACCATGTTTGTTTTATAGATGCCTCCCTCTATACTTTCCTGCCTCACGGAATGACTGACACCAAGTGTAAAGGTGCACCTGGTCTGTGTTCTTATCCATCAGGGCTCTAGGAAACACATGAATACACCTTTCACATTGGTGACATAGAGGGGAATATTTTGAGTAGGTTATTCCAGGTCCATCCCGCTAGTGTAGGAGCCTTTTCACAACAAACACATTCCATGGAAATGTCCAATGCACTGTCACATTAAACCGCCTTCAGAAAAGGTGATGACATTTTGAACAGCTGGTGACACCAAACTCAGGCTAAGCACTGGACTTTTAAAACAAGTGGAGCAGAGTCTGACCTGGATTTCAACTTTAAGCTTGACCAGCGATAATTTACAATTTCATTTTACCACCGTCAGTTTAGCACGGTTGGTCTGCCTGCATATTTTATTATTTTCCATAAGTGTGAAAGGGTAGCAACATAAGGAATGAAGAACCATGTTTTTCACACCATATTGTACATAATGTAGAGGATTTCTACGATACACATGCAAGCTATCTTTTTGATGTGCAATCTGACCAGTGAAATACTGAATGGAACAGCGTGAAAAAATGTGACAATGTGAAAAGGGTCATTTGTCGTGGCTAACCTACAGAGAATTATCATCTGAATCTGCAGCTCCCCTCGACGTTCCGCTCATTGTTTATCTGCTGGCCGACATCTTTAAAGGTCCCGCACCTTTGATGCCCATGTCTCTTTTGATTAAGAAGCAGGTCTAGGTGCTTTATAGATACTGTGAAAGCATCAAAACGCTCAAACCACGGAGAAACGCACACATCCCGTATGAAGAAGCTGTGCCTTTTAAGCGAGCCGTCAGTCACCGGCCGAAGTGCTGCTAAACTCTTTGTAGTTGACACACACAGTGAGTCCCCTAATGCAGTGACGCTGTGAAGATGGCGACAGCGCGGATGCTGAAGACCGAAAACAATGACCAAACAGAACAGGCTTTTTTGGGAAGGGGGCTTAAAGAGAAGGGCGCTAAAAACGGAGGATTTCAGACAGAATAATAATGTGTTTTTTAAATAATAAAGTATGGATGTTCTAGAAGAATCCCTGAATACAAGTATGAACCTGAAAGTGAGCATTATGTCTCCCTTTAACATTCTGGTCTCACCTCTCTTACAGTGTCTTTTGACAGTGGCAGCTGTTTTCAGCTCTGAAAACCCTCTATTCACGACCTGATCAGTACCAAATGGCAGACAGACACATTAAGCAACTTGCTGGTGAACATAATGAACATAATTAGCAGCTAAAAGGGCAGATATTTCCGAAGGAGTTGGTAGAGATCAAGAGAGACAGAATATTGGACTTACATTGGCCAAGTTGCCAGAAACACAACTCCGAATGCATGATAATGCGAGGATGCTTTTCCGTTCGTGACTACTGTTCTGTGTAATCGTATCACTTGCAGGCACCTGTTTGTATGTGTGTGGGTTTTTCTAATTAATTAAATGCCATATGCGTGTATGTAGCGGTGCACAGTGTGTGATGCACGTGAATGTAGCAGAGTGGAACAAAACAATCCATTTAGCTGTTACCGTGTTCCAAAAATGAAGCGGCCTATAACTGATTATTTAAAAAATGCAGAATGAGGAAAAAGAAGGATGCTTCTGAGGAGGGAGAGGAGTTCTGACTCTCGCCACTGATGATGAAAGTGATTGAGCCAGTGATTGCCTGGCGACCTGTCCAGGGTGTACCCCGTCTCTCGCCCAGTATCAGCTGAAAAGGGATGCGACTAAAACATTGGAACCAGTGGAAAAGTTTGTCTGGAGCCGATCCCATCTGATATTGGACGAGAGGTGGAGTACACCCTGGAAAGGTCGCCGGGCAATCACAGGTATGACACAGACCATTCACACTCACATTCACACCTACGGGCAAATTAGAGTCATCACTTTACTGATGGACTGTAGGAGGAACCCGGAGAAAACCCACGCTAACACGGGGAGAACATGCACAAACCGGCCAGCGGGTTCGAAGCCTGAACCCTATTGCTGTGAGGCAACAGTGTTGACCCCAGCACCACTGCGCCATCCCTACTTTGCTTCCCAAGATTAAATATTTTCATTATAAACATTACCCGTTTTTTAATTGCAGCACAAAATCTTGGGAGCTGCGAAATGCAGCGTAAATACAAGCTGACAATGTCCTGACCAAAGCAACATACATCTTTTACTGCAGTTTGATGCTGTTTGCACTCATTGGTAGCCACGTAGTAAGCAAACACAACAATAAAAATGCTTACAGTACAGTATATTGTACAAACTCAGTACAAAACAAAGTAGCAGACGGATATTGTTTTGGGACAACTTAATATAAACCATCTAGGAGAATAAATGTTGTGTATTACCTCTGCTGTATGCTGAGGAAGTTGACACAAACTGAGATCCATGCATTTCTGAATGTATTAAAGCAGGGGTCTCAAACTCATTTTCACTCCGGGCCACATCAGCATCACGGTCGGCCTCAAAGGGCCGGTTGTAAATGTAAGACGGTGTAAATGTAACTACTCCTAACATATTGGTAAATAACTGTCTCTGCATTTGATTATTATTTATTCAAGTGTAAAAATATTGTACATGCAGTTATATAAATGTAAAAATATATTTAAGCACATTTCTGTTATTATAACTTAAATCCTTTTAATTTAGGGTTAAGAAACCCACATTACTCTATCAAAGATCAAACTGTTAAAGAAAATAGCAAAGACAAATATCAAACACAAGTTATTATAATAACTTTGTTCAAACCTTAAAATCCTTTCAAGGGTGCGTTTGCACAATCCCACGTGAAGTATTTCATGTGTTGTAAAGCCACGTTTAAAGTAGTCTTCAATGTACTCACAATAAGTTCTGAGTGGAAGGCTCAGAGTAGGCCTTCTTGAAGAGGTGAGTTTTCAGCCGGTGCCGAAATACATTTCCATTTCAAGTGTACAGTAACCAGCCAAAGAGCTGCTTCTGTGACTGTGTGTTTAAGTACCTCGTCATTTTGACTTTCTATCTCAGAATTATGACTTTCTATCATATTTATGACTTTCTATCTCATAACTTCGACCATGTGGATATTTTTATTATCAAGTCTAACTTTAATTTCTTTTAATTTTAATTTAATTTTTTTATTTTTTTTATTTTGCTGGCGGATTCGCGGGCCGGGAGTTTGAGACCCCTGTATTAAACAGACATATAAAAATGTTACGCACTTATGTCTCAGAAGTCGAAAAATGATGCCAAATTTGGGCAGTTTAGGACCAGTAGGGTCGATACTTTAGATGAGTTGTATAAGTATGTGGAGAACCGTGCTCAGTGACCCTGCATCTTACATCACTCTGATGTGACAAACTGCATGCAGTGTCATGTTACCAGGCAGGAACCATTTAGAATACTTGCTGTGACAATAAAGCTCATCCTGAGAATACATAGACAGTGAGCTGTTTGTACACAGACCCTTTTAGATAACACAATCAAAGTCACTGACTTCTGCAAACTGTGTCACGCATACCTTCATCAGTTATTCTTCTTGTTACTGTGATGCATTCACTGTCATATTTGTTTGAAAGTTTCTCTACTACCGTATATTGTTTTTTTGTACAGATATTGTGTAGGAGAAAGATTCAGCATCTGCCATTGTGGACTTTGTCAAAGCCAAGACGTGGCTTACAGGCTGAGTCAATGCGCAGATAAATAGAGGCTAGTTCTGGTTGACAGTTCTGTGAAAGAAGAATAAAAAGTTGTATTTATTTCACCTAATATTGATGAAACGATCGCAGCGATGAATGGGTGTGTGTCTCTGCATGCTTGTCTTTTTCTCAGTCTCTGTATCCAAAATGTTACTGGTTGTCGCAACCTGTGCAGCACTTCTATCCACTGCAAGATGTAGTGAATCACAACCAAAAAGGCAATTGAGACACTTGGACACAATGTATACTTGGACATCAGCTGGCCCTGATCAAAGGCCGCATGTTGGAGAATGTTGAAAAGACAAAGTCAGTGGAGAGAACCTTCTAAGCGACCTACAAGCCTACAATTATAAGAGAACAGGAGTAGATGGATGGCTTCTGAATGTTACGTTTGACTTACAATTTGACCAAAACCATGCCTGAAAGCCCTAGTATTCCTGTTTTATTTCCATCACAGCTCTATGTCAAAAAACAAAACATCATACAGTAAAAGGTTTTGTGCTAATATGTATCTTCATATGAAGCAGACAACAAAATAATTTCCCTATCAAGATAGTCTCTGATAATGTGGGCTGAATCGAGATAACGAGACTGTTATTAATACCAGTTGTTAATGGAAAGGCTTGTGATCAGATGCCATTATCTAGATAACCAAGACATAGATCACACGGTAATGGCAGATCTAAATGGGGAATTAATATAAATAGGAATTTGGATTCAACTCTAAACAGAGCAACAACAAAAACTAAATTTGAACAGCTTCATTGCCAGCTGTTGTATAAAAGTATTACCGCTGCTGCAGCGACCGATGTTGTCGTGTCGACATGTAAACATCTAAGTCACGAGCAAAACCACAATGTGGTGTGAACCACTTAAAACTGAGTCACATCCTGAATGTGACTTATGGACTTAACCGGGTGCTTCCAAGATGTTTGTGTTTGCCGAAGCTGTTTGCTCACCCTCGCTGACAGATGAGCACTGCAATAGTGTTTGCACATATTAGCACCAAAACAAAAGTGTCCCCAATACCAGTTCATGAGGAAGGACACTTGTCTGTGTTTGATGCGTTTTTGTTTTTGTTTGTTGAACATATCTGTCTTAGGTGGGTAGCTGCTTCGGTGGACGTAGAAATGAAAAAATTATGAATTTCCTAGAACATTTGCTCAAGAGTTTCTCAACGGGTGTAAGAAAACACTTACACACTTGAGTATTGCCATATTATGTTTTGTGATTCTGTATTGATTCTCAAAAAGACAATCTATGCAAAGATTCTTGGCAGACAGTGGTTGATTTTGTGTTGTGTTTCGATATTGGATGTTACAAGGACTGATAAATGCATATTTCTTGCCAATACCCAGACATGGTCTATTCCCAGTGTGAGGTATCTTGATGAGTTTGAGGTTAATGTATTGGACTGCGTGTGTAAAACCTAATTTCTCTAAAATCCATTTGGTGTTCCCTCTTTAAAAACAGAACCAACCAAACATACAGTCACATGATAAAAAGATAAAAACAATAAAGGTGTCGCAGGCCAGAGAAGGTTAAGAAACCTTCAATAAGAGCAAGTCTTCTGTGGTGTTCAGTGGCACTAGTTTGTTGGTTAAAGTTGGAAGAAAACATTCCACAGTGTTTGACGTTAATTTCAATCAAAGCACAGCTCACCGTTTTGTAGACACCCAACTCTTCCACAACAACACAGTCCTGTTTATTGCCTCTGGTAGTTTAATACCTTCTGAGATTGACGAAAGATCATTATTGTTTACATTCATGTAGCAGGAAAGCCCTGTGACAGCTTAGAGCAAATATTGATTGTGTGCCACACGGTGGCTTTTAATTCCAGCTAATGACCTTTGTCACCTGCCACCCCACCGTTCTTATTTCCTGGCTGGGAAGCAGCCAATCAGGACAGACACGTGCTGCTGAACCAAATAAACCTCTGGTCTTAACAACTCTAAAACTCAATAATCATGTTGTTGAAATGACGTGTAAACCTAGTTAGAGGAAGTAAAAGTTTGTTTGATTTGTGAACTAAATGTTTTATTCTAGAGACAACACTATCTGCTCTTAACAAATCATGTGCATTGGTGTTCATACACTAAATCCACAGTACGTAAAGCATTAGCTCATGAAGAAATCTTCAGACTATGATATACTGTGCATTGGTATCGGGAAATACACAAAAACGCATGTTACAATAGCATACTGAGGATTATTTTTTTCCGACAAAGACAATTCTATTTCATCCTTACTGACCGCCAGAGGCAGTGCTTAACACTGGATGTATCCCGTCTCGCGCATGCGCAGGTCGAATATTTATATCAACAAAGTCACGTGTGACCTCGGATGACCACCGTCATCTATAAGTTCCGGTGTCATCCTGAGCTCAGTCCTTTTTTTCTTCTCGCGTCGCAGGTTAGCTACCATGGTAGCTTAAACAAGGATGTGTCTACGATCAAGACATATTAGAGCTCGTCGCTGTAGCCTTGTGACTACCGGTCGGAGTTGCGGTTCTCTCGCCCTCCAAAGGCTGCGACGAGCTGTCCCTCTTCGGAGGGAACGGTGTGTTCGCCGTTCGGACATCGAGCCCCGGACTGGTGGCCGCCCCTATCATCGGTCGTCACCAGTCTGATAAGGGTCAGCTAAGTCGTGATGACAGCAATCGGTAAGATCGATTAACATTGTTTTCTATAACAGTTGTTTGTTCCACGGTTGGCAGAGCGCTTCCGCTCTAGTAATCGAGTGGCGCGCTAACGAGAGCGTAGAATTACGCTGTCGGCCCGCCCTTCACAGTGTTACGGCTATCACAGTTAGCATAGTGTTCCTGCTCAGGCAAACTTTGTGAGACACTAGTCCGCATTGGCGTTGTGTACATGGAGATTTAATCTTTACATCTGACGTAATTCGCAGTTAGCAGTGTCTTCACTCAGGCTAACTTGGATGCTAGCTGGCTAGCTAAACAAAGCTGATACTGGGGCTGTAGCCATCAACTTTGTATCCTTACAGCTGTCACAGTTAACAGAGCGTCCTCGCTCAGGTTAACTCAGTGGAAAACTAGCTAAACAAAGCTGATACTGGGGCTGTAGCCATCAACTTTGTATCCTTACAGCTGTCACAGTTAACAGAGCGTCCTCGCTCAGGTTAACTCAGTGGGAAACTAGCTAAACAAAAGCTGAGACTGGGACTGCGTCCAGCAACTTTGTATCCTTACGGCTGTCACAGTTAACAGAGCGTCCTCGCTCAGGTTAACTCAGTGGGAAACTAGATAAACAAAGCTGGTACTGGGGCTGTGGCCATCAACTTTGTAGCATTACAACGATCACAGTTAGCGGAATGTGCTCGCTCAGGCTAACTCGGTGAATGCTAGTTATACTAAATCAACATTGAGGTTGTGCCCATTGATGGTTTTGACGCATTACGGCTGTCGAGTTCGCTCCGGCTAACTAGACTAAGCTAATACTCTGTGTGTCCATTGATTGTTGTAAACATTATGGACATATCGGTAGCGGATATCAGTTAGCAGAGTGCCCTCGCTCAGGCTAACTGGTAGCACACCAAGAGTTACAGCACCTGTCCAAGTGGAGAGTGTCCTCGCACTGTAAGGACTGTGGGGTTTTTTGTCCGTTTTCACAGTAGCAGAGTGCTCTCGCTCAAGCTAACTGGTGGGGCACCAATATCTGCAGCAACTATCCGAGTGAAGAGAGTGTCCTCGCTCCCCTCTCACTAGGAGAACTGTTTTCCTGACCTGTTCCACAGTAGCAGAGTGCTCTCGCTCGCTCAAGCTAACTGGTGGGACACCAATATCTGCAGCAGCTGTCTTAGTGAAGAGTGTCCTCGCTCCCCTCTCACTGTAAGGACTGTGTTCTTTTTGTCCGTTTTTCACAGTAGCAGAGTGCTCTCGCTCAAGCTAACTGGTGGGACACCAATATCGGCAGCAACTAGTTTAGTGAAGAGTGTCCTCGCCCCTCTCACTATAAGGACTTTGCCTGACCTGTTTCCACAGTGGCAGAGTGCTCTCGCTCAAGCTAACTGGTGGGACACCAATATCGGCAGCAACTATCTTAGTGAAGAGTGTCCTCGCTCCCCTCTCACTGTACGGACTGTGGTCTGTTTTGTCCGTTTTTACGGTAACAGAGTGCTCTCGCTCAAGCTAACTGGGGGGACACTAATATCTGCAGCAACTATCTTAGTGAAGAGAGTGGGCTTAGAGAGTGTCCTCGCCCCTCTCACTATAAGGACTTTGCCTGACCTGTTTCCGCAGTTGCAGAGTGCTCTCGCTCAGGCTAACTGGTGGGTCACCAATATCCGCAGCGGCTGGCTAAGGAAGAGTGTCCGAAGGATCACTCGCCACTGACTGCCCCCTGCCTGTTCTCTCAACCTTCAGCAGAGCGCTCTCGCTCGGACTGATTGGGAATTCCGCATAAACTAGTGGGACAAGGGTTCCACCAGGATCGCGGCCATGTTCAACTCTCCCGGCTGTAGGACCTGTATAGCTCCTCTTCAGCCGGAGGACGGCCCTGACCTCTTGCCCTAGCAGGGAGAACCCAGGCAGGACCTGCGGCATCACGCCTTGAGCAGTAAGGTCTGCTAGGCTGGCCGAAGTGGAACACCTGATGCGGGAGGTCTACCTCCCCCTGTCAGGGCAGCTGAATCCAGACCAACCTACCCTGGTCATTGGTATGGCGCTTGCACGCCGGGCATACACAGCAGCTGGAGCATCCACCTGTGAGTGCCTTCTTCAGGCACCTTCCCGCCCTCACCACCTTTTCTGTTCCTCCCTCCGAGGAATATCTGAGGGAGTTGCGTGCATGGTGGAGACACCAGGGCTCTCTCCCGCCTTACATCAGACCATGCAGGAGGTGGCAAATCTGGCCTTGCACGTATGCCAGCCAGTTCGACGACTATGGCGTCCATCAGTTTCCCCTGAGGAGACTCTGAGGCCCGATGCCAGGTGCCCTCGACCCAATGTCGGGTCAAAGATGACCTGCTATCCAGGGCTTAGGACACAGCAGCGCTGTGCACCGTATCGACAACTCCCTCTCCCACCTCATGCTTTCCCTCGCAGATTCTCTGCAGCGGGCTACTTCGACGCTTCTGCTCAGTGATGCTTCATTGCAGGCGTTTGCGCTCATATCGAGGGAACGTGGATGGATGATGTCCACCCTGGTTCAGACTCGCCGCCAGGTTTGGCTGGCGCAGTCACCCCTATCTGAGACATGTAGGAGGACCCTCCATACTGTCCCAGTGGAGCCTGGTGAGCTGTTCGAGTCAGCTGCTGTACAGGCGCTTCAGCGGACTGTTAGAGCTAGCCAGACCTGGCAGCAGTTCTCTGGTCTTTGCAGGGACATGCCTGCACCCCCAGACCTAGGGGTCCCATTTTTGGCCCACAAGGCCGTTTCTCAGCCTCCAGCTTACCCTAGTAGCGCAACAGGCCTCGGCGTCCTGCTGAGAGGCCGGACCGCTACCTATACAACCCTACTTACGTCCCCGTCCCCCCCGGCAGGGGTGCCAGGAGATGTCTCCAGGCCGGCTGTCAGGGTTCTTTCTCCCATCAGCGGATTTCCAAGGGAGAGTGGTGCACGTCTATCGACGCCTGTTCCCATGGTGCGTCACCACAACTTTCAGTCCTGGGTGCTTCCATTCGGACTCTCCCATCTCCCCATGGGTGTCCACAGTGTGTTACTGCTGTCCTTTCCCCCTGCAATCGCAGGGCGTGAACATACTGCCGTACTTAGACGACTGGCTGACCTAGGCGCCGTCCCGGCTTCAGGCGCCACAGGACACTGCTCGCCTTCTCTCACGTGGCCCGGTAGGCCTCAAGGTGAACATGGAGAGGAGCTACCTGAGCCCTTCTCAGAGCATAACCTTCATTAGGGTGGCCCTATGAGGGCCTGTCTGTCGCCCCAGTGCGGATGGCTGAACAGCCTTCACTTGGATGCCAAGTGGCACAGATACAGGGCAATAATATTATCGAAACAGTGTCTATTCATCTATTCACTATCCCCATGGAGGGAGTGCATATCTGGCGAACAGTGTCCCAGGAACCGAGCCCCAGGGGCTCGGTTCCATTCCACCAGGAGATTGTCACAACAGTTACCTGCCTCTCAAGGCGGGTGCAGGGTGACAGAACGGGACAGCCTGGGGGCAGTTGTCTGCTGAAAGACCGCAGGTCCAGGTTCTAGAGCTAGCGCTCGAGCACTTCCTTCCATGTTGAAGGGAAAGCATGTGCTTGTCCGGTGGACAGCACCTCTGCTGTGATTTCCCATGAACTATCGATGGGGCACCAGATCTGCAGAAGTTGCTACGGGGATCACCGTGGCCTTCTGACTTGGGAGGCCCCTCGCCTGACCAGCCTGTGGGCAATGTACCCACCAGGAGAATGGAACAAGGTTGTGGTTTTCCTGTTCCGTTACAAGCCTCCACCGGGAGAGTGGCGGCTGCAGCCAGACGTGTCGACCCACTGCCCCCACTGGGTCTCCCTGACGGAGGACCAGCCCTCTGGGTCAAGATGCCCTGGCTCACACGTGGCCAGAGGATCTTCTTTATGCCTTTCCACCATTCCCTCTGCTTTTGCTGTAAGCTTGTCAGAGTTCTTCCCCGACAGGAGGGATCTCCTGTCGCAACTAGAGGGTCGGATTTGGCATTCCAATCCCTGCCGCCTTCAATTAGGGGTCACGGGAGGGCCCGACCGGATGCTGAGTGGCTGCATAGAACCAGTCTGACGGACTATTCTGAATGCCAGTGCGCGGTCTACCTGCCTGCAGTACAAGAAACAGGTGGAAGCTGTTCTCCGACTAGTGTGCGGCTCAGAACAAGGTCCCAGTACAGCGCCCCGTGCCTGCTGTACTGAGTTTCTACAGTCTCTCCTGGATAAGGGCCGGTCTCCCCTGCATGGGACCTACCCTTGGTACTGGACAGCTTATGCTTGTCCTTTTGAACCCCTGGCACAGGCGGAGCCTAGATGGCTATCAGCAAGACGGTTTTCTCCTTGCTGTCAATTCAGCTCAATGTGGATGCCCTATCAGTGGAAGAATCATGTCTGAGGTGGAACTCAGATGGCTTGGGTGTCACTTTCTGGCCTAAGGCAGTGTTTCTCCCAAGGGGGTGGATACGGTCACATATAAACCGGCCTATCCAGCTGGCAAAGTTGACCCCCCCCCCCTCCCCCATCGGGAGAGGAGAGGTCAAGGCTGCTGTGCCCAGTGTGGGCCCTCAGAGCTTATATGGCAGCCACCGCCTGCATAGTCAGTTATGGTGAGCCTAAGAAGGGCTGTGCTCCTTTTTAAGGGAAAAAGGAAAAACGGCACCTGTCCCACTGGATAGTGGAGGCCATTGCCGATACATACAAGGCGAGCGGCTGCGCTCGGCCATCCGGGGTGAAGGGTCACTACCAAGAGTGTCTCCACACCGAGGGCAAGCCTGAGTGGTGTGCCTCTGGGGGATACATGTGCGGCGGCCTCATGGGCATCGCCAAGCACATTCACCAAACACTACAGAGTTAACGTTGCCGGCCCTCACCCACTGGGGAGGGTTCTTGGCCAATTTTCTCTGCCGGAGCTATAAGGGGTAGTTACTGTGCTTCCTCGTGACTCTTTTGGTATAAGTCATCCAGTGTTAAGCACTGCCTCTGGCGGTCAGTACGGTTCTATGAATCCTGGATGACCGCCAGAGTTCTTGGTCACTCGGAATCCCGTGAACTCGCGAGAAGATTCCATAGGACTGAGCTCAGGATGACACCGGAACTTATAGATGACGGTGGTCATCCGAGGTCACACGTGACTTTGTTGATATAAATATTCGACCTGCGCATGCGCGAGACGGGATACATCCAGTGTTAAGCACTGCCTCTGGCGGTCATCCAGGATTCATAGAACCGTAGTTACGTCCGTAACTTTCGATTTACACACACTTCAAAGCAATAGGTTCCTAGAGAAGAGATTTCATTCAGAATATGATGAAAAAATGCAAAAATTCCATGAAGTTGACAAAGATGAGTTTGCCATTCTTGTGTCTGAAATAGAGAAAAGCCTCTAACTTCTTCTGTCCAACAGCGTCCTCTGATGGGGCCGTGCCCCACGGACCCCGAATGCAAAAACGCTGATACAGCTGATTTAAAAAACGCCGATTGCTTGTTTGTACCTGGTTGCCTTTGTTATTTGACATTGTGGTACTGCTGTGTTCTGCAACTGATCAATGAGCTAAACACATAAAAAAAAAATGTGTAATTGATTTGTTATTTAGTTATTGATAGTAGCTTGAAAACAACACACCTAAACGGACAATTTGCATAACACACTGATGGACGGATCACAAAATGAGAATGTAAATCTTGCATTTCTTGGTGCATTTGTTAACACATTGTGCTAGAATAAAAAAATACCAAAGAACCAGAAATAATAACACCAGAAATCTTCAGTGTCGCTCATTCTACCTGAAGAAAGTTTGTAAGGCAGACACATCCACAGAATAGAACTTTCATCATGCAGACGCAGTGCTTTCTAGCCGTGTTACTTGAGTTTTTCTTTGGAAGTGATTGTGTGTATAGGTGCTGTCTTCTGTACCAGACTGTGTGCCAGGAGTCGGCTTTCTTTCAGCAAAGCTACTAACTGGATAATTCAGGGTGCTCTATATACTCCAATTAGCAGGCGATGGGAAAGGGAGGAGGGATCGCTCAGCTGTATCCGAGGAAAGCGACGTAAAACCGGGTGATACACATCAAATCACAGCAAAAGGCTAATGCGTGCGAGGTGAGGGCACCATACATCACAGCCTGCAGGAGGAAATGAGGCAGGTTTCTAAATAAATACTGCCAAGGTTGCTGCTGCTCTGTGGCGCATCACTGCCAAACCATAATCTCATACTGTTTATTTTCCCAAGTTGCGCTCTCTCTCCGTCTCCCTCTCACTCTTTCTGTCTGTGTCTTTCTCTTCATGCTTTAAAGGCCTCAGAGGAATGCTGCTTACCATAACAGTCTGTGTGAGCCCATCGGAAGCACCTCCAGGAGACACAGACGAGCTCCTCCCTTTTCCTGGTCAGAGTTTTTTATTTTTATAATTACACTGTAAAACAACTGTGACCCTGTTTCCCTTTTCTTACAAAAATCCTTACACCCTGCATGTGTCGTGGGCCTCCAAACACTTTCCAACAGGGAGAAATACAGCAGGCTTTTGAAAAACCCAACAACAACAACAACAGGTGGAGATCAAAGGAAGCCAGCTAACACCACCATTTACACATTGTATTTTTCACCGAATATAAAATATATATTTTTGTTTTCTTTCGTCTAATGAGCTGTTAAATTGCAGGATTCTTTATAAATGCCTCACAAGAAGAGGAAAGCAGACTGGATGTCTCCATGCTGCTATGCATCCTCACTGTCTTTCTCCTGACAGATGTGAGCACAGTGCTCGGATCAAATTGAGACGGATGAATCAATGGATTCACACCATCACCCCTCAAACACCCATATCGTATGGCTTCACTCCTCTGTGATTCTATTTCCATCGACTAAATGCGGGCTACATTTAAATCTGGGGTCATGGTTATTAATTACTCTTCCGAGTTCAGTTGCGAGCCCAAGGAAAGCCGGGGAGGAGTAGACGCACGGGGAGCGACGGCGGAGCACGCAGGCAGGAACAAAGGCCCGCCACGAGGGTTCATGCCTCCCGCTGCTGGAGACCCACATACTGCAGTGGCTCATGCAGACAGAGGGGACCACCTAGGCAGATTTCCCCTGGGGGCTATTATCGCACCAAAGATAAAATGATTTTCAGACGGAGGAGCTTTCACACACACACAGAGACGCACAGGGTCTGATACTGACGGAAATAACGCTTCAAGGACGGTTCCCCTTTTTAGGCAATGTAACTGCCAATGGTGTCTGAGAACAAAAGTTCTGATTCATCATTATTTCAGGGAAAACTCCAGACAAATGTATTCATAAACTCCTTTCTGTTTGCCATATGTGCTTTTTGTAGTGCCAACAGAACATGTGCTTTTATCGTAGTGTGAAAGGGGAACAACAAAATGATCAAAACATTAACATTGACGTATAAAAACATTAATACAATTGTATGAAACATAGGATGAATGTCGAGACACTGTGTTTGTTGATCTGTCCATGGATTGATGGTCTCTGTACAGCATGACTAATAACAATATTGTTATCAAGACCCAGTTAAAAAAAGATTCAAAAAATCGATTTTTAATGAAATGGAACAAGATGCTCATTATTTCTCTTTTCATGTCTGCATCTGAGAATCGTGATGCATGTGCAGTTTTAAAAAGTTTGCATAGCCTCAAACACTAAAAGAGCATCATCTTTATTCTAAATAGCTAATTTAGTGTTTGATTTCTTGATTCATTTAAAGAGCAATCACAGCTCAAAGGTGTCTTGATGACAGACTCCTAACTTTAACCCACCATATACTTTAACACTTACTTCTGTCGCCTGGTTTCTGTTAACACCACTGCTGCTTTGGGGCTCCGCTCTTCAAAAGTCTTTCCGAGCCCAAGTTGTTGGTATACGTAACCACGCCGACGATGATCGGCAGCCATCGACAGAGCGACGACTTGACTGCTGTTGAATGAAGAAGAGGAGGTTTTAGGGCCACGGCCTTTTGAATCAGGTCAGCACAAAACAAGACTTGAACCAAAATCATGTGTTATGATTTCAGCATCCTTTTAGAGTCAGTGATGCATCAGTGAGTTTCACCATTTGTGTATATGGTTATATTTTGCAGTGAAATAAGAAGAATCTTAGAAAATGTATCAAAACTAAAGATATCTGAACTACAAAACTTCTAATCTACGTCAGGTCTAGACAGATATTTACAAATACATTTTACAACATTTAGCGTGGTTAAGGCTACGCTTCTTCCCTGTCCTTTCTGTTGCCAGCTCGCAATACATTCATCTAAGTGTAGCCTTTAGCAGCCTATAGGCTTGTGTCACACAGCTCACCTGGAGGGGCTGTATGACTGAGAAATGTGTCAGTGTAGCTGTCAGTTTGTTTACTCCTAAACCTGCTGAAAGTAGAAGCAATGCAGGGATTGTTTACTCCTCTGTGACATGATGTCATTTTAAGTGATTTGCCATGTGAAATTATTAAAGCTGGGGCAGGTAAAATATTTTAGAAACCTTTTTTGTTTAAATTCTCTTTATTCCCCGGGAACAATAAATTAATCAAATGCTCTGACAAAAAAAAAAATAATAATCTGGTGTCTGCGGCTGTAGGACTGTAATAAGCCCGTCCAATCATTTAATTTGGCTCGAATGTAATGATTGCACGGTTTCCCTGACTGGCTTCCTGCAAGTATTCTGCCAGTGAGATCATTGAGCGACACCAGTCTTCCACAAAGTGCTAGCTTGAAAGCTGCGAGTACTAACAATAGCATGGTGTTGTTTACGTTCCTTATGATCATTTTGGGGGAGTGGCTTTGGAGAGAGGCCTGAGGAGGCGGGCTGTAGGTGTTGCCAAATTGGCAACTTTCTTGCTAGATTTTGCGACTTTTGGAGCTTGTGAAGCAAACTACTTTCATTGGAAAAGAGTTGGTAACACATAGGCTGGGTTTTTCGGTTGGATGTTTTCAAAATCTAGCTTACTCTTGCTGGTTTCTCCAATGTTGTCAACTTCAGCTTTGAGCGATCTGTTGCTCAGTACATTGAGAGAAAATGAATCAGCAACAATTTTGACAATGGATACAATCTGTTTTTAAGTAAAATTACAAGAAATATCACAGGTTCTAAATTATATTCTTTGGGCTTTGGGAACTTGTAATGGACATTTTATTTTCTATTAATAAAATAACCTGAATAAATAATCAATCGTAAAAATCATTGTTAGTTGCGTCTCAATGGAAAAGGCACTACAACTTTCTAATAAAACACACTTTATAAAGGATTTTTATGACGTAACCAATTTAATAAAACTTTATAGATCAGTGTGAAGCCATTAATGTAAACAACCTTTGAGTTGTTATTATATTGTTAAATATTTTGGGCCATCTGACTATGTATTTTTGGCTGCCGGCTATCTGGTCAGAAGTTCCATTTAACTTGTTAACACTTTAAACTCAGACTTGATGGATACAATCCTTTATTAATAACTAAATAACATTCATACCTGCAGACCTGATGGATTAAAATCCTTTATTAATAAATAAATAACATTTATAACTGCAGAATTGATTTCCAATGAGAACGTAAGAAACCTATGAGCATTCATGAATGGATTGTCAATATTTATAACTGCATTATTTCCAAATAGAAAGAATAAAGTGGGATTTTTCACATCAACGCAAAATGTGATATCCTGGTTTATAACTGATCTATAAAGCATTAGCCTACTAAATAATGAATTAATTAATAAAGACATCTGATACAACTTATAATAAGAGCAAAACTGCTACAGTGTAAGTGAGTTTGACTTGTAATACCTTATTTCTTCCTTTTCTTGTCGTTGTCCTTTATACTTGTATGTGGTAAAAGTATATGAAGTAATATTGCAGCACTGGATATTTATCTGTAAAAGTTTACTGAAACCTGTTTTATAAGGGTGATGAATTGGTCATTAGCCTGCGTGTACAGAGGTGATGGTCCCATGATCACTTTTTTTCTGAACTAGGCTTATAGATAAATGCTGATGTGGGGAAAATAATCTGGAACGCTGCTTGCAGTAATAATTTCATTTCAAATCAAAGCTTATAGGCTTCAACATGAATGAACGCACATTGTCACACATCATGGGGGCTCGTGGAATAAATGTGCCATGCCTGCTCGTGTTGTCAGCCTGTGGGAGCTGTAGGCATGGGTGGCCAGGAGGCGGGATTTATAATGGTGATGAATCCCGGAGGTCTTAGTAATTATGGCTGTCGCTGGACGGAAAGAGGAGGGGGCGGGGCGGGGGGGAGCGGGGGGGGGGGGGGGGGGACAAGCCGGCGGAGGCATTTTATCTTAATCACAGCTCAGCTCCATTCAAATTAATTTGACAAGTTTCCCCAATCCTTATTAAACGACGCATCTGACAAATGACAACCCCCTCTTCCATTCTCTCTCAATGCCTCGTCATAAAAGAAATGTATTAAAAAAGATATAAATTGGGAAAAAAAGAAAAACGAAAGAGGCAATAAGGTTGCAAGACGCAAATATTTCCCGTAGATATTTTTCTCCCTGCAGGGCGCCCTGAGCCATCCATCCCTCCCACCTCCCGAGTGTTTCTATAGTAATTTCCAGCCAATGATCAGTAGGTGTCCACATCCCTGCTTCCTCACCTCAGCACCAATCAGCCACACACAGCGACAAGAGACACGGACTGAGCACAGAGACCAGGCAGACACACAATACTGCCCCCGGATCAAGAGGAGAGGAAACCCCTCTGCGATTTACCCCCCTTCTTTTTCTACGATACCTTTTGGCTTATTTATGCACTTTCAACCTTTTTTCTTTTTTTTTTAACGTGACAAGAAAGTCGATAAAAATGGTCCTTTTGTTTTGAGCGCTCTGAACGCACACACACGCACTCACACACACTCGCCGTGCTCGCCTCCGGCAGCCTATGTCTGTGCGTCTTCTCGCATCTTTGCGTTATTATCCCCCCACGTATCGCTTCGCAGTAATGTGCCGTTACACGGTCGCAGGCTGGTAGCATCTTGGGAGCTCATCTCAACAGGAACCTGGTAGGTGATGCTCGCTCGCTCGCTCGCTCTCTCTCTCTCTCTCTCTCTCTCTCGCTCTCTCCCTCTGTCGCTCTCTCTCGCTCTCTCTCTCTCTGTATGTGTGTGTCCGTCCATATTTTGCCGTCCACTTGCATGCGTTTACCGCCGTTTTCCTGTCCCGATTCGTGTCTTGTGTGGCCGCAAAGTGAGCCAGGCAATGGCAGAATCATTTTAATCGGGTTTTATTTGCACTACGGCACCGCGCTCCCCCTCTTCGGATTATCTGTGTATGACCTTTTGATCTGAATGTCTACCACAGACCAGACCGAGTGTAATTAATGGCATCGCGGTGCAGCAGCGGCACAATGGTTCGACGTGGCTTTCTTTCTTTTTTTGTACTTTTCTTTCTTCAATCACCTCGCACTCTCTACCTCTCTCCCCCCTCTCTCCCCCCCCTCTCTCTCTCTCTCTCTCTCTCTCTCTCTCTCTCCAGCAAGTATTGAACATTTCTGTCTCTCTAAACTTTGTTTACAGGCTGAAAATCAATGTCCGTGACTTGATTGCCTTTGGGCTGGGTATTTCGCTCCAGGGGTGAATTGATTCAGTAATAATGACCCTGAGGAGGGATGATCATTAAGCCGAGGAGGGTTTTGTTTACTGGTGGCTGCTGCAGGTTGTTTTGGACGCCGTCGACATTGAACCTGCAGCTCTGGAACTGGACGATGGATAGGACTCTTGCACATTTGTGTAAAAATAATAACAATGGTTTAAAAGTAACAATGTTGGATAGTTGAGGGAAGCTAGAAAGTGTATCTTTTATGAAATGCTTCATGTAACAGACACTGGGACAATACCGAGATCGTGTTTTTTTAAGGCAAATATTTACCTGCTGGGACATGTTCAGAAGGAGATGCACTTACTTCAGTATTCAGATGACTTTTATAACGCCACCCAGTACAAACTCTCCAGCTCCATGTGTGTATATTTATTATTTTTTATTTTTTATTTTTTTCGAGACAGCTGCTGGGTAGCACCATGGAAGTGATTTGAAATGCTTTAGTGTTCCAGCAATGGATCAGCTTTGGCAATTAAGAGAGAAAGCCCAGACAAAGGTAATGGAAGTAGGGGGAGATGTGTCTAATGGGCTTTTATCTGTGGAAACCGAATCCAGACTGGTGGAGAGAGAAAGAGAGAGAGAAAGAGAGAGAGAGAGAGAGGAAATGGAGCCCCCCCCCCCCCCACACATCCCATCCTGAGGCAGCTGACACTGTAGTTGGTCTGGTCCATAGTCTGGATGTAAATCCACCAGTGGCTATCTGTGCTGTCATTGAGTAAATGTAATAGAGCTGGCCATGAATGAATACCAGGTGCTCTTAAGAGGCTGGACAGGGTCGTGTTTACATGGATGGTCCACCTCTACGTTTTGGCTTCGATGATAAATGTGAGAATATCTAACAATGTTCCTCCGGAGCACCCAAAGCAGATTATTTTTAAGAGCTTATATTTGCAAGCCTGAGGTAAAAATCTGTGTGTTTGTAGCTACTGCTGTCATAATCTGAATCCTGGTAGGGCTGTAACTTTTCAAAATAGCGATATTTTTGAAGATTCAATTTCTATGTTTGAATGGAATGTACCCTCATCTATTAAAATGTATTTATTCATTCTGTGAAGTAGCTGATTGGACTTTCTTCAAAATATGTCGCAATACTTTGACAAGACATCTAAAAAAAAAAATGTTGAAAGTGTTGCATCTTCTTGAAGCATGCTAATTCTCTACCCCATTATAATAATGGCATGTTGGTCCGTCACAGTGATCAGGTTATTGTCACCATGAAGATCAGTTCTGACTGTTTGTGATAGTTCCATTAGGAAACGCAGGGCGTAAACAATGTGCCAGAAGATTCTTCAAATGTTCAGCTTTTATCTTCAGGGAAAACTTGAAGCAGGGAAATGAAAATTTGATTAGAATGAAAACATTTGCCGCTTTCATGTGTAACTATTTTTGTTTGTTTTTCCGCTTTTAGCACGGGAAAAGATAAACCAGGATGGTAACGCACTGTTCGTAACCAGCTCCAGTTCGTCAAAGGCCGCTGTAAAGCTCACCCTCTTCTCCTGAACATTGACAACCGTTCTTCAGCCATGGCTAACATAAGCAATGCACTTTGCATTGAAAACATACAGAATGCAGATGTGTCTCTCTTACAAAAGGATACTCTTCAGGATGGTGGATTAAGCCAGCTTTTGGATTATAACGCAGAAATGGAAAGGTACAGGTCTTTTGCTAACTTTTATAAAACCAATGGGGCATTTCCACAGAAGATTGCCCGCATCACGACGCCTATTTTTCCCAGTGCTAGAATTGGCATGTCCCCTTGGAACTGCGATAACGCCATGCTCTGGGGAAGGAAATCAGCGGCAATAAACCCTAATAGGACCAGCATGCATAGAAATGACTCCCAGAGGCCGGGGAAGCCTGGCGTGCTGCCAGAGACGCTGCAAATGGCAAATAATAATTTCCTCTCTACCTTATCCCCCGAACACTGCAGACCTTTAGCAGGAGAATGCATGAACAAGCTGAAATGCGGCGCTGCTGAAGCAGAGATAATGAATCTCCAAGAACGCGTTGGAACTTTTTCCGCTATCCCGGCTTTAGGGGGCATCTCATTACCTCCCGGGGTCATCGTCATGACAGCCCTTCACTCCCCCGCAGCCTCAGCAGCCGTTACAGACAGTGCGTTTCAAATTGCCAATCTGGCAGACTGCCCACAGAATAATTCCTCGGTATCCAGTGGAAACCCAGCGAAGAAGAAAAGGAAAAGGTGTGGGGTCTGTGCACCCTGCAGGCGGCTAATCAACTGTGGTGTCTGCAGCAGTTGTCGGAACCGCAAAACGGGCCACCAGATCTGCAAATTTAGGAAATGCGAGGAGCTGAAGAAGAAGCCAGGCTCGTCGCTGGAGGTGAGAACCGGGGCTCTGCTTCCCCTTCTTTTGTTATTATCCCCTTGCACTCCAAAGCATTAACCTTTTCATCCAGTCACGTTCTAAGCCCTTGAAAATTGTTTCCATGCCCACCCATGCCTGAACATCCCCCCGGCTTCTCAAATCTGCCTACCCGCCTAGCCTAATTGGCAGTAATTAGGGGTGTTTGTGTGGAGCGCAAGCTGAGCTTGGCTCAGACACCCCTAATTGCTGCCAGTCAGGCTGGGCTGGAACGCAACCGAACAACCCCGAGCTTGGCTCAGCTCCAAGCAGGGCTGGGAAATGGTTTTCAGCAGAGAGCCATCCCTCTCTACACCCGGTCATTTTAACCAATTATGGAAACCGTCTCTGGATGGGGAGAATCAATATCCCACAAAGCCTCAGCCTCCGACCACCAAGAGATGGTGAGAGTAATGGCAGGGCTGCTGATGGCGTTTCTCAAAACATACCCAAGTTTTGTGTGTGTGGTGGGGGGGGGGGGGAGTGAAACACCCACAACGATTCTCTCCCACTGATCCTCTTTGAATTGATTGTGCATATACAGTAGGGTTGAAAGGAAATCATTTTATATTATATTTTGTCATTATGGCCAATCAGGGATTAATATGGGGTATGATACATATCACGAAGGGTGCAGAGTCTGAAAAAAACATTGTCTGAAAAACACATTAAGCGCTGGGATAATTGACAAGTAGCAGGAGGCTTCATTAGGACACAATCGGAGGGCAGTTTGGTTTTTAAAGGTTGGTTTTAATAGATTTATTTAGCAGCTGACATTTCGTTGTCAAAGGCAAAGGCAGAGTATGAATGTTAAGTTTCAAATGTGGTTCTCTTTACCCCGGGAGTCTGAACTTGCTCACTGACTTAACATGAGCTTGTATGGATGAGTCGGCAACAAATGTCACCTGAGGGCCTGATGATTTGCTCATTAATTAAGTGATTACATGGAGGAAAAAGAGGTTAATCATAAAATATTACCCAATCTACTCATGGGAAACACACCATGTTTGGATTCCTTTGTTCATTATGAATTTGTGTCATCAGATTGTCTGATTCTTGTTTGAATCCATGAGAGATTTTTTTCCAGGTGTCCATTTAGGTGTGTTTTTCGAATGTTTTATAATGTTGATATCACCTGTGCCTGCTTTGTAGTGATCAGGAAATACTGGAAGTAGATTGAGATTGTACCTGAATGCAAATGTTCTTGACCCAGTAGTGCTGTGACATAACATATTATTATTTATTCATATGATTCTCATAATTTATGTCTCATGTACTCTCCAATCCAGTGCTACATGGAGCACTTCTGTCAATTCAATCCCAGTCTGACAGCATGGAATCCAGTGCTAATATCCCTGATTAAAATCTTCATAACTTTGAATGATTTTGACGGGAGTGCCAAGAATCAAAAGCTTTTCCACTTTGCAACTGAAACAGAAACTGCGGGACTAAATTAAGTCTGATTGTTACCTCCTTAATCCAAAAACAGTGGGTCAGTCATATAAACACACGTTGTGCAGAAAAGCATTGCTCATCTAGATTTATTCCATTTGGTACATAGTGTCATACTCAATTTCGTAATTTAGTTAAAATCACATGTTAGACCAAGATGATACACAGCATATGTGAGCCTTTTCATTCAGTGTGGAAAACTGTGACGCAGGCGATTGTATGGGGAAACCAGCGTTTCAGAGGTTAAATAAAGCGGTCACCGATGGGTTACAGGTCGGACGTGTAAAGCATAGAAGTGGCAATCGGAAGCTCGTTTAATGTTGACTCCGTATATATCGTGTACTAACAGGTGTCCCCAAACAGGTGTTGAGGAAGCTGGCCTCACATTCATAATGCATGGGTAGACTCACTTTTGAAAACATCCATTTAAAAAGACGGTTAGAATTACCAAGGGCGTGAAAACCCCTCAAACAAATCCACACTTGCAGGTAAAAGCTCCTTCACTGACTTCAGTAATTCATATTATGGACTTCTCCAGCAAGTAATTGTTATTTTTGACTCTGCATCTGTAATTACAGGCACACCTTCTGCTGCAGAAATGGCTTTTGGGTTTAAGAGGCATCTTAGAGGTGTGAAGTTGCACTCTTGCTTCGACAAACTTTTATACGTACATTAACAGGGAGTGCTTATTTTTCACCTTGTTGGTGGTGCTAATGGTCGCTCACAAGCTGAGTGGCATTTGAAGTGTGAGGTGTAAGTTGCTTAAGTAAGTTTAGAAGGAGAATTTACAGCCCATGTGTGCAAATTCACACGTGAACGGCAACTTGTATGCACACTCTCACACACAAGCATGTACACAAACACACTCTTACCACGTACTCGCGAACAAACACAAACACACAGACACACACACACACACACACACACACACCAAACATGAGCAGAGTGTACCCTTTGCCTTGGAAGAGACGATAAGCTACTGGCAGCCAGTTAGATTTGGCTGTCAGTGTTTTCCACATGGGAATCACCCTGAACTAATTATATCTTAAGCAGCGGTGGAAAATGCAAATCAGAATTTTACTCACACCCCTGAAATCGGAGAGCCAATTTAATCTAATACCCCCTTTAATTTAGCGCGCTAATGCAAGGCCCCAGAGAATTGCCCTGTGTCACTGCTGCAGATTCTGCTCTCTCTCTCTCTCTCTCTCTCTCTCTCTCTCTCTCTCTCTCTCACTCTCTCACTCTCTCACTCTCTCTCTCTCTCTCTCTCTGTGGCTCCAGGATGGATTAGTCTGGCAGAGGAATCTCATCTAACCTAACATTTCCCGAGCAGTTACCTTTGCGTAGCTTGAGCTCCGATGGCTCAAAGGTCCTTCATTAACTTTCAAATGCAATAATACTCATGTGTGGGTAAGCTGAGTCTTCACCTCTGTTTACCTCACCTGTTTACCTCAACTTCACTGATTTCTGCAGAGAGATTCGTGAAAAAAAGGCTGTAGCCTTTTCCTAATTTCTGTAAATGCAAAAGTTATGATTGCCAGCTTGTGTTGCTCAATAAGATTAACTTTGTGGCACTAACATTCACACGTGTATATGTGTTGTTCTAACCTTTTTGGCTTGAGGCCTTTTAAAATGACGCGGTGTCTAGTTCTGACCCCTCATCATAGTCATGACCCAAACAGTGATTTTCCTTCTCAGGTTGTTTCATTTGAAGGATAAGGGTTGTGTGCCTGAAGAGGTGAAAGAAAAAAGTCCGAAAAATTGAGCATCATCTTGTGTTAATTATCCTGTGATTCTTCAGATTCATCTTGGGACACCTTAGGGTCTTCTAAGGTGCTTGGGATTCAATATCCAACAAGTGGCTCAATGGTAACACTTTAAAATAATCGAATAATCTTTAAAAGCAAAACATGTTCTCACTTTAGCTTCACGGTGAGGTTAACGATGGCTTTTTAGGTCAAAGGTAATGAAACAAGGTTATTCTAATTTCGGCAGGTTACATTCCAAAATCTGTTTGGTTTCAGTTTATCTGGGAATTATTTCATATGAGGCTTCCTTTCATTAATAGTTTTAAGTATGAATTATATACATGTATAACAAGTATTCCTAAATTTATATTATTCTCTTACCCAGAAATCTGAAGAAATATACACAAACAGTTCCTAGAGGTTATACTTTACAAGAGTCATAATGACTTTAATTAATTGCTAAATTAGGCTTCATACATTTATTAAAGGGCTTTTATAAGATGAGTTCAGTACAATATTTGTCGAAAGTCATATAAGTTTGTGTCTAGTTTTTTACTGTGTTATGCAGTCAGACATTTCATTTAATAAATATGACAAAAACAAAAGTCTGACCCGTGTAGTGAAATCTTACAGGTCACTTTCAAACACATCCAACCAGACTTTGAAAACACTTGAACCATGTGGATTTGAGGTGTACACTCTGCATGTGTAATTCCTGTTTGTTTCAAGGTTTTGCTTGTGAATGACTCAATAATGCAGACTTTCCTGTAGGAGTATGCCTACAGATGTCTCAAACCACATCCTCCATAACTATACTATTTGATAGAAACATGATCATAAGACTCCAAGAGCTTGCTGGGTTGTTGACTATATTGACAGGAACACTTTGAGCTAAACAGCACCTCTGTTTTTGACATTCATATTACAAAAAAAACAAGTCAAAATCCTTGAAATAAAGACATTCAAAGAGGCTTCAGTTTGATTGGTATCATAGAACGGTGTCGAAAAAGTGAACAGATTCCTCCTTTCAATAAACAAATGTCAAAGGCCAGCGTCAAATCTTTTGCAAGAAAACAGCATCCGAGTGTAAGGGGATTGTTCTTTCTCTCTCTCTCGCTCTCCCTCTGCTCTTTGTGCAGCGTTGATATGACTACATGAAATGGGTGAGATGAAAAGGTGGCACGGCTGCCTAGAAACCTTTGCTATTGTGATAAAAGACAAGGCCCAAAATGGTATGAAGCAGGACCTTCAGGAAAATAGCTTGGATTCAGCCTTAATGAGAGCACGGGCGCCAAATAAGCAATGGCAGCCAGGTCTAATTTGTTTTAGGTGTGCTCGGAATAGATAAGGACAAATCTGTGGCCTTCACCCCTCCCCCAACCTTTGCCTCCCTGGAGATAACACTGAGTGCTGCCAGCCAATCTCTGTGGGCAAAGGAGAGGGGGTAAAGAAATAATAATAAAATATTTTAAAAAACGAAGAAGGAAAAGCCTGAGGGACAGACAGTCTTAAGATCTGCAGATCTCTAACTTACTGGATTTATTCAAGCTTTAAAACTGCAGATTAATTTGGTCGCAGAGGTCTGGGGGAGTGTGGAAAAAAAGAAAAGAAAAATGAGGCCGTACGCCGCCGCGCATCTCAACCTAAAGGGCAACCTTAAGCTCCTGTCAAGACAATAGGATTTTGCCATCTGAACCACGATGCAGACCGCTTAATTATACACATCTTCCCTGCAAGCTACCCTCAGCTGCTTAAGAGCAGGGGCCCCCTTCTTCATTGTCATGCCCTTTTTCCCCTAGATTGGTCGTGCCGTGTGGATTTTCTGTCAGCTTCCATTTGCGCCGAGTAGCTGTCCTCCTCAGGCCGCTGTTGCGCTTGGAGAGGCACAACCGCACGGCACCGTTAAAGAATTCATCGTTTTTTGCCACTGCCACCAATTAAGGCCAAAGCGTAATCGGAGGCGTCTGGACGATGGCCTTACATTATGTGGTCTGTCGCCTCCTCTGCCCCCGTTTGATTTAATATCCCTGGTTCAGTGGGGAAAGAAAACTCATTGCCATTGTCTTTATTATAGTGCGAGGAGAGAGAGAGAGAGAGAGAGAGAGAGAGAGAGAAAGACATGAGGGTGGAAAGCAGCCGACAGAGGACGGACAGCGTGAAAGAGCAGGTGCGGGAGGACGTTAATGTGTTGGCACTTTAAATTTTAAACAGATGAGAATCAATTATTGATGGCGACTCTGGCTGAGAAGTTAAAAGGTATCTCGTCATTACTGAGAGCCTATATGAAAAAGTGTGGGAGAAAAGTCTTCAGCAAATGCATCATGGGGTTTCAATGAGTGCAGAGTATTGCAACGAGTTGTTTTTGTTCTCCACAAAAATACTTGTATGTGTATAATATTGTGTGTTTTGGCTCTAATGCAACAATTTGTACAAGGCCCTTTCCATTACAATTATATTGCCCTAATTGAGTAAAATGCAACAAAGCTAGTGGCAAAATGAGTGACTGAACTGAAAACGTGAAGAGCCAAATCAGAAAAGTTGTTCTTGAACATGGTATTCCCCATTTTCAATCAGCTTTTACTAAATTTCTCCAACAGGCATGTTGCTTCTTCCTATGAGGCTCGGTAATACTCTCGCTAAAACAGTTGACAGGAAAAACAAACGGCAGCAAAAATACCATCTTTCATTCATGCTTCAAATTCATACTCTTTCCATTCAGTTCTGGTTTAACCGATTCAAACCGGACTTTTGGTCATGGGTAAATACGATACCTATAGTTTACTGTTGTACAAGACTAAGATTTATAATTTCAAGACTTTCTGCTTTTAATTGTATGTGCAACACAGAGATTGTCAAGCGTTGACAACTCACGGCATCCTGTTGAACTGGAGCTTCAACAGGACAGGACAGGACAGCGTGAGCGAAGTCATGTATTTTCATCAGTTTTGTTCCGGCAGTGAATTTAATCAACTTATGGGAAGTTAATGCATTAACCCCCATGCTGCGACCATGTATGTATGCATGCAATTAAGAAGACTGGAATTGATTTCAAAGAGAGCATCAAGTCACCTTATTTCATTCTAAGGTGTTCGTGCTTCGTGCTGTGGGTCTGGTTGACATGATGCTTATTGTTGCCTAAGATGAGGACATTACCCTGACGCGAGGAATTCACTGACAATAGAGCAGCAAATCGAAGGGCCCCATCCCATCACCGACGAACGTTTTTCTAAAGCATATCCTAAGTTTTTGAATCAATCTCTTGCCTTCCGAGAAGCTATCTGTTTGCCGTGACTGGAAACTGGTCATGAACAGAATCATGTAAATGTAATAGTTTCTTGCACTGCAATTTCCAATTAGTTGTTTATTTGACCAAATTAATTTGAGGTATATTCAGGTGTATACTATAGATTGAAATTTTTTTTTTTGTGTTGCTAAACCATTTAGATATTAAATATATTAAAATATATTAAAAATATCGGACTGCGTTTTCAAACATTATGAATGGAAAGAGTCACAAAACATTAATGATTTTGGTTTACTTGTTTACTTGTGTCACTGTATGAAATTCCGGTGATGTGGCTCCTGTCTTCTCTTTGTTTACGTTTGGATCATACATTGTGCCTTTTGAAAAGTTTTTTTCTTTGGCAGCAACTCTTAAACCTGATTTTGTCCTATATATGCAGTATACATAGTTTGTGTAGAGTTGAATGGTTAAAGTACAGAAAAACATCACAATGGTCCTTTAACGCTTTCATTCGTAAAGCTACTTGATGCAGGTTACACTATTGAGCTGCAAAAGAAAACGAAAACTCCAATCTTTGTTAACCTCATTGTAGTTGCCAAACAGATGAAATGTAATATACAGCGCAATAAAATTGCAGGTCTGCAGATGCACTAATGAGTTTATATCTACAGGCTAAAAGGCAGTAAGTGACAGATGGCTCCGTGCCATTCATCCAAGAAAACTGGCGTGAAAGTGAATTTGTGAGTGACAACTGGTGATGGGAGAAATCGGTCAATGTGGTTTAAGCGTCTCAGTTTCTGCAAGTCAAATCCTCGCATGCTGCCACCTCCTCTATTGTGGCTCTGCTCTCACATCATGAATATTTCATGGCAAGCATCTGACACCATGCCCAGAAAGATATTTCAAGGTTTTCTTCTTTTTTTTTCCCTGATAGAAACCCTGGGGTTAGAGAGTGTCACAGAGGCGTGAAGTCAGTCTGTGGCCCCCGGGCGAGGGATAGGATTTATGATGCACCAGTTGATGACATCAGGTGGATATTTTCATTCCTGAGCGGAGAGCCCCTTTGTCCTCCACCACTGATAAACCATCGAGCTGTTCGCTGTTTGTTGTCACTCCTCTGAAGATCTGGCTGTTGCGTTCTGTTGAGTATAGAGAAATGATTTCAATCTGCTCAGAGTGCAAGCTGTGTCTTGACAAACCGGGACCGGTTTCTCCGTCTGATCAGCGTGGAGCTGGAATGTCGAAGCAGGGGGGAGTCTGCTTGGATTAGCTCGCTCTTAAATGCTGCCTTTAGCATGTTACATCGCAAACTGGCTTTCTCCTGACGATATCTCGCTTGTTTTTTTTCGTCTTCGTCAAGTTTAACTAAAGCCTACTTGTGTAATTCCTTATGTTTAGTTTGCTGCAAGTAATCTATTAGTTTTTTTGACACTAACTAGATTAATAACTAGATTTTTTCCTCTTAGGGAGGTTATTATTTTTTTCCACATGCCTAAAGGCAAGGCAAGGCAAGTTTATTTGTATAGCACATTTCAACAACAAGGTAATTCAAAGTGCTTCACATAAAACCATTAAAAGCATCAAAACACAAGGCAAAAGAAAAGGAGATTTCAAAAACAATTAAAAAACAGTGTAAGAAATAAAATGCAGTAGTAAAATGCAGAAATGCAGGAAATTGATTAATATATTAATTGAACGTGGTTCAATTGAAGGCAGCAGCAAACAGAAAGGTCTTCAATCTTGATTTAAATGAGCTGAGGGTCTCAGCAGACCTGCAGCTTTCTGGGACTTTGTTCCAGATATGTGGAGCAGAAAAACTGAACGCTGCTTCTCCATGTTTAGTTCTGACTCTGGGAACAGAAAGTAGACCGGTCCCAGACGACCTGAGGGGTCGGGATGGTTCATAAGGTAGCAGCAGATCAGAGATGTATTTTGGTCCCAAACCATTCAGTGCTTTGTAAACCAACAGCAGGATTTTAAAGTCAATTCTTTGTTGGACAGGAAGCCAGTGCAAATACCTCAGAACTGGAGTGATGTGGTCCACCCTCCTGGTCTTAGTGAGGACTCGAGCTGCAGCGTTCTGACGGATTTTTTACAGAGACCTGTAAACACACCGTTACAGTAGTCCAGTCTGCTGAAGATAAATGCATGGACAAGTTTTTCCAAATCCTGTTGAGACATAAGTCCTCTAATCCTTGATATATTCTTCAGGTGATAGTAGGCTGATTTTGTAATTGTCTTGATATGGTTGTTCAGGTTGAGGTCTGAATCCATAACTACACCTAGATTTCTGGCTTGGTTTGTGGGTTTTAACATCAGTGACTGAAGCTGAGCGGTGATTTTCAATTGTTCGTCCTTGGTACCAAAAACAATTACTTCTGTTTTATCTTTGTTTAATTGAAGAAAATTCTGGCACATCCAGTTGTTGATTTGTTCAATGCAGTTACCCAGCCCTTGTATGGGATTATAGTCCCCTGGTGACATAGTTATGTCGATTTGTGTGTCGTCTGCATAATTATGATAACACACTTTGTTGTTTTCCATAATCTGAGCTAGTGGAAGCATGTAGATGTTGAACAGAGGGGGCCCCAGTATTGAACCTTGGGGAACACCACGTCATTTTAGTCAGCTCTGATGTGTAATCAGCTACAGACACAAAGTATTCTCGGCCCTTCAAGTAAGATTCAAACCAGTTAAGTGCTGTGCCAGAGTCCCACCCAGATTTTTAGTCTTTCTAGGAGTATGGCATGGTCGACCGTGTCGAATGCAGCACTGAGATCTAGTAACACTAAGACTGAACTTCTGCCATTGTCTATGTTTAAGTGGATGTCGTTGAAAACCTTAACAAGAGCAGTTTCAGTGTTGTGGTGCTGTCGAAAGCCTGACTGGAAAACATCAAAGCAGTTATTTACGGTCAAGAGGTCGTCAGCTGTTGGAAAACCGCTTTTTCAATTATTTTACTTAAAAATGGGAGGTTTGATATTGGCCTATAATTTTTCATCGTTGCGGCGTCTAAACTAGCTTTCTTTAGGAGTGGTTTAATAACTGCAGTTTTTAGGGCTTGTGGGAAGACACCTGAGAGAAGGGATGTGTTTACAATTTGTAAACGATCAGTGGTCATGCAGTTTGAAATATTTTTGAAAAAGTGTGTTGGTAGAATATCCAAGCAGCAGGAGGATGACTTCAGATGTTGTATGATGTCTTCTAGGCTTCTAAAGAGCTGACTTCACAGTGTTATTGTATGTGTATTTCAGCTAAATTAAATACAACCAAATGAAGACTTACTTCCTACACAGCCTTGGACTTTCCCATAAAGTATAAATGCATTAGCACAGTGGTTTCTCACCTTGTTTGGCATATGACTCTTGGAATCAGGCTTCTCCGAAGACGGACGTGAATGTCTCTCTGAAACTACGCAGCGAAGGGTGTTATGGGTACCTGTAGGTCACACCTCCTAAATCTCAACTACGCGTTGAGCGGACCTGCACGTCATGCAGGTTGATTGACTGATTAAATTATCGGTAGGCAGGTTCGAAACAGAGCTGAACACGGGCGTATATAGTCTACACACAAGTATAAAATGAACGGTCAAACCAATGTGTAATAATTCCGTCTTTGAAACAAAACAATGTGTAATTGTGATACTCTCTCAACCCTTTCAATCTTGTTTTTTGCTTTATTGGAATAGTCCTGAAACGGTAACATTTTCCAGAGGTAAAAAACTAAGATTAGTAGCAGAATTATGTTTTTGCTGCTTTCCACTCCTGTTACTCATCTCGCGTCCCTCAGATTTATCTTGTGACTTGTAGGCTTTTTCTTTAACCTTTATCTATTCTGTGAAGTCTCTCTGAGAGCCCAGCTCTCTTTTGCAGGAAACACCCCCTCAATCAGACACGTTCACACCTGGAAGTTGCCCAGTACAACCACAGTGTGACCTGCTGGCCACTGAGCAGCTCCACTGGAGCGGTTGGGTTTAAGGGTGTTGCTCAAGGGCACACCACCGGTGCTAATGAGGCAAGCCATGCGCTGTTTCTTTAAGTTTCCCCTCACACATTTAAACGTGACCTATTTTTAAACTGCCACTGCCCACTTTGTACTGCTAATTTAATCGAGAAGGTTTCATGTCCATCCAAGTCAAAGACATGCTCCCACTGTGAGTCTACCAACACAGTCGATGAGAAAAAATAATCTTTAGTTCCGAAACAAGAGGCTCCTAAAAATAGCTCCTCCCACTGTAATACTCTATTGTGGTGACCCTGTATCCTAAGTCTTATACCTTTGATGACTTGTTGCAGGTCAAGTGCGCATTTTAAGATAAGAGTATCTTCTCTCATGTTTATGTCTCATGTCAATATCAACAGCTGTTGCTTATACAATCTGTATAGTAATTAGCAGACTAAAGCCACTGCACTCAACAGGTAAAAATTGGCAAAAAACCCTTAATTTTTGACTTAATTGACATTTTTGTTCCTCACTGAATTTGATGCACAGATTGATTTAACTCCATTATGAGGGTGCAATTAAAGATTCAACTGTTTGCATTTTCAAATCCTAACCTAAATATTATGTTGATTTACAGTAAATATGCAGAGCTCTGTATATATAGACCTTCTGAGTTTAAGGGCTCCCACACAGATGCTGAAAAATCTGCTCAAAACAAGAAGGCCTGTTCCTACTTTGCATTTCAATTTAACATTTCAGAGAACTGGCAGCATGTTGCCTCGCTTAGCCCTCGCTTCGTTACACCCACGTCGCTTCTCGCCGTGCTTGCTGACGTCTTACGCTGTTCAAAGGGCTGCAACTTGGCTGAGAAATTGGGGATTTCCATACCAGATCCCTCAGGTATCTACACACTCAAACACGTGTCCTGCTCATCTTACCCCTCATTCCACACTTCCGTCCTGCAACACCAGCCCTTCTAGCCGCTCACACTGCTCCGATTTCCCGTCTCGGAGCTCAATTGACCTCGCTGCTGGAATTTTTTTGTTTTGTTTTTCTCAGAAATTTCAGCAGCACCTGAAATCTTCTCCGATGTCTCCAATATAGGGCTTGCTCCCAGAGGAGAGTTAGCCTTGTAGCAGCCCTGTGTAAAAATTGCTTTACTTGGACAAGGGTACTTGGGTGAAAGCTAATTGAAATGGAGGCCGGCACTGCTGTACTTAGTAGCAGGACGGCTACAGACGGCAGCCTCTGACCCAAGGGTGCTGCCTCGGTATCTTCCTACGAGGGTCGGCTCAGCTTCCGTCTGTGTGTGGGCAGGGATTTTTCTATGCATGCTAAATGGAAGAGGCTGAGCACTGTTACAGCGGCAGAAAGTCGCTCCCTTTTTAGCCTAGATACCTCTCACACTGTGTGAGCTCGTATTCTGTGTTACAGGGGGAGGTTGTTCTAACTTGGCACTGAGTCGGTGTTAATATTAAACTACTAGACAATGTGAAGACATTAAAAGAAGAGATGCATCTCAAAGGCATTGTCTCTGCCATTGCTCCTTATTTTGATGACAAATGCTGATTAATTTCTGGACAAAAACCTCTTGAGTATAAGCATTAGTTATTCATGCAAGCAAGTTCGAATGAAGACGCTTGTAAATATTTAACCAGTTTAAAAACTTCCAATCTGCTTTGCAAAATACATTTTGAAGGAAGCAACTGTGATATCCTCGATCTGCGGGTCAGAATGGATGGTTGGGTGTACAAATCACATGATTTTGGGAACTGCATCTCCTGTGTTTGCCTATTTACCTGCATATTGAAAGTCAACACATCCCATCTCTTGTTTTAGTGTTGATTGACCGGCACATTTATGGAAGGGAAAAAACATGAAATATGTTGACAGGAAACATTTTGTAAGTACCTTGAGTATGAACATTTTTACATGGGGAATGAGCGCTTTGCATCAAATAGCATTTAGACATTTATTTGTTATATGGATAAAAAGAAAAAAATATAATGGAGCTGCAGTATGTAAACTACCAAGTCCTTTTATTTAGCATTTATAAAGAGTATATAAACATTTATGGTTCATAAAACACAACACCGATGATGTAAGGAGATGTATATATATCTGCTAACATCTACATAATAATGTGTTATAAGCCTTTTAATAAATGTTTGTCTCCCGCTTTAAATGCTAAACGGGGGACTTCAAGGTTCAATTGGTAACTTTTATAAAAAATAACCTTTTATCATAGTTGCTAAAACTGTCAATACATCCTAACAGCAGTGGATGAGACAGATAATTCGTAAAGAAATCATGTTCCTCTGCCTCCTCTTAGTGCTCCTCACAGCAATCATGCACGACTCCACCACGCCCAAAGGAAAACAACCAATCAGAGCAGAGGAGTCTCTCACGTAGCTGTCAATCACTGCTCATGAATTCGTACCAAATTGTCAAACTGATCAAAGCAGCGTTGATCAAATAGGAATCAAGATGTTTGTACTGCGTTGCCTATTTTTGCACCAGTCAGTGGGCGGAGCATGGCTTTGGCTCGTCTGTTTTCAAAATGGTGGTAGGGTCACAAACCTCTCCTCTTACAGATAAACAGCACACTTAAATGCATTTCTGACAACATTTGAGGCGAGAAATAGGCTCTACAGTACCAGAAACTTGATTTCTATTTGAACGGCGCGGCCTAGTTCGTCAGTTTGATCAGAGTTCACAAGCAGTGTTCGACTGCTGCGTTAGAGACTCCTCTGCCCTGATTGGTTGATTTCCTTTGGGTCCGGTAGAATCTTGCGAATGCCATGATGAGCACTAGGAGGAGGCCGATTTTATCACAGATTATCTGTCTTAAGTACTACTATCAGGCTATAGGTACAAGCAACCTACTGAACCTTTAAAGTGAAGTGTTACTGTCAAATATTTTCTTTCATTTATCATTAAAATCCAATTATGGCTTCTTGTGGTGATCCTACATGTTGACACTACACATGGATACTGACACATCTTCATAGTCGAAGATGACGTCATTAACCTCAATGCTGAACATTTAATGAAAAACTTAACAGGCATCCAGGCATTGTGGTTTAGGTGCCTACTTTGTAACTGAGTATCCCCTGTTCGATTGCAGCAGCTGACCTCGTTGCTTGATGTTTATCTGTCTCCCCGTGTGTCAGGTCTGTATCTCAACTGTCAATATCCAATAACGTCAAGCAACATGGTTCACATATAGGTTCTGGACAGGAGAAGCTGGATAATATCCCAATATTCGAAGGATAAATGAATATTGATCGAACGCAAGTCAGAAATCTGGAGGAACAATACTGTCAATGGTTTGAAACATTTAAGCATCGTGCACTTTAGGCCACGCCCCCATCAGTGATCCCACTAGCTTAGCAGGTGTTTTGCAGTCAGCAGCCGATAGAGAACATCTGCTGTGACATTACTGATGGGGGGCGTGTCCAGAGGAAATCAGTCAAACATCTGACTCTTTCCATCAACACTGACCTCATAAAGGGACTAATTGCATTGCTGCCCCAGTTACACTGGGCTCCTTCCATCCAACTGTCCACTCAATGGCTCCCACAGCGTTTGATAAAAAGTGTATTTTCTGAAGCCACTGAGCCTTGGCCCGTCTCACTGCAAACCCACTCCTATGGAGGGCTCGTAAAATATACGTCCTACAGGAATACCGCATTGTAATTACATTCCCCCATTAGCATACGGATGCTCGGAGTCACACTGCACTCAGCCTCCAGCAGCACTTTGCCATATGGTCCGTCTGCGCTTCTCAGGCGATATTTGGCAAGACTCTTGCAGAAGGTCAAATATCAAGTCAGAGGACTGTGCCAGAATTGCATCTATGCTAATTGCTCCCTCTCTCGCTCTCTCTCTCTTCCTCTGCTCCCTCATCCATCTCACGCTCCTCTGCTCCTCGCTCTTTTCCCTCCCTCCCTCCCTCCCTCCCACTGAAGTAAGTAATCTGCTTTAGGATGTTTCTGAGATGGAGATGGATTTGGATTTCCTTCGCTGCCCCTCAGCCTAATCTCCCCCCTGTGACCGCCTCTCCCTGGCACAGCTCTTAAGAACACCATCATACACAACCCCCCCCCCCCCCACCCCCCCTATCCCCACTTCAACCATGCCTAGTCAGCGAAAAACTCCAAAATTCCTCATTACTCACAAACATCCGCAATACACTTAGCTTGATTTGCTCGCATGGACGCCTGGAGCAAGGCTGTGCCTTATATTAAAAGATTGTAGCTGGTATTTCAGTTTTGGAATGCTATCACGACCCTGGTGTTCTCGAGTTATTTGTCTGTGTGCATAGTGTCTCGAGCATATCGATGTGGGGCGGTTATGTGAATACATATGCTATTTAGAGGAAAAATAGGTTAAAAGAAATAGCTTAGGGTATTCAACTCAATTTGGTAATATCGCAGACTTAAAGTCCTGCAAGGATAATTGAATACGCCAATGATCTGTGCAGAATATGAGCATTAAACAATTGCTTATAAATGTCTGCAAGGGTAGGCAATACACAGAACATGTAGCATCAACCTTGTGTTTTATAGGCCAGTTATTCTTATCTCACGTTGATTCTTAAGGGAGTGAAATGTTGATGTAAACATTTGAACTGATTAATGATTGAATACTTATGAACACTTTTAAAAAATTTAAATCATAATTATTTTCACTTGTAGATTAAGTTAATTAAGTCCAGCTTATATGGCACCTGTGAAAAATGAATGTATGGTATGAGAGTGCGTTTGTGGCGTATGAAGTGATGATGAGATGGTTCCAAGAAATAAGAAATAAAAAATAAGAAATATTTGAAATAGTTGAAATAGAAATTGAGATTTGTTTCAGCGTCTTCTGAAAAGTCTTCAGCATTATTTAATTTACATAATACGAAGGAGAACTACAGTCACTGTAACTGACAAAATAACCACATTTCTGTGCTTCATAATGCTATTATAATTTACTGCAAGTTGTACTGTGAAAGTTATGATCTGAGGGAACTGTGAAAAGATGTAACTGCTATGTGATAGTGTTTCAAACACCGTTAGCTGTGAGCATTTTGTAGGATCAGCTAAAAAATAGTATTTGTTTTTGCTGCATGGCTATGAGTCAGTGTTGTTGTACCAATCCTTCCTCAAAAGTCATATTTTAGTCCCAATACATACTTAAAGGGAAAACAGCCATGTTGAAGTCAACCTATGAAAACGTTAACTGACCTATAATATTATAATTATTTTATATTTGGGTTGAGGTGGTTTTACCCATTGTGATGTCCAGCAGGTGTAACTGTGCTTTGCAATACAGTGTAGAACTGCACATTAAAGAAATGACTTGGCCGCAATAAGCCACAAAGCAAGACGATTATTTCATCACAGCAAATTCCTATTCTATGACAGTCAGTTTACTTGTTTACTTATTATCAGCAGAATTAATGTTATTGATGATTCAGTCGATTAATCTAACACTCAAGGTGTAAGCCATTGCGCAGTGTGTTTGCGTTACGTTGTTGTGACGCAGGACTGGAGGCAGAGTGGATGACTAGATGAGTGGTCTGTCCGTGATAGCGGCCTTGGAGAGGTACCTTTTATAAACGGCATTGGGTGGCTAGAATATTGGCTACAAGCTTCAAGATGAGATTTCAACCCCCACCCACCAACGCCTGTAACGGTGCAGGTGATGGATTGCTATACCTTCCAGGTTTGAGCTTGGCAACGCCCCAATATTCCTGCAGAATAAAGTGACAGGCAATATATAACACATCAGTTAAGGCTGACTGCACCGCTGCAACTTTTCTCCCCCCCCCCTTCCTTAGACCTGGAGATCGGCACTGAATGTTTGACTGGCTCCCTGAGTCCTCCTTCCTTGGCTCTGACGAAACATGCTCTTTCCTTACCCCTCTTTCCCGTCTCTTCCTAGTTTTGTCTGCCTCGCCACCAGTTTGCCTAAAAGAATAATCGAAGGCCCTGCATGTTGCCATTTTTCAGGTTTCAGGTTTTGGTGGGAAAAAAAATTAAGAAGAACAGGCCGACCTGGTTTGCACACAAATTTCACTTGCAGTGGTGATGCTGTGTGAAAAATGGAATTATGTCCTAAAAAAAGGTAAGCGTCCAGACAGCTAGGGCAGTGTCAAATGCAGTTTGTGTGTCAGGGGGGGGGGGGGGGGGGTGGGGGCAGTGTTTTTTATTTACATATATTTTGTTTGCAGCCTGTCAGTGCGCATCCAAAGATTTGCGGTCATGAAAAGTGGCCTGGTTCCCGGCGTGCAAGTTAATAAATAATGGGTATTGTCAGGGTAATGTATGGGCCACGTGCTATAATGAGCATTCTGAAACACATCAGCACACTCTCTCACAGGCTGCTATTCAACCTGCCCAGTGCCACCGTCTCTCCCTAAGATTCCTCCCTTCCTTCTCCATTTCTGTCTCCCCCATATCCGTCTCCGCCCTGCTTCTATCTGTTCCATCTGTACTCAGATTCTTCTGCCACACTACACGTTTTCTTCCAGGATACTTTCTCATCTCCAACACGTTTTTATTTAGTTGTTTATCTCAGAGTATAAAGAGATTCTTGAGAATTCCTAGACTGAAAAATAGAGGGGTCTAGAAGGTTTGTAAAGAAAATTCCACCCGCAATTATGGCGAATTAAAAGTTTTATGATGTTATGCATGCTGGTGTGTGTGTCCGTGCTTTGAGTGTGTGTGTTGGTGGGAGGGAGGGGGTGGGTGGGGGGGGGGGGGGGCTCTGTGACAAGGCTGGCTGGAAGCATAGAGCTGAGGGTTAGTGCCAGACATGTCTCAAGAGAAACCGGGGCACATTTGCAATCACCCCGAGTTCAAAAGGGTAATTTATTCACAGTCTGTGGTTAAAGTAGGGCTGCTCAGAATGCCAGTGGGATTCTGCCGGGAAGCAGAGTAGTAGAGACACATTATTTTCATTTTACCTCCCCTTCTTTTTTCCCCCCCTGTCTCCCTCTCCTGCTTTTTCCCCTCATCGTCCTCTTCATCGCCTGTTGTTGTTTCTGCGAGCCCTGTGCGGCGTCTTTTAACACACGCCGGCGAGCATATTTCACTTTTACGCTCATCCGCATTGACGTCTCGGTGCTGATTGAATTTTGAGGCGCTGCGGCGTCTGCCATTATCATCCTCATCGTCTTGAGTGGTTTATCTCTGGCCACAGCTCAGTGTCATGCCAAGGCTGCAGGGGAAAGGAGGGCCAGGGCCAGGGGGGTTTGGGGACTGTTCATGTTTTATTCTTTGTGTTGAAAAGATAGGGAGGATTGGCCTTAACCTGGGTGTTTAAGATTGCGGTTGGTGGTTTATGTTGTGTGTGCACGCATGAGCCCCGTGCAGAGGTTAAAGCAGCATTTACAGACGCTGCTTTGGTCCGGTCGGTTCGAGTCTTATTCAACGTCCTGTCTTTCTACTACCTCGTCTCAATCAGCAGACGACGTGGCTTCAGCATTAACTGCACCTGCCAGGTTCAGTTAGGATCACAGGGCGTCGTGGCTGCCCAGAGACCTCACACTGCCTCTCTGGAATCAGCAGAGAATTATTCCACAACGTCAGTTTTACTGTGCCGTTATCAACGAAAGCCACCGGCAGACACTCAGAATACACTGCCTACTGTGCTGGTGTGGTGGGGTTAATTTGAGGTCTGGAGAAATCTCTTCCTCCTCCTCAGTCAGTTCAATACTCGGTCGTGTGCATTCATTGCCAGAGCGGGAAATTGTCTTTCCCTCGGTGTGTCGTTGTAGCCAGCTTGTTATGTATGCTCTGCTGCAGAGGCAGCGGTGTTGACGTGAGGCTGAGCCGCTGCCACAGCGTCGTGATTTGAGGTGAAACCTTGGTGTCTTTCCCGTGTCCCTGGTGTAACGCTATCAACCCTTACCTTCTCCCCACCTTTCTCGCCTCTTCGTTCTCCCTTTATCCATTTTATCCCTTTCTGTCTCTCCCTTCCTCCCTGTTGTTTCTGTATTCTTGTCTCTTTTTACACTCCCCGGTGGTTGATGGAGTGATTTTGAAGGTGTATGATGGTGGGGGAGCAGACAACGCAGAGCTGTGCTAATTGAGCCTTCTTTGTGCCTGGTCACTGCAGTGTGCTGAGGCGAGGAGGCCCGGGAGTGAATCCAAGCAGCACTCAGGAGCCCCACTGGATCGATAACACAGGAACTTAACAAAACAGAGACATGCCGAGTCCCCAGATCAGGGTCATTATTGTCTCTGGCAAGCCGCACTTCCACCAGGGACTGATCAATGTGAGAATATGGATCAAGATAAACACCTCCCTTTTCTCTCCTCTTTGCCTCAGCTCTTAAAGCATCACATTCTAGACCGTGAGGGCAGAGCTTAAGGCTGAAAGTGCCTCATATCAAATGAGGATGTGCACACCATATTCATACCATTACAATTGTACAATTGTGCCTGTTGCCCTCTCTTCCTGTGCCTCTCATCGTTGGCTCACCGTCGACACGTTAACGGTTCGAAAGCGGTTGTAACGGTCGACATCTTAGCTAACGGTGCTAACGGCCATGAGCCATGAGCTAACCAGTAGGGCATGCTGACATACACTAACATGCAGTAATATGTACTGTGTTTGTTGGGGTTCCCAGGCTGGGCCTCTATGTAAACGTGAAATATGCTGAACTGCAGATTAGTCTCATTGTCTTCCAGGCTTTGCGTCTTTTTGTGTCAATTTTTGTTGCCACAAATTGTCACCATGTAACCCCTTTTATCAGAGAAACATTTATTCAGTTGTCAGTTTACTGGCTACACCTAGTTAAAGTTAATGCAGTCGAATACAGCAGTCATGCAATACACCCTACCTTCATTTTAAATGTGGTCAGTTTTTCATTGAAACTGTTTGGGAGAGCTGTTGATTCAAATGCATGGTCATTGTGGAAGCTTCAGTTTGTGATGCTGTTGAATGGTATTGCATTATACTGTCAGGTGTTTTCACTGCATTTATCAATTAATCAATGAGGGTATGCAAAATAACAAGGGGACCTGGAGGGAAACAATGGCTAAAGAGACGTATTCACTGTTAATCTACAGTAGCCACATAGGATCACAGCAAACACATTCAAATTGATCAATAAAATGGATTTTTCTCAATGTTTTCTGGGGTTTCAGGTGATTAGAAAACTCACAACGTAACCATCGTCAAATCGGGCACCTTTGTTTCATGCCACTCACTCATCCTTTCTGTTTTTCTCACTATCAAATATCTTAAAAAGCAGAAAGTACATGGAAATGTATTCAAAAAAGCCTAAATACTTCCCAAAACAAGAAAACACAATTAATAGCTCTACAGTGACGTAACAAGGGGGCAGGCGTCAGCTCATCGCAATTAAGCAAAAAGGAAAACATCAGATCTGTGAGAGCGTCTTGACCCTTCAAAACGTGATGGTGTTTCGTTTCATTCGGGGCTTTAAATTGGTGATGATGGTATCCTGCTGTTCTGGGTCCCTCCATTATTCACTTGGAAGGATAATAGCAACTGCTTAATGTGGTGTGAAAAATGGTAAATGGTTGCTACAGTGCACACAGGCACCTGTCTTCATGGAGTTTAGGTTCCCTCCCTTCAGAGAATAGGAAGTCCTAAAATCATCGAGGCATCATCTGCTGTTTGATACCTAATGACTGCACACTTGTGATTATTAACCTTACAGCTAGTGTGACTTAGGGCTCATGATTTGTCGTTGTTGTTGTTGGAGGTTTGATAAACACAGGTGTTTCTTTTTGACCAATTTGTAAGTATTTCCTCTCTTGTTTACATGGGAGATCTGAAACAGCTATTTATGAAGATGTTAGTTGTACAACTGACAACATTTTCTAAAGGTTCCAACTCAAATATAAAAAAAGACACACCACAAAAAAGCGTAAAGTATTAGCGTTTGAGAGAGGCTGTAATCAGCAAATCTGTGGTATTTTAATTCTCAGTAAAAAATGTCTTGAGCAGCTAATTAATCATCAAAATTGTTGCTCATAAATTTTCTGCCAATCAACTAATTGATTAATCTGCTCGTTGTTATAGCTCTACTGTTATGCATAAGACAGATCTCCCCACACTGTATAACTGTCTATTTTTATTTATTTATTGTAAAAAAAAATGACATATGATCATATATGAATCTAGCGAAAGTTGATCTAGGTTAATACTAAATTATTGCCCATCCCTTCTGTACAATGTAAATCATGCTTACATCTGGTCAATCAACAGTATACGCCCGAGTGTAGGAGTCTGGTCCTAAAGCTCTCATCAGCATGCCTTTAAGGAGCCACAGATGACACTTTGCATTAAAATGTCAAATTGCCCTCCACTCAGACTAAAGTGATTTTAGTTGTGATTATGCACTATTTCTCCCCTGTCAACAGCGCGAAAAAAAAAGAAAAAAATCAAAAAATGTGCTAATTGGTCATGGGGATTGGTGGAGGACTTCAGTATTTTGTCTTTGACTTCCAAATGAGTTTGGGAAAGGAGAGGCTGTCACTCTGCCATAGAGGTTTTGGGGAGGAGGAGGAGGGGAGGCTGCTGGCGCGGGCTCAAATTGAAATGATGCACTGTTCCCCCTCACTGCGGCTGGAGCTCGCAGTAATTAAATGCCTCATTGTTGCTTCTTGGGAATTTGTATTGAATATTTTATCCAGTAATGATTATTTGGGTGTGGGTGGGACGTGGATGTAATCACCTTGGCTGGCTCTTTGATGAAATACTTGGTTTGGTGGTTGGGCTTTATAGTCGCTTTAAGTGCCCTTCTGGGTTTTCTCTTTACTTAATGTCCATTGCCATTTCAAACTGCCGTTATCCTGGTTCTGATTCAAATACTATTGATTATTGTCTTCCAAATTGGCCTGTCATTTCTGAATGTGTGTATGCTTCTCTTTTTGTGATTGACAGACATGACAATGGCATGAACTTGAAATCTGGAAATTAAATTGTGTCCTTCACATTTTGTCTCCCATAGAGGACGCCGGTCAACAGCGGGGAAGCTTTTCGGTGGTTCTTTTAGAGTGGAGAGCCATGGCTGCCCCATCCAGCCGCAGGAGGGCAGGTGGGACTCTTGACGCTCTGCCAGGAGCTCCTGATGGGCTCACGGAGCCCAACGCGCCCAACACATTTGGGGAGGACGAGAGAAGAAAAGTGGACAGACAAAAAGATAAACGAAAACATAATGGTGTTGTTTTAACTCTGTAATTTCCTTTTCTGTGTAATTATTGTACCTTTTGACAGTATCATATTGTATATTTTTGGTGTCTATAAATGTGTTTTCAGTGTTGTGGCTGTAGGTTTACAGCCAATCCTATGTAAAGGACTCAAACAGACAATCATACAAGCATTCGGATTCCGTCAAACCGAAGAGGCCACATGGATTGATGATATAACAAACACAACACGCTTTACTCTGGAGCAATAATCTATTCTGTTGATTATTCCTCAACCTTTCATTTCTTTTGACTTGAATTATTTTATTCAACTGAGTCATCTTCTAGTTTTGTCTTTTATTTCACCTGAAACCCATATTTGAAACACTACGCTACTGTTAAGACCGTCCCTGGCACTGTGATGTGTCTCGTTGAGAATGATGACGGAAAGGACGGCAGCAGGGCTTTTGTGTGACGGACTTGTTGACATGTTTCCTCATTTGAGTGGACTCACTGCAGAACAGGGCACATTGTCTTGTATGATGAGTTGCACTTCTTTAAAATCCAATTGGGCGTCATCTGATTGTGACAGCACCCCACATGTATGAGTCAGACTGCTGTCTGGAGGTCATATTCTCAAAGTACATTTTTAACAGAACTATATAGGCTTTCAAATCTTTCTTTTTTTCTTTCACTAAAGGTTGTAACTGTCTAAAAGGTAGAGAGTAATGCCAGTAAAAGAACTGTATGTTTATGTTGAAAACATTCAAATTTAGAATGAATTACAGTACACTACACATATTTGACATATCAGATGTTCTGGAGCTAGGGGATAGTCTGGACGTTTCTCCTGCAGAGTAATGTTAACACATTCCAAAAACAAAATGATTCAATAAGTTACTCATTGTCTTAAACCCTATTGTTGCATGTGTAAATGTGTTTTGGTTTTAAAGATTACTAAGAATTTGTATATTGTTGTTGTGATGCTTTTACGTGTTCAAATAAAAAAAAAATGACTTCAGTAAAAGACATCTCGACAGTAAATGTTTGATCTGGTGGAATTACCGATGACAGGAAAAACAAACCGCCAATGTAAATAAAAGGAAAAATCAGTGATCAATTATGATCACTTGATAGAAAAAAAAAATCATATTTTTTTTCCTCCTGCAAAGCATCAACAGAAATAACAACCAGGAGGAGACGGGCGCAATGTAACAGCATTGGTTACCTCCCCAGACACGTATCCCTTGAATACTAAAATGTTGCACGGAGAAGAGTGGTTCCCAGAGGCAGCAGACTTTAAAGGACTAGTGAAATCCCATGTGGTTTGTCATGCTGGAATGCTCTTCAGGGGGGGGCTGAAGCGAGACAGGCTCCTGAGATAGCTTGAGCAACTGAGCGATTGCTGGGTCTTTGGGTTTCAGGGAAGGGGAGTGAGAGTAGTTATGGTAAGATGGGGAGGGAGGCAGTAGGAGGGAAAGAGAGGACAGAGGCACATTTGAGCGGCAGCTGAGGTGGGGAGGGGCGTCAATGCGGAGGAGAACGAGCAGAGAAGAAGGAAATCATCCGGCGCCGACTTCTCCCCTGACTGAGCATGCTTGCCATCGCCCAAATTGAGCTGCTGACTGGTTAGGGCCAGCCAGGAAGATGACTTGAAGTGCTCCGTGTTGACGGCAATGTGGCGTCTGAGGCGCCCAATCCTCGCTGGTCATCAGAGGTTGATAACGTGCATCAGGGGTATGCTGGCTTGCTCACTCCCTGGCCGGTAAGATTAAATAACATCAGAGACAGCCAGTCCCCCCCCCCCTCCGTGCTCTGGAACTGGGATTTAAAGTCCTCAGGCCCCAGTGGTAATGTTCAGTTTCCAGCTTCAGACAGGCAGCGATAGAGGCTGAGGATGTAGCAGGAATACATTAGCGAATTAGCGGGGTGGTGGGAATATACTGTGAGCTCTCTGTCCTTATGGGTCTACACAGGTTCAAGCCTCTGTGTTTTGGACGATGACTTGAATGCAAATTGACAATAATCACATTGAGATGACCCTGTTCCTCACCCAAACCATGTTGACACCAACGCTCCGTCAAACATGGCAGAAATAACCACAATTGGTGCATTTAAAATGTTGTAGAAGTGTCAGAGAAATGTCGAAAAACCAAGAGCCGTCCTGTTGGGTTCATAACATCGAGAATTGTACCGAGCTGTACTCACTGTATCTAGCAAGCTATACATTATCGGATTTACTACAGTGGTATGAAACCAAAATAAACAGGATTTGCCATGATTTATTTGCAATAAATGGCTAAAAATGCTTGTTTACTGAATGGAGTTTGGACCAATGGGTGCTAGGCTGTGCTAACATTGCAGCTGCTCCATCACGACGCAAAATAACGTCATCGAAAATACAGCAGCAACGTTATTGTTTGTACCATAGGCAGTCTATGGTTCAAACATTGAGTTATGTCTAGTGTACAAATATCAAAGTCAGGACATCAGTGGCAACGTGCGAAAAATCTCAATGCTGATAGGCTTTTGAGTCGTGCGAGTTTCATCCTTGAGCTGAAAAACGTATTTAATTCATGAATTCTCGTCATTGCATTGATTTTGTATGTAATTGCGTGTAAAAAAAAAAGTTTGCTTCTCATTTGATGTGAAACACCATTAAAGAAGAGGAGGAGAAAAATGTTAGGTTTGTATTCAAACGTTCTTACTTTGCGCACAAAATAAGTGTACATGTAAAATTACTATCAGATTCATGACAGGTGCACAGTGGCCAAAATTTTGTTCTTCCAACCGTGCATACGTTAGTGAATCGGAGTCATTCTAAATCGACAGGCGTGTGCCCGCTCGCAATCAGCACACTGCCCCCCCGCATTTCTCTTCATAAGGAAATACGTTTGTCGTGAAGTTGTTGTGATTGAGATAAACCCCTAACTAAAATAAAAAAACAACTTCTGATTAAATTGAGACAATAGTGTCGGAGGTGGAAGGCAGAAAAGAAACACTTCTCCAAAATGTTTCCACAGAATTGACGATGATTAAAAAAAAAAAAAAAAGATGTTGGGCTGCCAGGAGCTGAATATTTTGTCCTCTGAGATACTGAGACTGTGGCTCAGGTAAAAAAAAGAAATAAAATAAAAAATTTGATATTAAAGTTGTGGAAAGAGATAAAAATAGACAACAGAAAAATAAGGCAACAAGTGAAGGAGGAGGACAAGGACCGCCTGATCTGACAGCACAAGATGAGAGACTAGCCGCAATTTTAGATAAACATCCATAAGTTGGATATGTCCAAGAATTGAGGGTGAAAGTGAGGACTTTTACCCAAAGGTAATACATTTCAGAACTGCATCAGGGAGGTTCCAGATAGTTCAAAGCTTCATTCATAACCTTGAAATTCAAACTCTAAATCAACATCTGAATGTTGATTTACCAGCTTCTTTTTTTGCAGGTCTATTCATTCTGTTAATTGTATGCAGTGTCAGATAAAGATCAGGCTACACTAACATTATTAGTATTATACTATATGCAGTATTAGAGAGTTTCCCCACTCAATAGCCTCTCAATATGACAAATTAAGGCAAGGCAAGTTTATTTGTAGAGCACATTTCAACAACAAGGTAATTCAAAGTGCTTCACATAAAACCATTAAAAGCATCAAAACATCAAAAGAAAAGGAGATTTAAAAACAATTAAGAACATTCATTGCATTAAAACATTTTAAAAAAAAAGAAAACTGTAAGAAATAAAATGCAGGAGCAAAAAAGAAATGCAGGAAATTGATTAATATATGAATTGAATGTGGTTCAATTGAAGGCAGCAGCAAACAGAAAAGTCTTCAATCTTGATTTAAATGAGCTGAGGGTCTCAGCAGACCTGCAGCTTTCTGGGACTTTGTTCCAGATATGTGGAGCAGAAAAACTGAACGCTGCTTCTCCATGTTTAGTTCTGACTCTGGGAACAGAAAGTAGACCGGTCCCAGACGACCTGAGGGGTCGGGATGGTTCATAAGGTAGCAGCAGATCAGAGATGTATTTTGGCCCTAAACCATTCAGTGCTTTGTAAACCAACAGCAGGATTTTAAAGTCAATTCTTTGTTGGACAGGAAGCCAGTGCAAAGACCTCAGAACTGGAGTGATGTGATCCACCCTCCTGGTCTCAGTGAGGACTCGAGCTGCAGCGTTCTGAATCAGCTGCAGCTTTCTGACGGACTTTTTACAGAGACCTGTAAACACACCGTTACAGTAGTCCAGTCTGCTGAAGATAAATGCGTGGACAAGTTTTTCCAAATCCTGTTGAGACATAAGTCCTCTAATCCTTGATATATTCTTCAGGTGATAGTAGGCTGACAATTAAGACAAATATGACAATGATTTTCTCTTGGTCAAATGTTCAAGCAATGTGAATGTCAATATGTTTAAACAAACCACATACAGCTTATAGACAACTCATGTTATATTCCTTGAAACATATACCCACAATTTTGAGGACAAGACAGTTTCCTTAACTTTAGATATTGACATCGCCACAGTTGCCCAATGGAGGAGTTAGATGATCGCTCTTTAGCAACTTGTGCTCGGACCACGGCCATCTTTGAATTCTACAGACAGAAAATAAACAACGGGCAAAGTACCGCTTCTGAGTTAGTTCCCACTACAGCAGGTGTCTCCAGGACCACATTTTGCCATGAAGACTCACACACTCAGACTCACAAGGGGACAAAAAAAACAATATCTACATTATAAAACACAGCCACGATATACCATCAGTCTATAAAGACATTGTTATGACTTTGTTTTGATCTCTTGAGGTAAAGCTCAAATTCTTTTGCTTTTCTCTACTCACTTGTTACAGTACTGGTTACAGTACAAAGTAAAGAAAGCGCTCTATGATTTAATGCTGGGCAGACTTAACCTCTGTACTACCAGAACAGAGAGGACGTACTATAAACCCTGTTGGGCAGGAGAAGCAAGAGAATGAGCTAAAAGAACAAAAGCACCTGAGCACCTTTCACACTATGCAGCATAATAGCAGATACTATACGTTCTAGTCAGTTACTTGATTCATTAATATTCGTCTTTTCATGCCACTGAGAGTTTCAGTGCTGCTCTCTGGGGATGCTTTCGCAGAAAGCTGGAGCGATGTGGATTTTTAAATGTTTACGGTAAATATATTAAAAAAAAAACCTCTTGTTGACCCATATTAGTGAGGAATGACGTAATCCTGTTAGGGAAGTATCATTTGACAAATAATATTGCATTCGTTTTCAATAAATGCTGAAATAACACTTTTTAGCAGCGAACTCAATTTGAACCCGACTGTATTCACGCACACACACACACAAATGTGCACACACATATGACGTTTGCTGATGATTACAGTTAGTCACCAACATGAACTTGTGTAGAAAAGCTAAATATGGTCACGTTTTTGGAGATAAAAAGCACTCGATCAACTGGAGAGCAGAAAGCTGAAATGACATTCTGACAAAGAAATCCTAAATTAGGACGTTGTGGCATCACGTCATTACCACTGGACTTTAATTTGAAACTGTACTTGTCATGTTGACGCGACAAAGTTATTATTGTATGAGATGGATGGTTTCTAAATTCTAAGGAAACACAAATATCAGTTTTCCCTTGACCATCCCAAGATCCTGTGTCCAGCTGTCACTCAAATAAACTCTGACATGAAAACTGGCTTCTGTGATGCCACTCGTGCCACTGCGTGCCAGGGGTTAGTGGGAAATCAGATGGGCTTACCCGCCCTGTGTCCTCCACGGAAATGCAGAGTCTCTGTGATTATCCCTTCAGGGTTTTTGTCTGAGAATGCTCCCTCACTCTACTGGCATACTTCTTGGCACTGAGCAGTGGAAAATCCACGCACCTTCCTGCGGGGAGGTGCTAAAACAGGACACGTTCCATCACAAAATGAAAGAGATACGGAGGGAACATTGACTAACGGAAGTGAAATATTCTATAAGAAACCTGTCACTTTAATAAAAACTAAATTAATGCATATGTTGTTCTACAACGTTCATCTCATTCTATCAACCTCTTCAATAAATTGAATTGTTGAATATTGAATAAATCTATATTTCCCTTTCCCATCTCCGACTGTCTATTTGCACATACTTACATCCCCTTACACAATGCACATAACACTTTCCCACACTGAGTCACGCGCACACACAGAGGACAGAGAAGGAGATAGAGAAAGAAAGACATGTAGAGCCTCCCTCCCCTCTTCCCTACCTTGTCTTTCATTATTTATTTACTGTCTGCAGCTTTTCCATCGCACGCATATTGATGCAGAGAAAGCAGGGTGTGAGTGCGTGTCAGAATCATTTCCTGACGAGGGAGACAAGGTGGAAGTAATCAGCAGAGCGCTGATGCAATATGACAGCACCTAGAACCGCTGGTACACAGTTAAGAGCAGGAGGGAGAAGAAAAACATCTCCCCACTGAAGCAAGCAGCAAGATTTGCACAAGCAACATTTGGGTGGAAAGTAGATTTAGAAAGTTCTAAAAGTTTGAGGGAAGACAATTGGATTCTAGGGCTATTTTCTCTGCGCTCATCTATGAAATCTTCTCCTTAACTGTAACACAGAATCTGTGGCAAGACAGTGTATTTGTGTGTGTGTATTTTTATTGATTTTTGATATCTATATAAGGCCATTCAACAAGCTACATTAGCTGTCCACTTGTTTAGAAAATATTTAGTGCTTCCAAAGCAGTTCACTGCGTTTGTTGCACCCTTAGAGAATTTTAGTAATTTGGAATATATGGAGTGAATAAGTGCTGGTTTCTACAATCGTGACCAATGTCCAGATTTTTTAAGATGATGAAATTCCCTATATAGGCAACAATAATAAAAGCGGACGTTTCTGAAGAAATTCAATCAAATAAAGTAAAACTTTTCAGTCTGTGGGTATACACACTAACAGGGTTTTCAGATATGCTAGCAAGGCACAAGGCTGAAATGAACTCCCTCCCTCCCCTCTCTCTCTCTCTCTCTCTCTCTCTCTCTCTCTCTCCAAGGCAGGTGTAGATTGATTAGTTATCCTGCAGCCATCACCGGGCGCAGTGAGACAGCCGAGCCCGCCAGCTCCCTCCCCCACTTCTCCCAATGTAACACACCTGCACATATCTCCATCACACACCTGTACATCTCTATCCCATGTATTTCTGACTCTGTCTCTGTCATCACCTTTCTCAGTCTCTCACATTTGTAGAGACAGACATACCCTGTCTTACACACGCACACACAGTATAGTACAGGTAATATATGTACACACATGCACAGACACCATCTGCTCATGATGACAGGCACAACCTTCCTGGGTGCAGTAATTGATGAATTACGAAGACGGTGCATTTAGGGTCTCCCTGCCACTCCTTTTCCTATGCCGACCCAAGAGAGCAAATGGGTAAACACTACACTCACACACACACACGTATGCACACAACACATTCTAACACATACAGAGTGGTGTAAGCATGCCGACTGATTGATTGATTGGGGCGGTAGGTTTCGTGACGGCTGGTAACATTTCTCCACATCATGTCAACGCCTCTGGCAGCAAGCGTCTCAGAGTGATCTCTGAGGAATTAGGTAATCAAAGTCAGCGGGCTGAATTCTGGGGTGGTGCCCATCACGCAACAGCCTAAAAAGATTTAGAATAACTGAAAATGTCCTTTTTTGTCAACTGTGTCTTGTAAAGATTATACACATAAGCAGAACATTAACTTTTAAGGTATTTAATTAAATTCCCCACAATATCCATACAGTTATATTTCGGCAACTTGAAGCACGCAGTGCAAGTTAAGGAAAGATTGTCGCTCTTGGTTAAATATTTTAAAAAGTCAAAGCTGATTTGAAGCATGAGACAGGACACACTGTATTTTTCAAGTTTGAACCAATAATACATATCTTAGTGTTTTAGTAGCTATCGGAGATTAATTGTTTTTTTTAATGACAACAGAAAACTAAACTGAAAAATGTGCAAAGTAGCTCCAACATACCTGATGTATTCTCTTCATCTACCTCTACTCAATGACTACAAGCATCAAATATTCACTTTTTCCCCTTGCTCCTAAAATCCGAATAATATCGGCATATCCCATGTCTTAATCGGAAAATGCTCCATTCGGAATAAGGCCAAGTTCAGAACATCCAAATGGAATAGGATCTTTACATGAGCCATTTCAAATTCGGAATAATGGTGGAATATGAGGGTGCCTGTAAACATAGTCAATGTCTAACCTGTTTTAGTAGTTAAACAAAGTAAAGGAGGAAGCAAACCCTCATCTACAGTGTGTCGTGTTTTACATGTCAAACCATCCACCCTTAACCTTCTCACTACAACTTCAGTGCATCATGGGGCAACCTGTTCTCCCTCCCAACTCGTCAAACATCCTGACACGTCCAAAACTGATGCCAGAAGGGTACCTAGAGCGCCATAGTTTGAAGCATAGGGGCACTGAACAAGCAGCGGTGTTTGACGATGATGAGTGAGAATGTGTTGCATGTGGATGTTGCACTACCTCGATTAGAGGAAAAGGCATCGCTCACTCACGGAATAACACTCAACAGATTTGTCGAAGCAAATTAATAGTATGCAAAGATATTTTGTAGGAGACGGTGTGTGATCCAAAACAAGCAATGCAGCACAAAGTGGCTTAAATCCATTTAGTCATCCCTTCAGGTCCGGTGGGTGTAGCCTGCCTTTCACTTGCCCACACTATTATTCAGAGTTCCACAACATTACACATATTCAGAACACCATTTAAAATAATCCATCACCAGTTCAATCTTTAAGAGCTCCGACATCGTCTTGCACCCATTGATGGCAATAGGATTCCACAAGACAAACTCTTGGCAGTGTGATGAAATGTCATATTTACATTAATCAAATGCCAAAATATGGTGCAAAATATGTGTGACTCCCACAGCATTTTAAGATATACCTTGTATCGGACATCTGGCCTATACTGACTCAAATAGCTGGATCGGGTATCGGTGACAATAGGGCCAATCTTTATGTACTATATACATTATATACTGAAATTCTAATTCATGTTCAAGTTTTGACCAATTTGTTGCATTGAAAAGGTTTACACTTGAATTGTAAGTCCTGTTAATTTTGAGGATTTTTTACTCAGTGTACGATTTATTATTTTAATAATTAATAATAAGTTTGTATCTATCCATCCATCCATCCATTTTCCTCCGCTTATCCGGGGTCGGGTCGCGGTGGCAGCAGGCCAAGCAGGCTGACCCAGACTTCCCTCTCCCCCGCAACATTTTCCAGCTCGTACTGGAGGATCCCGAGGCGTTCCCAGGCCAGCTGGGAGATACAATCCCTCCAGCGTGTTCTGGGTCTTCCCCGGGGTCTCTTCCCAGTTGGACGTGCCCGGAAAACCTCCAATGGGAGGCGCCCAGGAGGCATCCTAATGAGATGGCCGAACCACCTCAGCTGACTCCTTTCGACGCGAAGGAGTAGCGGCTCAACTCCAAGTTCCCTCCTGATGTCCGAGCTCCTTACCCTATCTCTAAGGCTGAGCCCGGCCACCCTACGGAGGAAACTCATTTCGGCTGCTTGTAGTCGCGACCTTGTCCTTTTGGTCACGACCCAAAGTTCGTCACCATAGGTGAGGGTAGGAACGTAGACTGACCAGTAAATTGAGAGCTTCGCCAACACCCACTCACTTATTGCAGAGAATGCGGACACAGCTCCTACTGTAGTCGTACAGAGACCGGATAGCCCGTAGTAACGGGTCCGGCACCCCATACTCCCACAGCACCCCCCACAAGAACCCCGGAGGGACCCGGTCAAAAGCCTTCTCCAAGTCCACAAAGCACATGTAGACTGGTTGGACAAACTCCCAGAACCCCTCCAGTAGTCTTGCGAGGGTAAAGAGCTGATCCACTGTTCCACGGCTGGGACGGAATCCGCACTGCTCCTCTTGAATCTGAGGTTCGACAAACGGTCGGAGCCTCCTTTCCAGCACCCTGGCATTAGCCTTCCCCGGGATGCTGAGTAGTGTAATACCCCGGTAATTCGAGCACACTCTCCGGTCCCCCTTTTTTCAGATGGGAACCACCACCCCGGTCTGCCAGTCCATGGGCACTGATCCCGACCCCCATGCGACAGTGAAGAGGCGTGTTAACCAAGACAGCCCAACAGTGTCCAGCACCTTCAGCATCTCAGGGCGGATCTCATCCACCCCCGGTGCCAACCCTAGCCAACCAGGCCCTGAAGGCCTCCTTCCTCAGCTTGATGGCTTTCCTCACCTCCGGTGTCCACCACCGGGTTCTCTGGTTGCCGCCACGACAGGCACCGATAACCTTCCGGCCACAGCTCCTAGCTGCCGCGTCCACAATAGAGGATTTGAACATGGTCCATTCGGATTTCATGTCCCCAACCTCCCTCGGGATGTGTGAGAAGTTCTTCCGGAGGTGGGACTTAAAGACCTCCCGGACAGGGTCTTCCGCCAGACGTTCCCAGTTCACCCTCACTGTACGTTTTTGCTTGCCGGGTCTTTCCAGCCGGTTTCCCCGCCATCTGATCCAACTCACCACCAGGTGGTGATCAGTCGACAGCTCTGCTCCTCTCTTCACCCGAGTGCCCAAGACATACGGCCGCAGATCAGATGGTACGATTACAAAGTCGATCATATATCTCCGGCCTAAGGTGTTCTGGTACCAGGTACACTTATGAGCCACCTTATGTTCGAACATGGTGTTCGTTATGGCCAAACCGTGGCTAGCACAGAAGTCCAATAACGAGACACCACTCGGGTTCAGATCGGGCAAGCCGTTCCTTCCAATCACCCCCCACCAGGTTTCTCCATCATTACCCACGTGAGCGTTGAAGTCCCCCAGGAGAACTATAGAGTCGGCAGGCGGCGCCCTTTCCAGGACCCCTCCCACCAACTCCAAGACTTGTATCTATGTATTTATTACATTTTGATTTACACAGTTAGGAAAGCAATGTTTAAGTCAAGAATGATGCCTTACACATAAAAGAAGGATTCCATACACTTTGTCACAGTGAGGCACACAGCTTATTAATTACACAATGGTATTGGATCAGTACTTGGTATCGGCCAATACCCAAAGCCTGGGTATTGCTATCTGTATCGGGACTGTAATTAATCTAATTGGGGCATCCCTAAAGTAAAGCATCTAACCCTCACCCCCACCCTGGTGACCAAATAGATTCGTTATAAAAAAGAAATACATATTAAATTCATCATTTTAATAGACTTATGCAGTACAGATGTGTTGTATGCGGGATGGAAAGAAGGTTCGAGACACGAACGAACAGTATCTCTGAAGAGGCATTCATTCACTTGTCTCTCAAGGTTTCACTCTTATCCACCTGTCCTTTCATTCATGAATCAACCTCTCTATTTACCATCTCTCAATCCATTTCTCGGCTGGTGCACTAACCCATCCATACATCCACCCACCCTGTCTAGCTAAGTGACCAAAGGACCTCATTACCTCCTCCCATGAAAACAAAATACATCTCTTGGCTTTGTCGCCGTCACTGACCGAAGACTCATAGCGCAACAACTAATTGTGGTAACACAATGCACATGTTTGAGTGTTGGGAAGAGGATATGAGGGAGTGAGGAGGAAGGACAGGGAGGGTCCAAGTGTCAAGTCCCATTGGGGTCGGAGGATGGCGGCTACATTTACCAAAGCAAACAGCCCAGAAGAGCAGAGTACTTCACCTGTCGCTGTGGATTACTCCATTATCACATCTATCAGTCTCACAGTGTCCCGTTCCGACCACTCACTATTCAAAATTCATACAACATGCAGAATGGTGGGTGCTATTAAATGTTAAACTGCGGCAGGGCTAAAATTTTAAAAGAGGCATTGAGATAGTTGATGTGAGAGGAGCCGACTCTGTGTGTTTGTGTTTTTTAATAATTGATACAAATACAGTATGAACATTGCAATTTTACAAACTTAGACAACTACAATTCAAACATGATTCTATCCTGAACTGAAAACCTTCCTTAGTCCACATGGACTTGGACTAAACTGCTACTAAACAGCTTGAGCGTAATCAAGAAGCATCAAGGGAGATTGCTGCAGACAACTGTCATTAGTTTTTGCGCGTTGCCTCGGACAGATGACTTCTCATAGCCGCTTTAATTTAGTTCTGAAGGCTAAACCCATGCTCTGCCGCCACACTGGAGACTGGAATTACTAAACTCTCTAACCATGGGATGTCCAACAACAATGAGAGCAATCACATAACATTCATACAGGGTCAGTAAAAGTATACAGCTGTTTAATAATAACAATATTTTAGTTTTAAACGTACCAGTGTCTGATTGGTACTATGCAAGTTGAGGTATTGGAATTGGGATGGAAAAAAATGGTATCAAAACATCTCTAGTATTTAATATCCAATCAACTGAATGGTATAGGTCTAGTAAAAGAGTTCTGGATGGTAGCCCTGAAGTTGGCGGTGGATTCAGCTGCACTGTACTTTTACCCTGCAGTAATATTGAATGCCAAGGCACTCATAATACCACTGTGGTTTAACTAGGCAGCAGATAGAACTTTGGAAATGGCACAAAAGACATATCCAGGGTAAAGAGTCATCCCTGGAGAGGAGAGCCGACACCAAGGAGTCCCTCTCCTCCTTCTCAGCAGCATGATTAATAACCCCTGTGCCCCATAATCTCTCCATCATCTATCTATGTAAATGCCCCCGGACCTGCAGCGCCAACACACTTTGACTGATGGCTGTTCCGCAGCAGTGGGCTTGTTGTGTGTGTGTGAGTGAGAGGGAGAGTGTGTGCACACATTTTTGCATATGGGGGATGGAAGGTTGTATGTGTGTGAGAGGATGTGAGGGTTTTTGTGGATGGAAAGGAAGAGATGAGAAAGATCACATGGTCCCTCTGCCTTGTCACAGTCAGTATGGCCTCAAAGGCACACTTACTGTTTTTGTCCGTTACTAACACACATTGGGAGAAGATGGCACAGCACACAAGAACAAGGCACAAGGGAGGATATAATTTACTCACACAAATGACGATTTTCAGCCATGACAGTTTCAATGAACAGGGTGAATGGGATTAATTGGGCATCTCAAAGCACCATTTTAAATATAAGATAAATTATTAATGCTTGTATAATTTTGTATTCAATAAAAGTGTCTCTTGTTCATATTAGTAAGGGTTTTGGTGGATTTTACTTGGTTTGTAGCACTGGGAGAGCAAGTGCTGGCAATGTCCCCATGTTTGTCTCATATATGGACAGTGGTCCAAAATTGTTGGACCTGGAGGACAAGACAATTACCTGGGCGTCAGTGTTGTTTCTTAGTGACCTTTGGTACAAAGCTGTGTGGAGATATGAGGGGAGCCCAAGAGAAGCAATACTGACCGCACTTTCACACCTCTTCTCTCAGAAATCTTTCAAGTTTCCTGCAGGCTTGCAGATAGCCGTTGCCCCAAGTAACTTGTGTTTATAGATGAGGAGAGGAGAGAGAGTCAAAGAGAAAATAAACATTCGTGGGAACCAGTTCAAGGTAACAACTGAGCTCTTAATTGCCTTGATGTTTTTCATTGTGAACTGTGTCTACTAAAGACATCACCAGGATGGTAATGTTTCCTATGCATCAAATAATATGTAATGAACAAAAGAATATGGGAAATGTTACGATATGTTTAAAAATGGTTCTTAAATTTGACAACACTACAATAGGAAGAATAGTTCTTCACATATTATTGCAGATGTTCATTTCATGGTTTCACTATTTTGGCTAATAGTTACCGTTCAATTAACAACTTACAAAATTGAATTAAGTTGAAAATAAATAACAATAATCATTCGTTAACTGATTTAGTAATACTGTGCTGTGGATTAAACTGGAAAGCTTTCAAAGTAATAACTCAGTGGATGCTTAGAAGTTAATAAATTAATCAACGCTTTGAAAAGAGTTTACAGTTTTTAGATATTGGGCTTAAACACACTGAACCACCAGTATGAGTTATGGGGAATTCAGGTTCTACTTGAGTTCATAAAAGACTGGAAGACAGGGTTTAATATTTTACATCCACTGTGGTTGTATGCGTTTCCTAAATGGTTGACGATGGGGGATGGTGAGCGCTGATTGTGAAGCTTTGTGTTCTTTTCACCATGGCATTCAGGCAGTTTTGAGCACAAAGACGGATAATAAAGTCATGAAAAGGTCAAGAAATAACATTGTCTTAATGTGCACCTGACTCCGTCTGAAGACAAAAGGGAAATATCAGAACAGATCCAGTAGATCCAGCAGCAGTGCATCTTTCAAACAAATAAATACAATATATGTTACACAATATTTTGTCTTTCTTTAAAAATAAATAATATGCAGCAGTGAAAAAGCAACATTATAAAATGGACGGTTCCAGTCCTGGATTATGATTGGCTGATCTTGGCTGATCTGGTTCAAAGCTGTAAACACACATGTGACCACATTACCATTTCAGTATTACTGCGCCAATTAGTCACCTATTATTTCAAAATTAAGGATTTCGTTGTGAATTTGGATTTACTGAGTTGGCTAAGTGAGGATAAGCGGTGGAAAGAGATGGACAGGATAGAGGAGGATGCTGAAATGAATGAGAGAGAAATTGAAGAGCTGAAAAAGTCAAGAAACGAAACGGGGACCATTAAACAGACTACAGTATGTGGTCCGTTGTCCGTTGTCAGACCTGGTGAGTCGAGAAAGATATGGCTATTGATTTTAAGACAATCACCAAAATGTAGCTAAACCAGGTGAAGCCTATGATCTCAACAGTTATGTCGGCCGATGTGCGGGGCTTAATAGGTACATCACTGATCAACCGATCAACCTATCCAGAGTTTATCACTTGCAAAAACGTTCCAACACCAAGTAGGGTAGGGCAACATGATGGTATTTACCATGCAACGGTAGAAATGTGTCCACTGGGAGACTTTTGTCAATATTTTTTCCAATGCGGTAGCTATTTTGATCTCAAGTGACAAATCCAGCTGCCTTGCAAGGTAACGTGATTTGGGCAGACGGAGGAGAGTGAAGTCGAGGAGAGAAGGAGGAGGCATCCCAACCAACCCAAGAGGAAGAAAGGCATCCCAACCAACCCGAGAGGAAGAACTCTGGTTACACAATTACCAGAATTTAGCACATTGTAGTTTGTTTTTTTATGTATTTTGGTTTTGGTTATTTTAAACTGGTGATGCTAATTTGTATATACATACTTAATGTGGGCTGATATTTAAGGTGGACCAGCTATTCTCCTTTCAGTTTTTTCCTGTTTAACTGATAGCATTATTCCAAAATGATTATGAATTATTGTTATAAAAAAATCGTATAAATATAATTTTACACATACTGTGATTTTGGCCATATTGCCCACCCCTGCCACCACGCAGTAACAGAGGCAGACTTCAGAAAATCAAGCACTCTACATGAATCAAGTATGCAACGCTGTCATTCAGCGGTTTCAATCCAACTGCAACATGATAAGAACTTTATTTTTCTTTCTCTAAAGAGCACATGGGGGGGCTTCTTTCGCTCCACATCGCTACGGATTCGTAAAGCAGCCAGCACCGAGACAATCTACATCAACCACTGCTTGCGAATCACCTTTGTACAAAAACTCTCTGAAGCTGACGCAAGAGGCAAGAGAAATCATATCAGTGAAAGGGCATTAATGTGAATCGTCCCTGCAATCTTACTGGCATCTAAACTACAGCGAGAGAAGATGCTGGAGCACTGGCAACTCAAGCCCGCCTGTCCAGAGTCACCCCCAAAAAAGCGTGCTTGACTAACCTGATTGCATGCTTTCCGTTGCATCCTAACAGTCGCCCTTAGATGTTTTAAAATCACTGTAAACCACGGCCTCTTGTGGTTTATGGCTTGAGTTTCTTTCACATGTTGTGCATCCATTACGGAAAGGTTAATCAATGATGATTCCTCTTTGATTGAAATAAGGATGAAAATTGTGTTGTCACTGCTTTGGCTGACATCATTATTCTCATCATTATTCTCTCTTCACTGGTTATATATTCTCAAACATGGAGGAAGTCCTTTGGGTGATCCAACCATAATGATTTGTGGGACTGTTGCTGCAGCATGAACCCAACTAATCTTGACCTGATTCTGGTTTTAAGCCAGTGATCTGGATTGTCAGCAGAGAAGATAATTGCTTTTAGTTTTAGTTTAGTTCACGGAATAAATTATAGTAATTACCTAACCTGCCATTTTCTACAGTGCAGATGAGAGTATAGATTTAAGGGGGGGGGGAGGGGGTCTGTAAAACGCCTCTCTGATTTTGTCTTTGACTTGTATTGACCATAAACAGCATCAGAACACAACTCATTTCATTGTATATTGAGACAGAACATGAAGTTCAAAGTCACAGTTAGGAATTTGTTTTGGCCGTAGTTCAAATAACTGAAAGAAACTGGTCATAAAACGGTGTTCATTTATCACTGATGCCTCTATAAAATACAATGATGTATTTCCTAATCATTTGTCCTAATCATGTTTTTATGCAAATAACCATCACAGATGACAATAACAAAGTAAAATGATAACATTCTAAATTGTTCAGGTTCAAATTGGAATCGGCAAAAACTGGAATCGGCAGATGAGACTTTTAGAAAATCGGAAATCTGAATCAACCAAGAAGATTGCAATTGGTGCTTCTCTATCGCAAACACTACCGGTTTTCTCCACAGGGAGTGCACATGAAATGAATCCCTACTAAGAGCAGACATTTTATTGTTTGAGCAGCTTTTACAATTTAGCAAATTACATATTGTGCGCTGTTGAGCCACTAAGGTATCTTCACCAAATCAAAAAACAGGACTTCCAGGTCATTTATGAAGCCAAGAGCCAATCAAAGCAATTCTTCTGATAGTTTTCTACATGAAGAAAAAACATGGATACAAACCCAAAGAAGTGATCGTTTGTAAATCTATCATTGGCACAGACTGTCTTGATTTAAATGTGAGAAAATCTCCCTCTGGTTTTACAAGTGAACTTCAATTACAAGCTATCACATGAGAGGAAAATGGAGGATAAATATCAACTACCCCAAAAAACCTGCACTGCCTTAACTGAATATCTCAGTATCCAGAGGATAGTCTGCACCCAGCCCACACTCCAAAGCACCTTTTTCAGTGAGCCGCCCTCACACAGCTCTTCAGAGGGGAGACATGTTGTTAATAATTAAGGCTGTGGCTGGAGGCACAGGGAGGCTAAACTTCCTCTAACAAGTGGCTCTCTGACAGCGCAGACATATGGCTCTCACTTCCACATATTCTCCTCAGCCCTCCAGACTTGTGCATTTCACACACGTCCTAGGCGGGGGTGAGAAACCTCCATCCTGACTGCCAAAGAACAATAAATCAAATTCCTAATGGTCTGCAACAATCGGATAATTATGAGTGTGGCAGCGTGGCACGAAAGGGAATTTTCTCCTTCAAATCGAGTTAAGCATTAAGCCGGATTTCTTGCCAATGCTCTGTACGTTCGGTACAATAGACCATGCTGTATTTTATTTGGAATGGAGACCTCCCAAACGTAGACATTTGAGAATCAAACTTGTCAAACTCTGGACTGATGAACAGTTCATGAAGATTGAATAAAGATCCTACAATAGATGAACCAAAATGTTTTAACACTGTGAAGAAATATTTTCTGCTTGATTTGATTTTGTCTTGTCAAGTATTGTCTGTGTATCCAAAGCCTTACATAGCTTATTTCTCTGTGCCATGGACCTCTACTGTTGTCAAAAAACTGCCAAAAACACATCAGTTAGCCATACTGTTCCTTCATTATCGTAAACATGGGCACTGTTGATTGATAGTTTACCCCACACACGTCCTGTTGCTTTAGTCCTATAGCACACAAAATGTGTATTATTCCGCTGCTGTCAATAGTCCCCAAAATTTGGCAAGTTTGGCAAAACCGTACCCAGCTGTTTTAGCAAACCACTTCTCCTTTTCTTTTTTTTTAAATGTAACAATACATATTTGTGGCCGATGTTTAAAGATTCATGTCTACAGTTGGAGTCCAATGGGCTTTGGGGCAGACGGCGTGGGAAGTTGGAACGTGTCGAGAGAGGTTTGGTCTTTTACATGAGATTTGCTGTGAATAAGAAAAATATAGAATAACACCATCCTTTACCTGTAAATTCAACTCCTCTTTTACAGTACTGCATCACAAACATTATTCCCATACTCTGTAACCTCCCTCAGATAAACTGTCAATTTAGTCATTATGCAAGCCGAGTTACAAGCTTTATCTGTTCCCATGACTGCAGTGAGAACTGAGCCAGAGCCAAGCTAAAATCCATTAATGTCACACCCATAAATAATGACTGCTAATGAGTTATGGTTGCCCATTAGAACACATCAAGACCATTTTTTGTCCTTTACACAGTGATACAATGTGCAAAAATTATGAACTATGCCACACAAGTTTGATGAAGTGACACATCCTGTTGAGCTGAAGAATACTGGATGAGCACTGAAGCTATTGGGTGACATTTGAACTTGTATTCAGTTATTGTAAAAGCAAAGGGAATCAGAAACGACAAAGATTTCCCATGGCAGGCACCAGCTGTACAACTTTTTGGGGCAGACTAAGCATGTGGCCAGGGAGAAAAACTGTCATTTTAAGCAACCATTGTCTTCCATGCATCCTTTCCCCCCCCCCTTTCTGTCGGGTGGGGGAAGGGGGGACGAATCTTGTTTTGATGCTGGCGCTGTCAGGGGGCTAGCCAGAGAGGATAGTAAACACTGCCTTTGCAGAACATTTAAAATCAATCCTTCAGCCACAGGCCTCGCAACCCCCCTCGTTTCTCTCTCCCTCCCCGAGCGTTTCTTCCTCTCTCCCCTCTCTGTAATGTGTCTGCTGCTCTCTGAGAATAGAGGCAGCACTTAAAAGCTGGGCGTAGGGGCTGAGTTTTGTGACAACAGCTCCGGCTTTTATTACCATGCTGAGATGTGACCAGCATCCCCCTCACCACCAACCCCAGCACACATATAGACTTTCATACATCCACGCATGTACACAGTCTGACACACACACACACACACACACACGTATATATTCGTATACTCACATCACCCTGATGAGCAAATAATCATGTCATTAGCTCATGTGCGTTCAAGGCAGTGGCTCATTTGCCAGCAGCCAAGCCGTTACCTTTGCTTATGATTGGCCAGAAGATTAGCTGGAAATCATTTGGTTTCCAGCGTTACTGCTTGATTAAGTCACCATTTCTCAACCAATAAAAATCAGTCAACAGATACTTCTACCAGACGACCATTGATGGTGGAGTGGAATACTAATGAATGTAGAATTACATAATTATATAGCATCTTGTTTTCTGTACGTCATGTCCTTACAAAATTCCTCCAAGCCGAATTTCCTCAACATCTCACCTGTGGCCTTGTCTCAGTGTGTGCCATTAGATGTGGTGTCGAACAGCTGGTGGGGAGCATGTGAAATGTGACCCCTCGAGAGGGTAATGTGAACCCAGGTCCACACAGACAGCACTCTGTGCCGGTCACACTGAGGATTGTGTGCGTCACCTACCATCTCCCCTCCGTGGAGCTCTTGCATTCAATTTCTTTCAGCATGCCGGGTGACAGGAAGTTGTTTTTTTTCCACTGCAACAGCTTCCATACAGATTGTATCAAGGCATTTTTTGTTTCATACCAGCAATTCCTTCTTTTTTAAATTCTCAATTGCTGAAAACAAGTAAATTAATGTCAAACTGGCAGGTACTGGCTGGCAGGTACTGGTGAGCTGCACCATAACAACTTCATTTTATCAGTCATCGTCAAGGCCAATCAGAGACGAATATGTCACCTCGAGACCTGCAATTGTAAATGTCTCCTTTGGAGCAATTAATGTAATTTCAAAAATGGTAGAGTGCGGTGGTGAGATGTACACTACAGTATCATTTCTACAAGTTCTGTCAAGTTAACAGGGAGTCTGGAAGCATTGTGGTAAAGACACAAACCTTAACTGCAACATCAGTGGTTCCACACGACACTGGACACCGTCCAATAAAAGCAGATCGCTGAAATCTGTGTGAAATGAAAAAGAATGTATTGACATGTGCTAGAGAAATGGTGTGATGAAATAGGAAAAATGCAAATACAATAAAAATGTTGGAGTAAATAAATTAGGAACTATAACATCCTCCAGTCAAATTTTAATAATCCTAACTTTAAGGTTTAGGCGAGCTTGTAGGTACGCCGTAAATGGCTTTACCCTCTTAATCCCCAGAAATCAAAATGGTCTTTCCGCTATTGACTGACTGAGCGGTGAGATTTCTGCGCTGCTGCACATTACTTCAGATAGGGCTGCTGGTGGGGGTGGTGGTGGTGGGGTGGGGTGGGGTGGGGGGGGGGGGGGGTAGGGAGGGATTTCTGGTACAAACAGCCATCAAAGATGGGGGTGTTTCATGCGAGCAAAAGAAGCTGCAGCAACGGCCGGCTTTCATAGTTCACGAGCAAGGCTTACACAGCAAGGCCCCCCCCCCCCCCAAAGACCAACACAATAATGAATATTTTGGATGATAAAAACCTTGGGACAATATTCCTTTCCAACTCTTTTACTCATTTGTGTTTCAATGCATCCTTGAAAACCCACTGGGTATAATTATTATTGTTTCCTGCCTCTGGTTGCATTCAAACTGGAATTTGTGAGAATGCAACCCCAAAGATTATTTTGCTCATCACACATGAGGGCAAAAACTTTAAGAACTTTTCAACTTATTTTATGAACAGAAATGAAACAGAAATATGGTAACAGATTACACAATGAAGCTAATAATCCTAGCGTAGAGTAGTAGTAGTAGATGTCTTTGCAGCGATATTGCTCGTGTAACAAAGTGGTCTGAGCGTAGACAATCAGACTAATTGTAAAGGGTGCATTTGATATACCTTATAGTGCAGTGAATGGAGACATATTATAGTGCTCATGCAATGCTTCCGATTGGTCCAACTTGGAAATGTATTTAAAGCCATTTGACGACCATCCGCTAGCAGGCAATCAACACACAGCTGGACATTTATTGTCCTCCGGTTTTTATTGGACCATAAGAAGAGACTGCGTCGCCAGGGCAAATGAGCAAAAGCGCTCGGGTTAAGCGACGCAAAGGGCACGCAGGCCTCAATCTTTGAGCTGTTCAGTCTTTTCAAGATGATTTGCAGAGTCACATTGCAGGGATAACTTCCCTTCCTCGCTGCTCAAAGCAACAAGCTCCTTTCCTCAACCTGTAAACAGGTGTTGTCGGAGGGGACAAGCGGTCCAGGATGGTTGCGGTAATATACGAGGCCTGACATCTCCCACCGCCTGGTGCTGCTCATATAGAGCGAGCATGTGCACAAAAATGCACACTTGTAAACAGCGTTGTAGGCTTCACAAATGCAATTGTGGTCATCAATAATAGGCATGCCACCATTGGGGTGTGGGGGGGGGGGAGGGGGGGACATGATTATATGACAGTTTGACTGGTCATTTAAAGAGATGCCGATAAACAAATGTTTGGATTTGTATGTGGTGGCATGTTTGGGCACCAAAAATAACAACACAACTGGAATCTGGCCCGTCAGAGATCTGTCATTTGGAAACGCATCTTCTAACATACAGGAAAACTTATTTCAGATATTTTAAGACATTTTTGTATTCAAAAATGCAAAAAAATAAAAGCAGTCAAAATCATTTGCGATTTGATGAAGCAAATTTCGTTATAGCTTTGTCAAAATGGTTGCTAAAGGGCAATATGCCAGTTTAATCTTTGTGAGCAGCCACCCTAAACAAAAAGGAATTAAAAGTGTATTGTAGACAATGTCTCACTATGAAACTGCAAAAAGTCCAACATTTTTTGAAAATGAAGTCACCAGTTTTAATGAAATTGTGGCCATGTGACGTCGTGGCTTACTGCAGGTGAATTTCATTGTCGACACCTGTCTGTGCTGAAAATCAACACATACATGATGGATCCCAAACAGAAATGGCATCTTCAAAAACCTCTGTGAAATAGGGAATTATTTTTTTGACTCGTTTTCTAAGAGGAAGGCTTTCTTCATGCATGGCTTCCGTTTGCTGCACAGTGAAAAATGTTGTTACCAGGCAACAGGCATAACAATGACACAGGTGCTCTCTCTCTCTCGCTCTCTCTCTCTCTCTTGCTCTCTCTCTCACTCTCTCTCTCACTCATCCAGTGTTCATGGGTTTTGCGTCCTCTCCTCAATAATGTTAAATGGCACTTGTTTGAAGTTCAGCATGAATTTGTTACACTTATAAAAAGGTTGCACCTTGATTATTCAGAACATCCTGATCTGGTGTCTCGTTTTCACATTTAGCTCTGGGTTTGTGTGCAGTTTTTTAATTTTAAATTTTACTTTTAATAACGATTGACTGATGCAGTCAAATAAATATAAAAGGCTCCGTTTGCACTGCAAAAACCTCCATCAGGTAAAGTTTATCGAGTCATTTCCAATTCAAAACAGCTTGCTTCAAACATGTGTGCCTATAAATCTTCATTGAAAGTAAACCGATCAACGCTCTGAAATTACAAATTACACATCATTCTAGAAAATTCTTGAAAATAATTTACTTGTATTGGAAACTAACAAAGAAGTCACCGCACTTGCAGATTTTCTCACTTCAGAAAATAAACAATTGACAAAAATTAAATGATTGTTTTTTTTTACAATTTGAGAGCTAAAAAAGTGCACGATCAACAGGTTCCACAGCTTTGATGGTTTTATGGAAAAGCCTACTGTATTTCTGAAAGCAGATTTTCAAAGTTTCTTTCAAAAGCCTGGAGTAATCTGGGCTCACATTTTTCGAAACACCAAATCACAAACAAAGAGGCAGGAGAGGAAGAAAAGCAAGGGCAGAACTAACGGGCTGTTAACACCAGCCTGAGCCCGGCCCGATCTCCTCCATGTCTGTCTCCTTTCTTGCTTTTCGGCGACGGCAGAGGCTTTGAGCTTCGTTAAATTGTCCCTCCTGCCCCTCCCCCACCTCTCAGTCTCCTTTCTCACACACTCTGTTCTCTTCATCCCTCCTCCTCTTCCTCCTCCGCCCCCACCACCTCAGCCGGCAGTCTTTCGCCCTTAATCAGAGGGCTGCGGCTCCCCGCGCTCCTCTACCTCCTCAGCACCACATCCCCCCTCCTTCTATCCTTTCACCACCAGCCGCCACTTCCCTCCCAGCACTCTCTCTTTTTCTATCTCTTTCCATTTTTACTCTCCCCCCCATCCCATCCCATCCCACCTTTTACACCCCTGCAGTTAGCGTCTGCCAAAGGCCGCTTCTGTTCATCACTCACCCATGCACATAGCAACAAAAGATGCGTGGTAATTTCCCTGCGCGTGCAGCAGACCGCCGAGCCCGGTCACACCCCGGGGTGGGGGGGCACTGGGGTGTGGGGTGCGAAGAGGCTCTTTGCCTCGCCGCTGCTTGCTGCTGACCCCCATGTCATGCATGATCGACGTGGGGGAAGAGTGGTGGGCTGCGGCTGTGTGACTGGCAGGCCGTGGAGACGACAGTGGTGGGGGTGGGTGAAAGCACTGTCAAAGTGGTGGTGTGATTGTGTGGGTGTATGAGTGTGTGTGTGTGTGTGTGTGTGTGTGTGTGTATGAGGGCGGGGGTGGTGGGTTGTAGCTGGTGGGGGAAAAGAGCAGTGCTGATGGCTTCCAACGGCCCTGGCCACCACTGTGTTTGTTAAAATGACTTCCTCGAGCAGCATTGTCACCGGCTCGCTGCTGCAACGGCTCTCATCCTCCCATGCTTCATACCCTCTCTGTGTGTGTGTGTGTGTGTGTGTGTGTGCGTGTCTCACTATCAACCACAGTGCTCCCTTTTATACTTTCCAGAAACACAGCTTTGAAAATTACCGGAAAACTCTCTAAGTTCAGACAGACACCACCACAGCTGCCCATTTGCAGGACCTTATACAGTGAAAAAGCAGCACCGAGAAACAAAACAACAGAAAGCATTGATGAACAAAGCCAAAGAAGTGAATCACACTTTTATGCATGCCGAAAATACTGTGCAAGCAACAGCTCAAAATCAGCCACACAGGGGAAAGAAATATTACTGGAATTCTCTGACTGCAAAGCCCTTAACCCTCAATGAAAGGGTCTGTGAGAGTGTGTATGTATGTGTATGCATGTATGTGTGCGTGCCCGTCCGTGAGGATGTGAGGTTGTGAGGGGGGAGGGGTTGAGCAGGAGTGGTGTACGGTGCGATTGCGAGGACACCTCCATCCAATCTGATCAATGGCGATATTAATCTGAGCACGAGTCAGCCCCGCCGCCCCGGCATTTGATTAAAACAGGGAAGAAATATGACGTAACCAATAAATCTGTTTGTCAAAATGGCACGTGGCTCGAGAGGAGAGGAAATGCCGGCACCGATAAGGTGCCGAGGAGGTGGGGAGGAGAGGAGGTTGAATGACAGGGAGAGATGGAGGGGGTGGCTGGTGACTGACCTCAGCATTTCCGCTGCATGAGTGAAGCACTCAGGCTGAACCAAATCTTCACCTGCTTGCCTCCCACTGCACTTCCACCAAACTACCTTTCCCTCCCCTCCGACCCTCTCTTCCTCCCCGTTTCTTTCTCTCACCCTCTCCCACCGGCACCGGCGGATAACAAAATAATCCTGAGCCTGAATGTGTGTGTGTGTGTGTGTGTTGTGGAGTTTTGGGGCTTCTGCAGCACACTGATGGAAATAACTCCAGAGAACAATAGCTGGCTGAAATGTACATAAACATGCAGACCTGCCAACACTGTGAAGAACATTTCACAAATCAACACATGGATACAGTGTTATATTCAAAAAACTAAAATTGGCACAAATAGCAAAACTTGCTAACTGTTGTGATTTTAACAGTGATTGCTTTGTGATCACACTAAAAACACTACACCTGCCATCAAAGCTTACAGCAATGCTGGTACTGGACTTGGTTTCTTCTATATCCATAAAATTCACCAAAGCTGTCTTCGATAGTCATTTTTGCAATTTGTTATCTGTAATCTCTGCTGTCTGAACACTTCCAAGCATTGGCTCCTCTCTGTCCTGCTGTTATTACAGAATAGCTCATGGAGTCGCCACGAACATCTAGGGCTTTGGGAAATGGTGTTTGTCATACCCCACTTAAAAAAAGGAAATATCAAATGTATTACAACTATATTAGATCATATTTGAAAAACAAAGACGACTGTCCTTATCTAAACATACAATTGAGAAGGGCCCAAATGTATGTGACGGTGATGACAAACAATCTTGTTCTTCAGATAAGATAAGATATCGCTTAAATGTGTGGTTTTGGAGAGCATCAAATATGTAGCGCAGGATCCACGGCTTTTGTCTGGTGATGCTGTGTTTCATGGCAGCGATATGGCTTGGAATAAGTGGCACCTTAACCCAACAGTATTGTGTTTGTCTGCATTTGTGGTCACAGAAATGGCAAAACATACAGTATATTATAATGCTACTTCTGTCCTCTGTCCATACAAATGTATGCTATCTCTGTATTTAAATTCAACGGCTTTGCTTGAAATTTCAGGAGAGACTTTGTATCATTGTTGTTTTATTAAATAATGGAATTTATTTTTGGAACATTTTGTATTTACTTTTCAATATTTTCTCGTGACTTTCAGCTGCAGTAAATCCTCAGTAAACATGTTTCTGTAAGTGTTTGTATTTGTTTCTTGAAGCTGGAAAACGGCAGCGTTGTGAGTGGAGGAAAGTTAGTCCATTCATTAAAGTCTTCCCCATCCACTTGTGATGCAGTGGCACCTTAGCCCAGGGGTCAGATTAAGCTGCCACACCCTTCCTGCTCTTTATGCAGAAAATATGGATTTAGTGAGTTATCCATTCTGATCCCCTACAAAGTCTCATAAAACTTTTCCATTTTTCCTTCTCATGAATTTACCGTCCGAATGTTTCACACTGACAAACTGGTACAGCCTGCAGTATCAATGTTTGTTTCTATCTCAGGCTCTATCCAAGCCGATAGACAATAAGAGCAAAGACGTCATTGTCTTCTTTACAAACGTGTTTCCTCATTTAAGCAATTTTGAGGAATTGCAGTTAGGACACGATTCATTTACACAATGAAAACGAAAGAAGACAGCAGATACTCCATAAGATTGCCTTGCAGAGCACAAAATGATGGGTTGATGTAAAAGCATCCTTGATTGTGGATGTGGTCTTTAAGATAAACCCGTGACTGCTGTCGGAAAGAAACATTCGCACATTACATCCCCTGTTATCATTTGAGAAGGAACTACAATTTTGTTTTGGTCTGACAAAGATACACAAGGTACCATAGTGAGGTATGAATACGTTAAATGAAAAAATATTTGTTGGGCAACTCAAGTAAATCAGAAGGTGAAGGGAAGTGAAAATATTTGGAACATTATCAAGTACATATCATCTGGCTTTCTTCCAATATGAAAACAAGGTAATTATTTGTATTACTCTAGGAATGTTCTTGGACATCCTCTAATCTGAGTTTCTATTGAATTTGTCTTCGAGCATAACATCTGTTGGTCCTTAAAAAGCAAAAACTGCACATCATCGCTACACAGCTGCTTTCGTTTCTCAGTCACCGTCGAAGGTGCATTTTACCAACTGCAAATCCTCAACACCCACACATTGCATCTTTTGTATTCAGGACATTGTGGTTTAATTTAATAAGCAGCGAGCTCTACAGTTTGGAAGGATTTACTGACCATCCAGACGCTATAGTGCTTAGCCTCGGTGACTGCACACATACCTCTATGAAGTCCCAACTTCGATTGGCACATCCTCCGACTCTCAACAAAAGTAGGTGACTCACGTTAGCACGCAAACATGTGAATGAGACATATTTGGAACTGATGGGAGTCGCATTTCTCCTAAAACACTTCCTCACACCTCCAGTCCGTGTGTCAAGCTAAGCCCGGACCAGTCTCCTCCCTGAACACAGAGACCAAATTAACATGAACGCACCATCCAGCTCCTGGTACGACAATGAACAAGTCAACACCCAAATGTCAAAGTAACGCAACGTTAATGGGATTAGTAACTTCGATGCAATTACTGAATTTCCAATTGCAATCCCGTAGACTTTATAGTCTACACGTCACTGTAGGGCGTTACGACGTAATGCGTTATTTTCATTCATTATGTTGTTTAAGTGTGATAAATGGAGCACATTTTGGACTGGCGGTACAGAGAATATGTTGTTGTGTAGGTGAGGCTGTTAATGGAGTTGAAGAGGAGATGACTCATGTGCAATCCACCTCTTAATGTCACTCCTTCAGTTCTGGCTCGGTGCTGGTCACCGTGAACACTGTCTGGACTGATGAATGTTGAAAGACCCAAAGTTGTTTATACGCTTATTTGTGTTAGCCCTAATGAATGTTGCAAAGCATGTAATTAAACGAGAATAAAATGACATTTAAAAGACTTGACAGCTTTAATAAAACATGTTGTCCTGTGAAGATCTTCATGTCAAATGGCTGCAGTCGTACAGCAAAGATCGCCATCATTTTGGGAGGCCAAATAAAGCTTTGTTTGCGTTCCTGACTAGACATGGATCCCCACCATCTGTGTGCAACTCTGCTATCAGCCCCCCCCCCCCCCCCCCCACCACCATCATTCGAATGGGAAGCGAAGAAGAGGAGGGATGAAGGGATTAAGAAGGATGATGGAGCGGTAGAAGAGATGAAGAGTGAGGCCACGCAGGAGGACGACGATGGTGGAGGAGGGTAGGCCGGGATGTCACGTGACCCCTACTTCAACTCACTGCAGGGGGAGTCAGGCAGACAAAAGAAACTGTCAGCGTGCACGCAAAAGAGCGTACATGCACACACACACACACACCACCACAAAACTGTAGCCAGATAAAGCTGAGTGGCAGAGGGTACGGATGAGGGAATGGATTTTTTTTTTTTAGGTCAAGCTAAACCTTCAAACATCAAGGTGCCTAGTATAAATAACCCATCTACTAAGAGGGATATCTGGCCAGCACAGAGGGGGGCAGTCAGGTCTTGACATCTACCTTCATCAATATCGTACTGCTGTGTGGTCAGAGGAGGAAGAGGAGGAACATTCATAGCGTTGACACGAACAAAAAAACAAAATATGTGATTAATCTTCATTGCTCTGTGCTAATGTGTGTGAACGATTATCATAGCTAACTGTGGAGGCTAATATAAAATCTAGCATTCTGTTATACTGTTACATGAATGCCATATCTTTATGGATATCATTTTCATGACAACGTTCCAGAGATGTAAAATCCTGTCTAATAATGTTATAAAACATGCGGTCGTGTTTTGCCTCTTGTACGCCTTTATCGCGATTTGTCGCTCAAACTGGACTTCCCGAACACCCACTAAAGTGTTCGCTACTTCCTACATTGGCAGTGAACTTTTACATTGGACATGAATCGCAATTGGACGTAAATCATCCAATATCAACGTAATTCATAGGAATACTGAGTGCATTGAGATACAGAGGCCAGTGTACAGCTTGTGGTCCAGATGTCACGTGTGCACTTTGTCTCGCTGTGTGCTTTTACAGTTGATCAGTTGTGTGTCTATTATCGTGGCCTGTCTCTTAGCATGCAGTTTCAGTTCCAGTGCAGTGATGGGTGAGGAGGGGAGAGCCATATCTGGGCCCTCTTGCTAATTGAGCACAGCGCTGGACCCAAAGGTCTGCCTCGCTGACGCTTCCTTAATCCATGGCTGTTTAACGCTGGCTGTGCTTGAGTAATTAAGCAGATAATCTTCAATTAAACCGAGCTCAACCCCACAACCCCCTGCCCCCATCCGGAGACAGATGGGCGTTCGAGCACACAGCTCCTCTTCCCCAAGATAAATGGTGCACTCCCCTGCCATGCAACCCGGGTGCTGCCATGCTTTATGGCAAGCGTGTGTGCCATTATCATTTTTTTTACCACTGGACTTCAATATTGCCAGTGTGACACATACAGTATTAGGCCTTGCTTGTTGTGTTCACAGTATGGCTGGAAATGATTGTAATCTGTTTACACGTTTGCGATTGTGTATGGAATAACATTTTTGTGAACTGCAGAGTATGAGTATTTATTTGGCCATTTTTCCAATTCGAAAATCTAAAATAACTTCTACAGTACTCCAAATATGCAAACTAGAATATTTTCAGCTGCAGATTATGCAATGTTGTGAATGGGAGGGGGCTTGTGTCCGGTGTAAAACCTATGCCAAATCAGATATGCAGACCATAAAATGTTGATAATTAACCGTTTAATCTTTAACGGACTATAGAAATTTGGACCGATCATAAAGTCAGATTTCCGATTGGTTGAGGCCTGGGTTGCCAATAGATAGAAATAGATGAGTCACTCTAACGACCCCTTACAGAAACAGCCGAAGGGAGAATTTACAGCAGCAGGACAGTTCATGTGACATATAATGGCATGTGTTTATTGTGTTTTTAGTCATATTTGGGCAACAATGGTGGTCTAAGGAACAGGGATTAAGTCTCATACAATACTGGTTTTAGTCTCGTCATGGGAATTTCTGACAATAAGAAAGATATAGAATCTATCCTTTAAGTTTTTATGGTGTTGGGGTCTGACCATATGGCTTCAACATGTGCTGTGGACAAAGAGAATCAGGCCTTCACTTTTTCAAGCAAAGGTTTCATCCTGATTTGTAGTTTGATGAGAGCAAACCTCCTCTGAAGGAATTTCACACTAGGGTGTGAATTCCCCGCCCCCAAAAAAAACGATGGTTCCTGAAGTCAACTGAATGCACCGCTGCGATCTCATTGGCCGAAGACGAATCCCTCCCACGACCCGTCTCCGCTTCTTTTCTTTTTGTGCACACTCCGGCAGGAAGACGTCTAATTCTCTCCTGACCGATGATTACCGGGAGACGTACGGACCACGCCGTCTCAGCCGAAGTTAAACTGTACTCCCTGCAGCGAGTACAGATCGGACCCGCGTGAGCTCACACGAGACACGCCACAACGGACCGAACACAAAAGCCGCTCATCAGCCGCGCTGAAAGACGCAGTCGCCTGACTCCTTTTTCTTCTTCTGGAGGAACAACTTCCCCACGAACACTCAACGTTGCAACGAAGCATCGACAAGTAAGGTTCATGGTATCTGGGCATAGCTTAGCTTAAATTAACTTAAGTTTAATTCAGGCCATTCATTTATATGTTGATATTCCCGTGTTTAAGTTACTGTCGCGTGATATCGAGGTATTGCGCAATCCCTCGCGGATCAGAAAATCCGCTCTATGGTGCATTCCCGTATTCTGTTTGTGTTAAGACACTGTCGCATTATATGGAGGTATTTACGTAACTCCTTACGGACCAGAGAAGCTCCGTTGCATTGTGTATTAACTGTTATGACTGTTTGCTTGGGATTTATTTTGAGTTATTTCATTTCGTTCTGTTTATTTCTCTCTTCATTAACTCGACTCTGTGAGTGAGCTGAGGTGCGTGGCTTATCACGGCATAAGTTACCGGCAGTTCAAAGAAGACAGCGGTATACTTATGCGTGATAGAACCAGCAAACTCAGGCTCCCTACAACATCGCACGCCGAAGTGTGATTCACGTCGAGTTCTCGCTCCTTTTTCCCTTTCTTCCTCCTCTCACGTAACACGCACACACAGCTCCTATCTCTGCCCCTGGGGGAAACCCCGTCCAAACGATCGCCTCACAACACACGTGTGCATCGGCACACGTGATTACATACAGCAGTCTCGCCGCCATTTTGTCCGAGTCACTCGACTCCGCCATCTGGTGGTAGTTTAGCTGTAGTATCTTAAGGCCCCTCCCCTTTTGGCCCGTGTCACTCGACGCCGCCATCTTTGTAGTCTTTAGCTGTAGCTTTAAGACTCCCCTTTCTTTACACACACACACACACACACACACACACACACACACACACACACACACACACACACACACACACACACACACACACACACACACACACACACACACACACACACACACACACACACACACACACCTATACGGGCGCGGGTGGTTTATGAGGGCTTTTCACCCATACCAGTTCAAACCCTGGTATATGGAGACGCACCTTTTCCTTAGTCGTAGACAGTGATAATAAGTATTAAACTGGTCCTTATGATAAAGGGAACAAACCTCACTGTTCAGAATTAATATCTCATCAAAGAGTCTGGAGATATTAAGACCTGACATTCTACAGGACTGTTGGGACGGGGCGGATCCTAACATGGGACGGGGCGGATCCTAACATGCCGCTGACTTATGAAGACCCTGCTGGTTTAGCGGGACATTACCAATACACACACACACAAACATGGCAAGACCCTGAGTTATGAGGACCATCCTGGTTTAGCGGGACATTACCAATACACACACAAACAAACATGGCAAGACCCTGAGTTATGAGGACCATCCTGGTTTAGCGGGACATTACCAATACACACACACACACAAACATGGCAAGACCCTGAGTTATGAGGACCATCCTGGTTTAGCGGGACATTACCAATACACACACACACACACAAACATGGCAAGACCCTGAGTTATGAGGACCATCCTGGTTCAGTGGGACATTACCAATACACACACACACACAAACATGGCACGACCCTGAGTTATGAGGACCATCCTGGTTCAGTGGGACATTACCAATACACACACAAACATGGCAAGACCCTGAGTTATGAGGACCATCCTATAGATAGATAGATAGATAGATAGATAGATAGATATGGCAACCCACCTGACATAACAGACAACGTGCTGTCTGACACGCCCACCACAGAAGAACATTCTACTCTGGTGAGGCACATGTGTTCTGGGAGGCGCACTACGCTAAACTAGTTTACCAGTAAAACCAACAGCAGCACACCCACTTCAACCTCTTCCCGCAGTGTTTAGGCAGCTACTCCCTACCGATTCAAACAGGGCTAAAGCAATCGCCACGGCGATTGTTATATTTATAGCCGCAGATACGAGACCATAATCTGGACTGGAACACCAGACTGTACCAACATGCTTAATGTTATTGAGCCCCGTGACACTACTCATTCACGAGCCCATTTCGCCAGACCATAATTCCTGCTTTGTTAAAGAAAACAAAAGTCCAAACAGAGAATCAAATGTCCGAGGCTCCCGCTGTTCCTCTAACAACAGACGGCCGGACGTCACGGACTACACAAAGCTACCTGACTGTAACGACACATTACCTCACTACTGAATGGGAGATGAAGAGCCATGTTCTTCAGACACGCCCCCTCGAGTCTCACCAGCGAGGCATTTCTGCTTATTTGCTATATTGAAAATGTACCGAACCTAACCATGGCACCACTGTATTGTATTGAAATGAGAATTTCGTGAACTGTATACCCCTAATACACACACATAAACTCAAACAAACCCCTCCCATTAAACTAGAATTACCTCTTCACAGTTGTATGCATCCATCAACCAGTCATGTTACAAATTACATCTATGTAGGTTTAAATGTTAACATTTCACACGCACATTTTTTGTATTCATTCGTGTGATATTGTCATAATTAGCAAATGAAGACTTTTTGTCTGGTCAGTGACCTTTGACCATCACAATCGAATAATTTCATCCTTGAGTTCAAATGGACATTTGCATAAGAATGGTATAGACGGGCAACATTTGAATTGCATATATTCAATGTTTATTCTGAAAGGCTGCTTTTACTTTAAAATTGTGACCACTTTTTTGTTTGTTGTTTGTTTAGAATAAGTATAAAATGGTATCAGCAACAGGGTAATGGAGGAAATAAAATCAAAAGCTAGATCAGAATGCCTTTAAATGAAAATACATTTATTGTGATGTACTTGACTTTAAACATTGAGAAGACAGTACAAGATTTCTGTCGTAAATAAAAGAAAACAGCTAAATTTAAAACGCACTGCGACGAAACAGAGAAACGCACTGCAAGCGACACTAACCGGCACTGCAAGCAGCGCAGTGAAACGTACTGCAAGCGGTGCAGTGTACAGTGAAACGCACTGCAAACAACGCAGCGAAACATACTGCAAGCGGTGCAGTGTACAGTGAAACGCACTGCAAGCGGTGCAGTGTACAGTGAAACGCACTGCAAACGATGCAGCGAAACGCACTACAAATGACGCAGTGCAATGCAAACGCAGTAAAACACACTGCAAACAACGCAGTTAAACGCACTGCAAACTGCCCCATTAACCGGCACCGCAACAGAAACAGACGCAGTAAACGGCGCTACAAACTGTGCTGCAACAGGTGCAGTAATGCAACAGATGCACTAAACTCTACGGTTAATGGCTTTCATGTTACATTATTCCTTTTGTAAGTCAGGCCCCTGTTCCTCACAAAATCTCGGATGTTTTGAACAGTTCTGTCTTTCAAAACATGGTCTTGAGCATTTTTACATTGCTCACACTCCAACTTCGTGGCAAGGTGTCCCTTTGAAATATGTACTCTAAAGTGTTTCATGACAGATGAAACTTCCACCTTGCTCCACGGCTTTTTGGAAGATCTTCTTCCGACATCTGCCAATCACAAGAAAATATTTTCATTGTTTAGATTATTATAAAGACAATCATAAGTTTGGTCGAGATTTACAACATTCTTGGAATAACTTTTGATGCACTCAAATGTAGCATTTGTGGGTTATCGAGTATATTATTTATCAAAGTTACATATACTTAAGTTCAATTAAAATGAGTATAAAAACAGCATTATGTCACCACTGTACCGATAGTATTCGGTAAATAAACTTTACATAACTCCTGCTTAAGGCTGTAACATAGTACACTTAAAATATATATTTGAAACATTCGAAATTGTACAAAAACTTGGTGTCTAAATAAAGAAGACTAAAACTGAATATCCAGAGTTCAATATACGGCTTTCACATAACTGAACTATTGCAACTTAAACAAAAAAAATCAAGTCATGATAACTAGTGGCATTTCTATATACCTTTGGAACTCTTGGCTTCATCCTGGGCAAGCTCCATCTTTTTTCTTTTTCCTAAGGACAAATAAAAACAGCAGACTTCAAATTTAACAAATTCAATTTAACTCCATCTGATATCTGCATGGACAGACACAAATAGGCTTTGCTCAGAATGCAGGCAAATCCTATTTGTTTCTCAAATCTTTAGGACTGACTCTCTACACTGTTATTTTTGCAAGTGTGCAGGTCGGACTTGTGAGTTCTGGCATCTTTGAACTATCTGCATTGGTTGCCAGGGCAATGTGTTTTTCTAGAAATAGAACCAAAACTAAAATGCAGATGCAGAATGAGGCGCATCGTCTTTTCCTCCGCACAACAGTACAATGTAGTAGTGGTACAGAATAACTTATCACAGTAGACAAAGCCTTAAGTCTTTATGCAGGCCCACTTAAGCATCAACAGGACCACATACATTGAATTGCTAAAAAAATAATAATTAAGAAATCCATCCATAGCATTATTATATTTACCTTCGGAGTTGGTGGCCTCATCCTGGGTCAAATCAATCTTCTTTTTTCTCCCTAAAACAACAAAAAACAACTTTATTTCTATACCATAACTCCAATTTTAACAATCCAAATACTTGAAGTTTCTAAGCATCAGGAAATCTGAACTTTTATTTTTAAAAACTATACGAGTTTAAGTCCAAGACTAGAAACGTTTTTGTGCTTCTAAGTTTTGATTGCATTCTCACCGCAATGTAACAACTTATGATTCACTAATGAATAACAAATGCTAACTATATAAGCTTTGGAAGAAAAAATTGATTACTAAACTAGTCTCTGCAGCAATAGAATTTCTTTCCAGAAACATACTGATGTTGAAAATACAAATCTTTCAATTCTCACCAACCAAAACTAATTTACCAGATGTTGAAAGTAGAGCAGCGTTTCTACTCTTTTATCGAGATAACATTCCAGGACACTTTGATTAATGATCGGGCTGTTATGTCTGTGTTTTGGAATCCCATTCATTGTTTTAACTCCGGCTTCCCATTCATTAATACCCAACTCTCTCAACAATGTCCAATTCATATTTGAAACCATTGCAAACCGTTGCATGCAAAACAAGCAAGCAAGCAGATTCACTTTAGCAATAGAACAAAACATGCCAACCAATTTATCATTACTCAACCGTTTAAAACAAAATGGAAACAAAGCAACATGATGTAATGTCACCAAATGCTGCAAGAACTACCATGTGACGTGACTTGGGGGTATGTTCACAGTGTTTCCACAACATAACTGAGAGCAGCCTTTTCAAAATACTCTGGTCCATGAACTGCCATTTGAACATTATTTTATGATTTTGAACATAACTTAGTCCTAACAGATGGCAAAGGAAATCTCTGAAAGAAAGCCTAGTTGTTCCTTCCCAGCTGAGAAGGAAAAAATTATGTAGAAATAATTTTCCAGGACAACATATATTTTCTGGACATTTTACTTTTTCCTCTTATTTTCCATATTTTTTTCAATGAATGGAAAATTTGTCAACTGTCTTACAGGTATTCCAGTATGTGTGGGAACCCTAGAGAGGTCTGCATAGACCTGGAATTTAAGCCTAACCCAAGCCCAAACCCATAAAATTCAAGCCCAAAGGCATAACCTATACTGCATGTCTGTTTCCTCCCCCATTAGAACACATGTGGCACAGTAGTACTGACAGTGAAATAATGAAAGACAATCTATGGCATTCCCACACATTACCTTTGGAGCTTGTGGCTTCCTCAGGCTTCTTCATCTCTTGATTTTCTGGTGAAAAGAATGGAATATAAGCGAGGCTGCGAGCACAAGCGTGACACACATTTCCGAAAAAAAACTCAGATGGCAGCAGTTTATCAATGAACAATTGGGTCGATACCAAAGTGATGCAGTTACAAGATGCAGTTGATTACAATTTAAAATGGTTACAGGTAAACTATGCCATTTTATCACTCATTCAAGACCCCATACGTGGCATCTAATGTGTGTACTTAAAGATATGTGTCAGTTATGTTATGGACAAGTTATGGACATTGAATTATGTCAGTCTTTCATTGGTATTGATCTGGACCTTTGAACCTCTGTAAATTCCATAAGTGTGTCTTTGCATTTTTGTTTCTTATGTGTATATAGTTATGATATATCATTGCACTTAGATGGCGCACTCTCTCACACCATGTGACTATCCCCAGGTGACCCAATTTGGCTTATTGTTTGGTCCATTTAACCTGGCTACTGATTGCCTTGTTTCAAACCTTAAGAGCAATGTGCTCGAAAGTCACGGACTTTGTGGTAACAATAAAGCAACCAATGGGAACTACAGTCTGCAGACTTTCATTGTTAAATAAAATTATATATGGTCTCCACTCCAATATCACACACACTGTACCATTAATGGATACTGGAAGACCACATAGTCATTACATACCCCTTAGTCCAAGGACAGGATCCGACTCGTCACCATCTCCATCATCTTCATCGTCTCCAGCATCTTCATCGTCTCCAGCATCTTCATCGTCTCCAGCATCTTCATCGTCTCCAGCATCTCCAATTCTTTCCCCTTCGCCTACTTCGAAATCTAATTCCAATTCATCTACAGAAAAACATGTTTGATGAGCGCACACAATCTACATGTATACAATTTCTAAATTACTATTCTTCATTTGTTGTTTAAATTAACGTGCTGCCCTTGGGGCACATAATTTCCAAACACAATATCCAATTTGATTGTTAATTGGAATCAAACCTAGCTCTACATTGCCCTAAAATCCAGTGAAGGAAGTGTTCGTATGTCGTAGAGCAATGTAGGTCAAAATTGAAGCGCTAAATATCTCTTTTTCCTAAATATTCTTGGGAGCATGTCCTCCAATGTCAAATATGCAAAGCATAACATTTTTGATTCTGATCTCTTTGAACAATAAAATTACGCCACATGCTTGTACAAAAATGCAATTGCTTGGCTGTTAACGTCTTCTAAGAGACAGCATAACTTCTATCTTAGCCTCTCTTAACAAGTTATCTGTACATTTAAGAATGGCTGTTTAGATTTTACAAATAACTTTTAAAAGCTTATGTCCTGTCACATTTCTAATTCTTATTGTAAAGCATTTGTCTTTTTTATAAATTCGTTAACACTCTTCCATAGTCATCAAATGTTATCTTATTCCACCTGTCATTTTAGTCTTGTTTTTTTTAAGTAGTTGCATTTGTTCATCCCAGTCTTACTGCTTCATTGAATTTAACTTCGTTTTGAAAAGTTTGAAAAGTTTTGAAATAGTTTAAATTGAATAGATACCTTCCATCTCAATCTCATCAAGAGATTTTCCTTGGAATCTTCCAAGACATCCTTTCTCCATTGCCAGTAGAAGCTTTGAGATTTTAGCCATTTCTATCGTTGCCTCTGGCAGCCGATAAAAGTCTCTGTGGACCCGAATGTCATGGCCCAAAAAGTTGGCTAGTTGGTCCAGCTCATTATCCTTGAGGTTGAGAATCTGGGACAATGTTGCCACGTGTTTACGAAGATGTGTAGACCTGAGATATTCAGGATTCTTTGCACCACACCGACGTGCAAAAATCCTGATGCAGTCCTGTCCCCTATAGTAGCTAGTGGAGGGGCACCTTGGCCTTCCAAATAGGAAGGGGTTATCCCTGTGCACATTACATGCCTCTCTTTTGTCTGCAAGAAGTGTTGTTGCACTGACAACTTCAGGGTTCAACAGAACAGCAACCTTTCTCCCTCTTTTACCCAACATTTCTACCCTGCTGAAGTGCTTGGCCAGCTTCCGCTCAAAGGGGGAGAGGCCAACAGCTATGTCCTCATGGAGCTCAGTCTGGTCTCTTTTGTGGAAAGACTCGAGTGTCATTTTTGAGACTTCTCCTGCACGACGTCTGTTGAAGACAATTATTTGCGCAAGTGTCACTCTGGCAAGTTCTGCATACGTCTGTGGAGACTCGTGCTTTTTCAGGTCTTCAACAGCAACCGCTGATTTCTTTTCAAGGTACTGGTGGAAAAGCTGTACATCCTGTGTGAATGGTATGGTCGATGGTTTGTTGAACTTCAATTTGCTCAAAGTAGAAAGAGCAGTGTGGGAGATAAGTTCAGACCATTCCTTTGTGCAAAGTTTCGTGAATCGCTCTGATGCTTTAATCATCTCTTCATCCTCTGCTGCAATAGCCCTGCAAAGGATAAGGTCACCAATTTTCTTTAGTGAATGTCCTAATTTCAGGGCAAGACTTGGTGTGCGATAGGAGTGTGTCTGTTCATCGTAACCAGCAACGTCTTTGACAGCCTCAATGACTTTGTAAAAACAGTTTGGTTTTACAGCATCTTCAAAACTAAGTATGGAACATTTTCTTCTCAAGCTCAACAAGAGTCTGCCCAATTCTCGAACCTTCTGTCGGATGTATTCAAATTTTGTTGGATCACTTCCATGTTTGTTGTAGAGGGACTGACCCAGTTGCAGTATGAGGAAATCACTTCGAACAACTGATGCTACCTCATCTTGCTTCATATTTCCAAGGATCTTCCACACCCCAGGAGAAATTGCTTGGGAGAATGTTGAGTCTGCAACATCAGCCAGAGCTAGGACTTGAGATGTACCAGCTGCTTCAGTCTGCTTTGAAGTGCATCGACGTGAATGGCGCCATAGCTCTTTGCGAACAAACATGCCTTTGCAATATACACAGTGCACATATGTTTTGGCATTTACAGAGATGTTTGATCTTCCTGGTCTTCGTTTCAGTTTCAGTGCTCCACTCCGATTCTCCATAACATCTTGATTATGTTGGTAATTCCCTTTGTTCCGTAGCTTCTCAAGTGCCCTTTTTCTCTCTTTAGAGTTTTTAGGGTGCAAGAATGCTTGAGCAATATCAGACTCTTCATTTTCATGATGTTTAAGGTGACGAGAAATTTTTGACTGAGGTTTCTTGCAAACAAAACAGTAATTTTTGTGGGTGCAAGAAGAGTCTTTGGGGTTTGGCACAGTCTCAATCGTTGCCCCCTCATCAGAAGAATGAGACTCTGTTACAGTTGCTTTCTTAAAACTTAGAAGCCCCTGAGTACCGATTGTAGTGGGGTCGTGATCAGAACAGGATGCACTTTGAGGTATGAGGTCTTCATCAATGCTGAATTTGTCAGAGTTGGAAGCGGCCTTGTACTCCTGTTCTACGTAGTTTTGTGGCACACTGTTTGTCTTCTTCATAGACAACTCTGAGACAGTTGGAGCAGTCTTACAATGTGGTGGCTTTAGATATCCAATGGTGGAAAGGCTAACATCACTATCACTACTTGCTGCAATGTGAGGTGCATATTCTTCATCAGAGCTAGATTCATCACTTGGTGAAGAGCCAGGAATGTAGTCTTCATCAGAATAAGAGACTTCAATACTGGAGGGTTCAACAGCCTTCACCTAAAAGATTTGAAAAACATATACTGTATTTATGTAGTGTATAATATATAGTCACAGTTGAAGTACCAAACTTTTAATCAGATGTCTTTTAAAGGATGGAATCAAAGAAAGTAAACATACCGGTGGCAAATTCTTTGGGTAGCAGGTTTTGTGCCATGATCTTGAACATACTGAAAGCACAATGAAATGAGACAAATTAGCAAGTAATATTTATTTAGCTTAGTTATAAACATCAAATCACTGTGTACTATACTTAACAAAAATGGAGATAACTCCAGTGAAAGCATATGAATGCTTTTGAAATGGTGATGGCTTAGCAAAAATTGTCAGAAAAGAAATTACCAAAAAAGACAAATTTGCTGTGTTTGGGTGAAAGTGATACTGACATTTACATGTCAAACCAAGCCATTTTAGACTGGAGACAGGTCCTGTGCAGTCTTGACAAGAGTCCAAAGAAGATATCAATGCACTAGTGAATTCATGGTGGCACTGAGGATCAAAACATTTATAGTATAGTAAGACAAGGAGTATAGAATAATTGTGAAGTAAACAGCAGTAACTACAATATAATATAGTGACGAGGAGCAATGGCCTCTGGGGTAACAGTGACAAGTGGGCCACTGAGGCCAGTACTACGGTCTTCCCCCAGCCACATGTAACGTCTTGCCAGTGTGTGAAAGAATACATCCCCCGACACACAAGTGATGCCATTTACTGACCGGGATGGTTAATTCACATTTGACAAGTTATCTGCTGTCCTCACAAGACACTGTGACCAGACAGCATTTTACTTTACCATGTTTTCTAAAACATTCGACCAGCTTCTGTTTGACCCAAAGAGTGGAGACATATATGGTTCAGGTAAAACAGCCCAGTACTACCGTCTTCCCCCAGCCACCCACATGTAACGTCTTGCCAGTGTGTGAAAGAAGAATACATTCCAACTTACGTTCTCATTCACTGGTGTGAAGGGAGTTGCACAAGGTGTATTCAAAGCATCACTTGATTCACCACAGAATTCCTGTGAATGAGTCAAAAATAGGCACACTCTTAGAAAATATAAAAACAGCAGCGATTCATTTACATTCAGCAATCAAAGTTCTACAACACTGGCCATTTGTCTGGCTGAAATTCTGCTTACTAGCCAGCAAGGAAGGATGGAACATAAAAGATCACTGATGAATCCTATACACGGAGACAAAAGAACCTGAGAAAAATAACTTCAACTTATGAGAGAAATCTATCAAGACCTTCCTTCATATTCAATAAATACCACAAATTATGTATGAAAGTATGTCCTGCCTTGAATAGTGTACGTAAGGCCTGAGCCTAGTCAATGCTTAAAAGCTAACATGAAACCAACTTGTTTGACCAGTGTGTGAAGAAATATGATGGTCCTCATAAGAACAGGTGTCCTCACGAAGCAGGTCCATGCTGTGCCCATCCCCCGACACACAAGTGATGCCATTTACTGACCGGGATGGTTAATTCATGTTTGACAAGTTATCTGCAGTTCTTCCGCATTATTATTATTTACACTGTTTTATATTGTAGTTTATATAATTTTACACATTTCTTATTTCCATATATGTTATTTATTGTTGTAGTATATTGCACATTTTGTTTTTCTTATAATTTGTCTTTGTGTACTTTTCTATTCTAAATGGGCAAAACTGTATCGATGAAACCCAAACTCTCCCCGGGAATCACTTTAGTAAATTCTATTCTGATTAAATACCTACTGCCACTTTCACTGTTAGCATGCGGTTTGCACTGCAGACATGAAATACATCCCATCCCAGGAAGTAGGCGGATGTGTCATGGAGGTGTTGTTTCCCCCCATTCTAGCCAAACAGCATGCGACTGCGATATTACAAAAAGGAACTTACCATTTCTTTTTCTGACGAGAATGGAACTCCTTCAGGATTAGACGGTTCTTTACAAGGTGCCTAAGATTGTACAGAGAAAATATATGCTGTTGTCATATAACTTCTGGAGAAGTTTGAGGAAGACTTGTGTGAAGGCAGAGGCATTGCAGTTATGAAGGTGTGTACATTTACAGTGGATCAGCTAGTCTACAGAGTACTCTAGTCTTATACACAATGACAAGAGAAAACTGAGAAAAACAAGTTACACCTCTGATAGAAATCTATCAAGACCTTCCTTCAAATAGCGCAAATTATGTATGCAAGTCATTTGTTGTAATAGTAATGAAAGTATGTCCAGCCTTGAATAGCTAACATGAAGCCAACGTGTTTGACCAGTGTGTGAAGAAATATGATGGTCCTCATAAGAACAGGTGTCCTCACGAAGCAGGTCCATGCTGTGCCCATCCCCCGACACACAAGTGATGCCATTTACAGACCGTGATGGTTAATTCACATTTGACAAGTTATCTGCTGTCCTCACAAGACACTGTGACCAGACAGCATTTTACTTTACCAAGTTTTCTAAAACATTCGACCAGCTTCTGTTTGACCCAAAGAGTGGAGACATATATGGTTCAGGTAAAACAGCCCGGTACTACCGTCTTCCCCCAGCCACCCACATGTAACGTCTTGCCAGTGTGTGAAAGAAGAATACATTCCAACTTACGTTCTCATTCACTGGTGTGAAGGGAGTTGCACAAGGTGTATTCAAAGCATCACTTGATTCACCACAGAATTCCTGTGAATGAGTCAAAAATAGGCACACTCTTAGAAAATATAAAAACAGCAGCGATTCATTTACATTCAGCAATCAAAGTTCTACAACACTGGCCATTTGTCTGGCTGAAATTCTGCTTACTAGCCAGCAAGGAAGGATGGAACATAAAAGATCACTGATGAATCCTATACACGGAGACAAAAGAACCTGAGAAAAATAACTTCAACTTATGAGAGAAATCTATCAAGACCTTCCTTCATATTCAATAAATACCACAAATTATGTATGAAAGTATGTCCTGCCTTGAATAGTGTACGTAAGGCCTGAGCCTAGTCAATGCTTAAAAGCTAACATGAAACCAACTTGTTTGACCAGTGTGTGAAGAAATATGATGGTCCTCATAAGAACAGGTGTCCTCACGAAGCAGGTCCATGCTGTGCCCATCCCCCGACACACAAGTGATGCCATTTACTGACCGGGATGGTTAATTCATGTTTGACAAGTTATCTGCAGTTCTTCCGCATTATTATTATTTACACTGTTTTATATTGTAGTTTATATAATTTTACACATTTCTTATTTCCATATATGTTATTTATTGTTGTAGTATATTGCACATTTCTTTTTTCTATTTTCTTATAATTTGTCTTTGTGTACTTTTCTATTCTAAATGGGCAAAACTGTATCGATGAAACCCAAACTCTCCCCGGGAATCACTTTAGTAAATTCTATTCTGATTAAATACCTACTGCCACTTTCACTGTTAGCATGCGGTTTGCACTGCAGACATGAAATACATCCCATCCCAGGAAGTAGGCGGATGTGTCATGGAGGTGTTGTTTCCCCCCATTCTAGCCAAACAGCATGCGACTGCGATATTACAAAAAGGAACTTACCATTTCTTTTTCTGACGAGAATGGAACTCCTTCAGGATTAGACGGTTCTTTACAAGGTGCCTAAGATTGTACAGAGAAAATATATGCTGTTGTCATATAACTTCTGGAGAAGTTTGAGGAAGACTTGTGTGAAGGCAGAGGCATTGCAGTTATGAAGGTGTGTACATTTACAGTGGATCAGCTAGTCTACAGAGTACTCTAGTCTTATACACAATGACAAGAGAAAACTGAGAAAAACAAGTTACACCTCTGATAGAAATCTATCAAGACCTTCCTTCAAATAGCGCAAATTATGTATGCAAGTCATTTGTTGTAATAGTAATGAAAGTATGTCCAGCCTTGAATAGCTAACATGAAGCCAACGTGTTTGACCAGTGTGTGAAGAAATATGATGGTCCTCATAAGAACAGGTGTCCTCACGAAGCAGGTCCATGCTGTGCCCATCCCCCGACACACAAGTGATGCCATTTACAGACCGTGATGGTTAATTCACATTTGACAAGTTATCTGCTGTCCTCACAAGACACTGTGACCAGACAGCATTTTACTTTACCAAGTTTTCTAAAACATTCGACCAGCTTCTGTTTGACCCAAAGAGTGGAGACATATATGGTTCAGGTAAAACAGCCCGGTACTACCGTCTTCCCCCAGCCACCCACATGTAACGTCTTGCCAGTGTGTGAAAGAAGAATACATTCCAACTTACGTTCTCATTCACTGGTGTGAAGGGAGTTGCACAAGGTGTATTCAAAGCATCACTTGATTCACCACAGAATTCCTGTGAATGAGTCAAAAATAGGCACACTCTTAGAAAATATAAAAACAGCAGCGATTCATTTACATTCAGCAATCAAAGTTCTACAACACTGGCCATTTGTCTGGCTGAAATTCTGCTTACTAGCCAGCAAGGAAGGATGGAACATAAAAGATCACTGATGAATCCTATACACGGAGACAAAAGAACCTGAGAAAAATAACTTCAACTTATGAGAGAAATCTATCAAGACCTTCCTTCATATTCAATAAATACCACAAATTATGTATGAAAGTATGTCCTGCCTTGAATAGTGTACGTAAGGCCTGAGCCTAGTCAATGCTTAAAAGCTAACATGAAACCAACTTGTTTGACCAGTGTGTGAAGAAATATGATGGTCCTCATAAGAACAGGTGTCCTCACGAAGCAGGTCCATGCTGTGCCCATCCCCCGACACACAAGTGATGCCATTTACTGACCGGGATGGTTAATTCATGTTTGACAAGTTATCTGCAGTTCTTCCGCATTATTATTATTTACACTGTTTTATATTGTAGTTTATATAATTTTACACATTTCTTATTTCCATATATGTTATTTATTGTTGTAGTATATTGCACATTTCTTTTTTCTATTTTCTTATAATTTGTCTTTGTGTACTTTTCTATTCTAAATGGGCAAAACTGTATCGATGAAACCCAAACTCTCCCCGGGAATCACTTTAGTAAATTCTATTCTGATTAAATACCTACTGCCACTTTCACTGTTAGCATGCGGTTTGCACTGCAGACATGAAATACATCCCATCCCAGGAAGTAGGCGGATGTGTCATGGAGGTGTTGTTTCCCCCCATTCTAGCCAAACAGCATGCGACTGCGATATTACAAAAAGGAACTTACCATTTCTTTTTCTGACGAGAATGGAACTCCTTCAGGATTAGACGGTTCTTTACAAGGTGCCTAAGATTGTACAGAGAAAATATATGCTGTTGTCATATAACTTCTGGAGAAGTTTGAGGAAGACTTGTGTGAAGGCAGAGGCATTGCAGTTATGAAGGTGTGTACATTTACAGTGGATCAGCTAGTCTACAGAGTACTCTAGTCTTATACACAATGACAAGAGAAAACTGAGAAAAACAAGTTACACCTCTGATAGAAATCTATCAAGACCTTCCTTCAAATAGCGCAAATTATGTATGCAAGTCATTTGTTGTAATAGTAATGAAAGTATGTCCAGCCTTGAATAGCTAACATGAAGCCAACGTGTTTGACCAGTGTGTGAAGAAATATGATGGTCCTCATAAGAACAGGTGTCCTCACGAAGCAGGTCCATGCTGTGCCCATCCCCCGACACACAAGTGATGCCATTTACAGACCGTGATGGTTAATTCACATTTGACAAGTTATCTGCTGTCCTCACAAGACACTGTGACCAGACAGCATTTTACTTTACCAAGTTTTCTAAAACATTCGACCAGCTTCTGTTTGACCCAAAGAGTGGAGACATATATGGTTCAGGTAAAACAGCCCGGTACTACCGTCTTCCCCCAGCCACCCACATGTAACGTCTTGCCAGTGTGTGAAAGAAGAATACATTCCAACTTACGTTCTCATTCACTGGTGTGAAGGGAGTTGCACAAGGTGTATTCAAAGCATCACTTGATTCACCACAGAATTCCTGTGAATGAGTCAAAAATAGGCACACTCTTAGAAAATATAAAAACAGCAGCGATTCATTTACATTCAGCAATCAAAGTTCTACAACACTGGCCATTTGTCTGGCTGAAATTCTGCTTACTAGCCAGCAAGGAAGGATGGAACATAAAAGATCACTGATGAATCCTATACACGGAGACAAAAGAACCTGAGAAAAATAACTTCAACTTATGAGAGAAATCTATCAAGACCTTCCTTCATATTCAATAAATACCACAAATTATGTATGAAAGTATGTCCTGCCTTGAATAGTGTACGTAAGGCCTGAGCCTAGTCAATGCTTAAAAGCTAACATGAAACCAACTTGTTTGACCAGTGTGTGAAGAAATATGATGGTCCTCATAAGAACAGGTGTCCTCACAAAGCAGGTCCATCCTGTGCCCATCCCCCGACACACAAGTGATGCCATTTACTGACCGGGATGGTTAATTCATGTTTGACAAGTTATCTGCAGTTCTTCCGCATTATTATTATTTACACTGTTTTATATTGTAGTTTATATAATTTTACACATTTCTTATTTCCATATATGTTATTTATTGTTGTAGTATATTGCACATTTCTTTTTTCTATTTTCTTATAATTTGTCTTTGTGTACTTTTCTATTCTAAATGGGCAAAACTGTATCGATGAAACCCAAACTCTCCCCGGGAATCACTTTAGTAAATTCTATTCTGATTAAATACCTACTGCCACTTTCACTGTTAGCATGCGGTTTGCACTGCAGACATGAAATACATCCCATCCCAGGAAGTAGGCGGATGTGTCATGGAGGTGTTGTTTCCCCCCATTCTAGCCAAACAGCATGCGACTGCGATATTACAAAAAGGAACTTACCATTTCTTTTTCTGACGAGAATGGAACTCCTTCAGGATTAGACGGTTCTTTACAAGGTGCCTAAGATTGTACAGAGAAAATATATGCTGTTGTCATATAACTTCTGGAGAAGTTTGAGGAAGACTTGTGTGAAGGCAGAGGCATTGCAGTTATGAAGGTGTGTACATTTACAGTGGATCAGCTAGTCTACAGAGTACTCTAGTCTTATACACAATGACAAGAGAAAACTGAGAAAAACAAGTTACACCTCTGATAGAAATCTATCAAGACCTTCCTTCAAATAGCGCAAATTATGTATGCAAGTAATTTGTTGTAATAGTAATGAAAGTATGTCCAGCCTTGAATAGCTAACATGAAGCCAACGTGTTTGACAAGTGTGTGAAGAAATATGATGGTCCTCATAAGAACAGGTGTCCTCACGAAGCAGGTCCATGCTGTGCCCATCCCCCGACACACAAGTGATGCCATTTACAGACCGTGATGGTTAATTCACATTTGACAAGTTATCTGCTGTCCTCACAAGACACTGTGACCAGACAGCATTTTACTTTACCAAGTTTTCTAAAACATTCGACCAGCTTCTGTTTGACCCAAAGAGTGGAGACATATATGGTTCAGGTAAAACAGCCCGGTACTACCGTCTTCCCCCAGCCACCCACATGTAACGTCTTGCCAGTGTGTGAAAGAAGAATACATTCCAACTTACGTTCTCATTCACTGGTGTGAAGGGAGTTGCACAAGGTGTATTCAAAGCATCACTTGATTCACCACAGAATTCCTGTGAATGAGTCAAAAATAGGCACACTCTTAGAAAATATAAAAACAGCAGCGATTCATTTACATTCAGCAATCAAAGTTCTACAACACTGGCCATTTGTCTGGCTGAAATTCTGCTTACTAGCCAGCAAGGAAGGATGGAACATAAAAGATCACTGATGAATCCTATACACGGAGACAAAAGAACCTGAGAAAAATAACTTCAACTTATGAGAGAAATCTATCAAGACCTTCCTTCATATTCAATAAATACCACAAATTATGTATGAAAGTATGTCCTGCCTTGAATAGTGTACGTAAGGCCTGAGCCTAGTCAATGCTTAAAAGCTAACATGAAACCAACTTGTTTGACCAGTGTGTGAAGAAATATGATGGTCCTCATAAGAACAGGTGTCCTCACGAAGCAGGTCCATGCTGTGCCCATCCCCCGACACACAAGTGATGCCATTTACTGACCGGGATGGTTAATTCATGTTTGACAAGTTATCTGCAGTTCTTCCGCATTATTATTATTTACACTGTTTTATATTGTAGTTTATATAATTTTACACATTTCTTATTTCCATATATGTTATTTATTGTTGTAGTATATTGCACATTTCTTTTTTCTATTTTCTTATAATTTGTCTTTGTGTACTTTTCTATTCTAAATGGGCAAAACTGTATCGATGAAACCCAAACTCTCCCCGGGAATCACTTTAGTAAATTCTATTCTGATTAAATACCTACTGCCACTTTCACTGTTAGCATGCGGTTTGCACTGCAGACATGAAATACATCCCATCCCAGGAAGTAGGCGGATGTGTCATGGAGGTGTTGTTTCCCCCCCATTCTAGCCAAACAGCATGCGACTGCGATATTACAAAAAGGAACTTACCATTTCTTTTTCTGACGAGAATGGAACTCCTTCAGGATTAGACGGTTCTTTACAAGGTGCCTAAGATTGTACAGAGAAAATATATGCTGTTGTCATATAACTTCTGGAGAAGTTTGAGGAAGACTTGTGTGAAGGCAGAGGCATTGCAGTTATGAAGGTGTGTACATTTACAGTGGATCAGCTAGTCTACAGAGTACTCTAGTCTTATACACAATGACAAGAGAAAACTGAGAAAAACAAGTTACACCTCTGATAGAAATCTATCAAGACCTTCCTTCAAATAGCGCAAATTATGTATGCAAGTAATTTGTTGTAATAGTAATGAAAGTATGTCCAGCCTTGAATAGCTAACATGAAGCCAACGTGTTTGACAAGTGTGTGAAGAAATATGATGGTCCTCATAAGAACAGGTGTCCTCACGAAGCAGGTCCATGCTGTGCCCATCCCCCGACACACAAGTGATGCCATTTACAGACCGTGATGGTTAATTCACATTTGACAAGTTATCTGCTGTCCTCACAAGACACTGTGACCAGACAGCATTTTACTTTACCAAGTTTTCTAAAACATTCGACCAGCTTCTGTTTGACCCAAAGAGTGGAGACATATATGGTTCAGGTAAAACAGCCCGGTACTACCGTCTTCCCCCAGCCACCCACATGTAACGTCTTGCCAGTGTGTGAAAGAAGAATACATTCCAACTTACGTTCTCATTCACTGGTGTGAAGGGAGTTGCACAAGGTGTATTCAAAGCATCACTTGATTCACCACAGAATTCCTGTGAATGAGTCAAAAATAGGCACACTCTTAGAAAATATAAAAACAGCAGCGATTCATTTACATTCAGCAATCAAAGTTCTACAACACTGGCCATTTGTCTGGCTGAAATTCTGCTTACTAGCCAGCAAGGAAGGATGGAACATAAAAGATCACTGATGAATCCTATACACGGAGACAAAAGAACCTGAGAAAAATAACTTCAACTTATGAGAGAAATCTATCAAGACCTTCCTTCATATTAAATAAATACCACAAATTATGTATGAAAGTATGTCCTGCCTTGAATAGTGTACGTAAGGCCTGAGCCTAGTCAATGCTTAAAAGCTAACATGAAACCAACTTGTTTGACCAGTGTGTGAAGAAATATGATGGTCCTCATAAGAACAGGTGTCCTCACGAAGCAGGTCCATGCTGTGCCCATCCCCCGACACACAAGTGATGCCATTTACTGACCGGGATGGTTAATTCATGTTTGACAAGTTATCTGCAGTTCTTCCGCATTATTATTATTTACACTGTTTTATATTGTAGTTTATATAATTTTACACATTTCTTATTTCCATATATGTTATTTATTGTTGTAGTATATTGCACATTTCTTTTTTCTTATAATTTGTCTTTGTGTACTTTTCTATTCTAAATGGGCAAAACTGTATCGATGAAATCCAAACTCTCCCCGGGAATCACTTTAGTAAATTCTATTCTGATTAAATACCTACTGCCACTTTCACTGTTAGCATGCGGTTTGCACTGCAGACATGAAATACATCCCATCCCAGGAAGTAGGCGGATGTGTCATGGAGGTGTTGTTTCCCCCCAGTCTAGCCAAACAGCATGCGACTGCGATATTACAAAAAGGAACTTACCATTTCTTTTTCTGACGAGAATGGAACTCCTTCAGGATTAGACGGTTCTTTACAAGGTGCCTAAGATTGTACAGAGAAAATATATGCTGTTGTCATATAACTTCTGGAGAAGTTTGAGGAAGACTTGTGTGAAGGCAGAGGCGTTGCAGTTATGAAGGTGTGTACATTTACAGTGGATCAGCTAGCCTACAGAGTACTCCAGTCTTATACACAATGACAACAGAAAACTGAGAAAAATAAGTTACACCTCTGTTTCACTGGGACTTTAAGGACATTGTAATGTCTGGGAATAAAATATGATCTGAATAAATCAGCAAAGTAGTTCAATGAAAAGCAGGAGACAATGAAACACTGTTGCCCCGTCAGTTACCACACACTATCATTTAGAGAACATGAGAACATAAACTCACCATTGATCTCCATGGCCAAGAAGACGCCCCATAGTTGTACGTTATCTCCTCGCCTGGAAATATTTCTTTTATAGCAAACAGGCACAAGTGTGGCCTTCCTTTGAAAATTATTTTTTTAACTTTGCAGTTGGGATTTCTGTGATTATCATTTGCTAGTCGTCCGAGTGTTCCATCCTCTTTTGAAGCATCTATGCTGTAAGACAAATAGCCCAGATAAAACTCAAAAGCTTTCCTGGGGTTAAATCATTCAAAATGTCATGACAGAAATATTTTCTGTGTTGTCCAACCTTGGTTTATATGTAAAACAGGAACCTTTTGTACACATATACCACTGCACCACTCTTATATTTTCCCACCGCATTGTGCTGTATATCCTTTGGGAAATTCACACTCACAAGATGAGGCCCTGGTTAAACTAAATAGATACAAGTATACCATGCAGCATACACCATCTTTGTTCTGAATCTGAACTGATGATTGATTTGTTCTTTTACAACAAATAACTCTATAAAAAGAAATCCATTTCAGTAAATCAACAAGCAGCTAACTTACCAATAGCGTGTTCCATTCCAGATGAAATCAAACACAAAGGGATTATTTGTGTCATCTACATCTGTAGTTCGTGACAGAATTCCACGGTACTCCATCACAAAACTGGATGGTGCAATGTATTCCCGTGTAAAAACACCTCTCCCTAAAATAGCAAGGAAAGAATTAACTATTTGTTCGGCAATTAACGCTACTCGTGGCTTATCTTCTGAATGAAATAAATCCTGCAAAAACATGGAATGTAGGTCGCAAATTCTTAACAAAGTTAACCACACAATGGCTTTATCTGGGTGGGCCGCCCACAGTTATTTGTGCCCTGCAGGTACATTTGGAGTACAGATTTTACATTTGCTTGATCAGCACAGATCTTTATACAATAAGCTCTACACTTGCATGTATTTGTGTTTGTTAACAGCAGTGGTGGGCTGTCAGGGCCTTCAAAGCCTTCTCTGCTGGCCTAAACAGAATCACAAAGTTGGCACTATTTTATAATTTAAAACATTTTCATAAATACACTACATGTATTCTAATTTATCAACATATTTTCCCATTATCTTATGTTCTCATTGCACAGCTACTGTGTTCCTCAGTTGCTCTGCTTCCAGTGCAGCTTGTTTTAAGTAGAGCTTTCATCCAATCAGCGTTCACCTCTGTGTCTCTAGGTAGAAGACTAGGCCTGCAGACTCTCATTTGAATCTCTTTGCAGTTTAAGTGAATGGGGACGATATTGTTGATCGTCATCGTGTTCAACCAATCAGATCTTTAGTTTGACATGTTGGGCGTATTCTTTGACGTGTCAGAGCTGCTAGCTGGCCTACAAGTACGTGATTGGTCAGTGGGCTAGCGTGACGTGTGGGGCGGTGACAATCCCAAAATCTGCTGCCTCTGTGAGCGGACATCTTCAGCCTCAAACGCATTAAAACGTATTCAAGAAATACAACTGGGAGACTCCACTGTCTTCACTGGCGTCCATGACTGGAGAAGGACTTCTTACTGGAACTAAAACACACGGATGTACTGAACAACCGTGAGATTAAACTCTGTATTAACAAAGAAAGGAGGACGCACTTTGTCTTTAGATAGTGAACAGCAGCTCTGCTAAGTTAAATGCGTTTGTTTTTACATCTGCAGTAGCTTTAATATGCTTGTTTATATATTATTATTTTTACAACTTGTTTTTATGAAGATGGATTTTTGTTTGGTTTTATATGCGATAGGAATTATTGTTACGTCCAATGTTGCTCTGGGGACATATTTAGCCAGTGCTGGCAACTTGCCGACTTTCTCGCTAAATCCGGCGACTTTCCAAACCCTCATGGCTACTTTTTTTTGTCAAAAGCTACTTGCGACAAATCTAGCGACTTTTTCTGGTGTTATTGGAGACTTTTCTGGTGTTTTGACTGTGACGTTAAAGCTCGTACATTCTGCACTGTCCTGAACGAGCAGCGGGGGTGCTGCCATGAACCCTTCCGCCGCCCAAAAGCACTCATAGGCGGGTACTGTCATATACGGTAGTCTAATGCGCATATACTGGGGTTTATACGGGAGTTCCAGATGTATGTAAAGTGAGACACGGTGATCCATTAAAACCAGCTGAGCAAACTAAGAAGCCTCTATTGCATTGATTTACATGGTGTCAGAAGTGAAAGCGGAGACATGACAAAGTTCAATCCCCCGACAAACTTTTCCTTCGATAAGCCAGGAGAATGGCCGGAGTAGAAGCAGCGTTTTGTGAGATTCAGAACCGCCACCAAGCTGGACAAAGAAGATGGTGCCGTGCAGGTGAACAGCCTGATATACGCTATGGGAAGCGAGTCGGAGAACATCTTCCGTTTGTTTGCATTTCCCGAAGATGGACATAAGAGATGATTTTGTTCGGGTGCTTGGAAAGTTCAATGAGTACTTTGTGCCGAGAAGGAATGTAATACACGAACGTGCATGTTTCCATCTGCACGTGCAAATACCGGGAGAGAAAGCTGAGACTTTTATCAGGGCTTTGTACGAACTAGCGGAGCATTGTGAATTCGGCGCTCGCAGAGATGAGAATATCCGTGACTGAATCGTCGTATTCTCTGCAGTTAGTGTATTTACAGGTGTTGAGCTTCATTTTAACATAATAATAATAATAATAATAATAACTTTAATTTATATAGCGCCTTTCAGGGGACCCAAGGCCGCTTTACAAGAGTAACAGTTTAGACACAAACAGTTTAGACAAACAGTCAGAAAAACAGAACAAGTGAACATGAAACAAATAATAACCGTAGCTGTGTTTCAGCTGCAGGACAGCAGTGAAGGCCCAGGTATAAAATGCACGGCCCGCCACTGGTTAATAGTAACTTGTCAATTGACAACATGTACAAAACTGCGAGTTAACTATGATGTCAGTGGTGTCCAAACAATATGAGATGAAAGACTTACCTTTAAATGTGTCAATGAATTTTCCTTCCAGAAAAGATTTGTCTCTGGCCAGAATGATGTGGTCCATGGCATCCCGATCAGGAGTCTTTCTTCTCCTTCTCGCCGCCATCTTTGCTGCAATAATTTCCAGAGAACATGCTGAGTCTGCAGTACTAAACCAATCTGTATTTATAGTGAGGATAGCAATAATTAAATTAGGTTTCAAAGTTGGATAATTAACAGGGGCATATTGTTTGATACAAACTTCCTGAAAAACAAAGTTGCACAGATCACCTTTTAATAATAATAATAATAATAATAATATATGTGAAGAGACTGTCTGATCACATGTCCATGTTAATTATTCCTCACAATAATTATGAATGCTCGGGCTGACGAACGTCACTGGGCTTAAGTCATATCAGCTGTCACTAATTAAGAAGTCTTATTTCTAATGGATATTATTTTTAATACTTAATATTTTGGTTACTCTGTTACTTTACTTGTTGGTGTGTCTTGCTGCTGTAACATACAAATGTCCCCCTGGGGATGAATAAAGTACCTATCTATCTAAATCCGACTCGCTAGCTTCTAAGCTAATTTTAACATTACCTCCAATGGGGAAATGCTAACCGCGATTAGCATTAGCGAATATACCGGTAATAACTGTTGCTCGTCGTAGCTCGGAAAAGCATTTACAGCTAACTGGCTTGGCCAGTTGCTGCTAGCACAACGAGCTCCAATAACAGCTGATTCCTCCGCAGACTTTTGCAGTGCAGTAAAAGTTTGCGGTGGAATCAGCTGAACATTAAGCCGGATTGATTCCACCTGGCGAGGCTGGTCTACCACCTGGTGCAGAGCCGGTCCAGGCTCACGAGGAAGTGGAGACGTTTGTTTTACAAAGCAACGAAAAGACAGCCCTTCACTAAATGCATTTAGTTGTTAATACATCGTTAAAACTTTCACTTACCAGTTCGGTAAAGTTAATTCCAAGTCCGTATTAGCCCACAAAAGACGTCCATCGAATCCAGACTCATTTCTTCAGCGTCAGGGCGAAACCTGACCGCAGGTTCAGAAGCCAATCACTGACCAGCATCTCCCTGAGTGACTTCGAGAACAGCCAATCACTGATCAGAGTGTGTGATTGACTTCGAGTACAGCCAATGACCAGTCTGCCTAATACTAGCCAATGATTGACGACACACTGATACACATTCGCGGGAAAATAAAAAAATAAAAAGAAATGTGGAAATCTAAATTATACACTGGGCGCACACACTGGCATACACTAGAATTCTGGTGAAACCGAGTTGTTGAGACATGCGGAGAAAATGCGGGAGGACGTTAGTTACGTGTTGATAAGTGCCTCTACAGTGCGCGACTTGTGAGGACATGGAGGTTGTCCTCACAAGTCCAGCATGTCCTCACAAAGTAAGTATGTAAACAGGTGAAAAGCCCTCACAATCCGGAGATACCAACGCACACACACACACACACACACACACACACACACACACACACACACACACACACTTTATTCATTCTTTAGTTTAGGCATATAAAATTGTATGATAACGTTTGTTGGTTGCAATATTAATTGATTTGATCATTTATTATTTTGATTTAATAAACTCTGTTATACTTTAAGGAGCAGTCGTCTGTGATTACTTGTGCATATGTATTTGATGAAACTGTATGTAGTAGTCTGTGCTCGGATTCAACCCTTCACTGTCACTGAATGTGTAGTCGCACCCGACTATTGACATTATGAGTGACTTATGAGACTTAGTTTTATCGTTTGGTTATTGGTCCCTGTTCGCAGGGTGGTGCCCCGTTGTTATTAATAATCATTAATAATTGTTACATACATTAATAATTCTATTGATGTCAAGAATTCAGTTTCTTAAATGCTGATAACCCAAACACGCTCCTTTACGTTCCCAACATGGTTTTCTGTGTTTCAGCATTGGGTAAGAAAGGATTTTTTCGTGATTGTAAAATTACAGGAAGCTGCTACTTATAAGAAATCAATAAAATATCTCAGCAAGGTACAGTTATAATATTATCACAAACTGAACAACATACGTCCTTATTCAATGAGTTTAAATAGCCAAAGCACATACATTTAAGTCGTCTCATGAGACCTCAGGGCCATTTTAGTCTCACACTAATGATCCTCACATGCTTATCAGTGCTGCTAACAGTTGCACATAACCCTCTCTCCCTCTCCCTCCCTCCCTCTCTCTCCCTCGCCACTCCTGTTTCCACAGCGGTAATTAAGCCATCAAAGCGTGCAACCATGCCCATCCTCCGTCTCTAAGGTGAGAATATGGGCCCACATGTCAAGTGGAGCGCAGCCACCCGTGTGTCTCTTTAAAGGGGAAGGCACATGGGACAGGCAAAGAGAGAGAGGTGTGTGTGTGTGTGTGTGCGGTGGGCTATCACCACAGCAGCTGCAATGGACTGGTAGAAAACACAGTGTGACATAGTGTGGATGTCTGTAATACCCGCTGCCACACTGTGCTGGAGATCAACAGGGAACTGTGTGTGTTCAGCTTTGTTTCTTCAACATTGTTTTTTTATGAAAGAAGAATTAAAGCGTAAAAACACAGCCTGAATGTGCAGGTATATTGGCACATATAAAAGCCTCTTCCTTAAACACACACACACGCACACACACACACATACACCTGTCCCAATGTGCTCTTTCCAGCTCTTTCATTAAATTCCACCCACACATACTCTTGCACTGCTGTGTGTAATAAATCAGTGATGTGTTCAGTGCATCCCACCAGTTATTTTATGTTTATTTCCTTGTACAAGGAACCTAACTTATCTTGTCTGTTTTAGTAAATAATACCCTACATTTCCCAAAAAGCCTTTTGTCATTCCCCAGAGACCGTGCATGATAACATTGGATTCAGTTGAGAAGGTAGGTTTCTATGTTTGGCCAGTTATCCCAAGCATTAAGAACATAAGCAAAGCCAAAATTACACCTAATGCTTATACCAGTGGCGACTGGTGGAAAATGTTCTAGGTAGGGCCATCCTATCAATTTCAGCAAACATCCCAGTATGATTTAATGCAAAAAAAATGTAAGTATCAAACACGCATTATTACTTGGCAGTGAAATATTTAACATGTATTCCCACACGAAAACAATAAGTAAATAACACTTATATAATATAATATAACGTGTATTTATTGAGATGCCCCTATGGACCTTGTTATAGGAGGTAAAGATCAGGAGAAGTAAACATGAAGTGTAATTATGAATACTGATGTTAAATTAAGCTATGATGAGTTTTCACTGTTAATTTAACATCTCTATTACATTTTGATGCCTCCATGACCAAGTTAAGCAGTTGAGACTGAGGACAACTATGTAGAAGAAAAGATGTTCACTTTGTCTAATATGTAGCTTGACAGAGTTCTCATGTGCGTCCTGGTGTTCTCATGTTTCCTTACCTCCTCATCCCTCACTCCCTCCCCTGGTGTTCTCATGTTTCCTTACCTCCTCATCCCTCACTCCCGTAACTGTCCGTGCTGGATCCGTCCCCGTTGTTTTAAAAAGCTAAATAAATGATGAGCATGACGTCATGCAGCTAGCCAAACCTGTCTGGTATACAGCTATACAGAAGCTCCGCATATACTGCTTCCCTTTCCCGCGAGTCTGCTGTCTGATTGTGAGGTCAGGCTGATCTGATATCAGCTCTTTGGCTGCAGAATCTCCGCCAAAGTTCTCCTCTCAAACGGGTCTTGGAGGAGGAGTGCTCGCGCTGGAGCGGGCGCCTGTAGAGACTTCTCCTGACGAGAACGCGCAGCTGTGGGCCAGATCGTTCTGGCCCACAGCTGAATCTATTTGAGGGCGCTGATTGGCTAAATTGTATGTCACTCTTTTATATCTTGAATCAGCAATTGGCTAAACTGCTTCATAGACCCGTCTCTTTTGGGCCAAAACGATCAGGCCCCCCAAGCTGCGCGTTCTCAGAGTGTCGAGCACACAGACAGAGAGCACGAGCAGAGAGCACACAGGCGAAGAGCACAAGCAGGAAAAGCATACATTTTGCGCAGATATCATATTTTACACACATTACTGGGTACATTCCATAGTTCAAAAACACAAATATTGACAATTTGTATCATTTATGATTATTATAATTATTATTATTATTTTGTTTTTTTTTGTGTGGCTCATGGTGGGGCCATGCCCCATGGCCCTCTATTGACCAGCCACCACTGGCTTATACTTAACTAATGTTAAGCATGAAACAATGGTCAGCATGTAACAATGGTGTGTTAGCATGCTAACATGTATTAATAGAGTTGGGAAGTGGGCAGAGAGTGTTACTCCCCATTCTGCATTGCAATTTTTTCTTTTAATGACATCAATAATGTGAGTTCACATTGAAACACAGGAGTCACCGAAATAATGAAACAATCCTACAGGTTTGTTAAGGCAGGTTTTTTTAACTATCCCAATTTACTTTCTGAGAAATGTTAACTGTCAGTTTCAAATATCGGACAACTAAAAGCACTACAATGTCCATGTTTACCATTTCTATAGATGCTACGGATAAAACCCAGTCAGACGCACGAAACAGAGCAGTTGCTAAATCAAAACGCTTTACCCTTACAGTTGTGACCAAAACACCACATCATAGCTGCTGTATTCATCCAAAAATGGACCCAAAATCACAAATTGAATTCATTTAAATCTGAAGATTGTATTGTCAGTTTTCTTAACTGAACCATCTGAGAAGCCATCATTAGAACCCGTTTAGAAAAGGGCAGGCACTTTCAAAAAAAAGAAATACTTGGAAAGTGATTAGATGAACCATCTGTCAATCAAACTCTTGCCAAAGCCAGTCAGTCGATCGATCCATTCCATCAAAAAAAGCCTTCAGTGCCATTCTTTGCTCTTCTTTCAATGAAGAACTGTTCTCCAGTTCTAACCTCTTTAGGAGCCGCCATTGTTTTTTTGAACGAACAATCGCCTCTCCTTGTCGTCTCACACATTTCACACAGGGACGTTGATAATCAACTGTTCAAATATTACCAACAATAACAATTTTGACCGAGCTAAGTAGTAAAAAATAAAATAAAATCTGAGCAAACTTGTGGTGGCTTGTCACTAAAATTAGAATAGCTGGTCCACCTTAAAACTCAGTCCACCTTGAGTGAGTTCTTGAGGAGTTGTAGCATTTACTCAAAGACAAAAACCTCAACTCTACACAAACTGCACTGCTACATTCACAGCTATAACATTACTGCTATCTTCATACTCACAGTCAACACACACACCGCATGCCGCCGGGCTTTCAATACATGAGAGAAACCCTGACAGATTATGCAAGGCAGACACACGGCTGACAACCTCACAGCTAAACTAATTGATGTGGAAGAAACTAACTGAAAAGTGGCTGCATGGGCCAACAAAAATGCGTGCAACATCATGGCTGCAAACTCCGTTTCCTGTTATGCGAATACACCGCAGCTGGCAGGAAATGATGGATTTGTGCATCGGGTTATCGTTGCAGCCGGGCGGCTTGTTCGGCACTTCAACCATAGCACCCTTGCATGCAAGGGAAGAAGCTGCACAGGATGCTGATTGGTCTGGACCATAGAATGTATATAAGAAGTGGATGTAGTCATCATGACGTCACCCATTGGTTTGTGGACTGCCGTTTTGAAGCCAGGAGATTGGCGATTTTGCCGTCGCCATCTTGGATTACATCAGTCGCCATGCTTTTGTTTTTGGCAACCAATGAACGGAAGTTACCACATTTGGAATGCAGAGGAGAGACGTAGGCGTAGGAGACGTATACGGCTCCGGTAGCAGCAGCGACCTGTCAATCACAGTAAGCCCGCCCTAAAACAAACTCCGCTTTGAGGTCTATTTTTCTCTAAACTGGATCATAATTTACTTATTAGACTTCAAACTACACTCGGCAGAACTGGAGGTTGCCGCCTGGTCTGGACACAAACGCATTACTTAAAGCCTGACAAGATGGATTTTTGTGTTAATTTGTGATTCCACAATATCACGCGAGACTCCAGCTGTCGTGCAAGGTGACTCATCTTTAGTTTTCCCCCACTGTTAAGCTGCACACCTTGCACAATTTTAAGCACTGTGGTCAGACATTTCAATTCAGAGTGCACTTTGGGAGTTACAATTGACTTCTTATGCTTATGCTTTCATGTACACAGACTTGGATCGTCGACTTTTCAAAGAAAGAAGCAGGTATTTTCTAACACAGTTGCTCATCGTTTGATCAAAAGACTTAACTGGGAGAGTTTCATGAACATTAAACCAGCATGTTTATTCATTTGTAAAAGTGCATGATAAAAGTACGATTTGTGGTGGCTATATCTCAGGATGCATTCACAGTCTGGCAAAAAGTAGTTGTTTCAACATTATTTACTTATTTCAGGTTTCTTATTTTGACATACAGCACTGTGCTTTGCCCCTGCCATGTGTCCCAGCTCCCTTTTACATGGTTTGTTTGTGGATTCAGAGAACAGTTGCAGATCAGTACAGTAGGAGCAGACCTAGAAACTGACTTGGCTTGTTTTCAGGTGGGACAACTTAACCCCATCCCAGCTGTGACAGAACATCAGAGGGGACAAAGCTCCACAGAGCTCATCCAGTCAACTAAGGTCCAGGCACATGGGGACCATATGCAGACTGACATGACACCAACACTGACTTCAGTACCACACAAGTGTGCAATGTCTAAACCAAGGGCCTGTCTGTGATAGTAGTGATACATTTTTGTAGTAATGGTGCAAACTGCTATACAAATTACTTATGATATCTATCGATAGACAGATATATCCATCTGTCGATTATATCGATCTGTACATACATTAGTGCTGGGCAACGATTAACATTTTTAATCGCATGATTTTTTTGCGATTCATCGCAAAATTCAATAATGAATTCAAAAGTATTCCATTGCACACTTTTATTTTAAAAGTACTGCTATATGAACAAAAGTGCAACAACATTTGGTTTGCAAACGCTTTTATCAATTATCATGTCTGTATTTCAGGATATATTGCGCACAGAATATACACACAGGAGGGGTTGAGTGTGAAGGAACTTGATACTGGCAAACAACATATTATTTTTATACTATTTCACAGCTATTATGTCAAGTTCAAAGGTGTTAAATTCGAAATTCACAGCATATCGAGAGCCTCCACACGGCTCTCAACATGGCCGAAAGTTGAGCCGGCGGCTCGTAGCTAATGGTGCCAACAGTGCAAATAACGGCAACAATGCTGACAGAGCTGCAGTCGCCGTATGAGCGCAGAGTGGCGGCCATGAGCTAGAGTGTAGAGCCAGCTTCATCTCTGCTCGGGTAGACATTACTCCACTCTATCTTTGCACTGCAAATACTGGTTCGTTGCTATATTCATGCTCTGAATATTGTAAAGAAACTTTATTATCCAAAAAGGAAATTTACTTGATTGGGTTTGCAAAAATACCCAAAGTCAACACAACACACTAAAAAAAACAATGAAAATGAAACCAAGCTTTTAAGGATTAGACATGAATCTCTTCTGGTGATGATGAAAAATTAATCTTCAAACGCAAACGTAGATTAACATGATGAAAAAGGTATAAACCTCAAGTCACAAGCATATCTTCACGACTACATTAATGAAAGGTTATGTTTTCCATATGTGTATCTGCAGTGTTGCTCCTACAGTTAAAAACACTGAATTAAACCAAAAAAAGTCAGTTACGGTCAAAGCGCGCTCACACACACACACACACACACACACACACACACACACACACACACACACACACACACACAGCGTCCGTAGCAGATTGCGGTGGACTCCTGTTCTACAGCAGCTGGTTGCATTCCCTCATGTTACTGACAGCACCTAATGGCGGTAGGAGACCTTGCGTAATTAGGAGACCGTACGCCTGCCATCACGCCCGTCTTTCAGAAGCCAATTCCCCCTGAAGTTGTCCTACACAACCACAAACCCACCAACCCCCCCCCCCCCCCCCTCCCCCTACACACACACACACACCAACACCCCTCCACCTCATTTTCTCCTCTCTGCCCCCTGAATGGCTGCCGTCTGCTCTCCCTGGCGCAGTGCCCCCAGTGGCAGCACGTGCGTGTTGTATCCTTGTGTATCGGTACCTGGGGGAGGTAATTATCGAGATGAGCAGCATGAGAGAGGAGGGCCTCGTGCGTTTTAGTGTGTGTGTGATGTGTGTATGTGGAATGGAGGTATCATGGCCGTGTATAGTGTACCTGGGTGCCCAAACTTAGACATGTCCCATCAAGAGCTCCCCACACTAACAAGGAGGACATGTATGTCTATATTTCTTTCCTGAGCCATTTCAACCTCTTTCTGACAGTCTTAACAGTTTTGTTTCTTTTCCCTTTTTCCCTAAATTTCAGTTTCCCACTCTGCATCCGCCTCTCCATCTGTTTGGTCTCTCCTTCCTAATGTCCCACATTCCTTTATTTTTAAGCTGTTTGACACCTCCGTCCACAGGACATTGAGGTTTTCAAGACTCAGCCCTCCAGCCCTTCATGAATCCCAAACCTCTAAATGTTAACACAATATGAATGACGCAGGCGACAACAACGCATTACTTCTAAATATATCGTGATAATTCCACCCTTACGATTGGTATCAAGTGGCTGCACCGAGATTCGGTAATGTCTAAGCTAAACAGAGACTGTGATGGCAGAGAGGGAATAAGAGCCTAGTAATTATTCTCATCTTATGGGTGCTCACAGTCAGGGCAGCGGGTTTGTGATGCTTCGCGAGCAAAGAGGGACGAGATGAGACGTGTTTGCGAATGAGTATAATTACGTGCATTTCCGGGGCTAACACGTCAACAGAGGAAGCAAACACCGAGGTACCTGAGGAACACAGCAATGCACCAATAAACGTTAATGAGCACACCATGACACTCCAGGTAAGCTTGTCTTAATACGACCTATTGCTATGTTATCATTCGTCTTCCAGATTGAATAAATATACATGAAAAATTAAGGTCATTGGTGCGATTAATTTTTCTCCACAGGGGCTGATGATTTGGTGATAATAGAGCAGGTTTGTGGTCTTCGGTCATCAGCCAGTGGTCCTGAAGGAGAGAGATATAACCTTTGTCTCAGGGACGGCAGATATACGAGCCAGGCGAGCGCCAAGGATTATACACCGAGGTCCTCGCCGGGAGATGGGGAGGGGGGGGGGGGAGAGCTTGTGACCGTAGAATAATTTCAGCCTCTCTCCCTCCCTCGAGACCACACGCTGTCTGAGCCAACCAGCACCACCCCTCCACCCCCACCTCTTTCTGCCCCCCACCACCCCTTCTTCTTCCCTCCACCTCTCCCGCCATTCCCCTAACTGCCTGCTGATGCCGGATGTCTCTTCTTCTCCTCCTCAACGTAGTGGGGAGGGAGGCGGGGAGATGGTGGCGGGGGGTTGTAGGGGGTGGGAGGCGGGGGGGGGGGGACAGAAACTAGAGTCAGGTTCCTGTGCTGCTGCAGCTAAGTGCTGCAGCAAATCATCCCCGCATTAGGAATATGGGCAATTAGCACTATGGCACATCCCTCCAGACACACTTGCAGCTACTCGCCCCCACACACATTCACACTAACAAAAACGTGACTCTCACATCCGCTTCGGATGTAAAGAAAACATTCATATGCATCTATATTTATGTGAAAATGTTATGTGGCCACTTGCGAAGAATCATTTGTATTAGTTATGTTGTTTTGAGATGATATTTTTAGTTCTTACATTTAAAAAAATTGTCACTGGATTTTCAGTATTCATGGATATCCAACTACAGCGCACACAACAACACCTGTATACATCCTTTAAATAAGGCCGTTCGAATCACAGAGAGCATGCACACCACGTTTGATAAACCCCTCTAAACAATAAATCCATCTGTAGCATTCAGCTGCACAGAGGAGGAAATGCAGAGCGGGAGTTACCGTTCCACCTTAAGAAAGGTACCTTAAAAGATTATCTCGGTTATTTCACCGCCACTGAGCCGGCACTAATAGTCCAAGGCAGATATTGAAGAGCAGCGCGGGGCCGCAGAGATCTATTAGAAATTCCCATCTACGCGCCTCATACATATTGATTTCTGACACCAAGCAGCAATGAAAGGCCCAGGGGAATAATATATTTAGCAGGGTTTGCAGTGAGGAGGTCACAGAGTGCATAAAGATTAGCTGCACAGACCTCTGACAGGACGATGTGTGAGCCCAAATTGTAGACAGGCACGCACTTATGCACGCAGCCACACACACACATATTCATACTCTATATATACTCACACATTCCAAGTAGAAAGCTTTTGTGAATGTTCATGAGCAAACTGGAGCTGCTCTGCTTTTTTAAAGTGTTACCCCTCCTGGATGAAAACAATGACAACAAGAAAACACATGCTTAGAGTCAAGCCGCCACAGAAGGATATATTTTGCTTTATTCTTACAATGCAACCTTTTGTCTATTTGTGAGAAAGAATCCACAGATAATTGATCCAGCACTGCGTTTGGAAAGATCTTATGCTATTATCAACAACAAGGAGTTCCAGCGGCGGTTGTTTACCAATGTGTCTGCTGAAAAGCATGCAGTAGGGTTATTCGAGGGCAGAGCATACATATACAGGGGGTGGACACAAAAACAGAAACAGATGTACAGCCTAATGCCATCCACTGCAACAGATCTACAATGTGATGCTGTTAAAAAGGGAAACCCATGGTTTGCTATAACTCTGGTGATACTTAAACAACATACATTTGTTTGGTTATGATAACACTGGGTTATTGCCAAAAATGAGGTCCAACATGGCAACATGTGCTGTCAGGCAATCGTAGAGGTCAAAATGAGACCACTGTTCTGCCAGACTGGCTATTTAGAAGTCAAATCGCAGATTAATATATTCTTTGCAATTTTGAATGACATATGCACGCAAGAAGTTTGACAGGTTTAAGGTCAAACTGGAGCTTATTGTGTCCATCATCGGTCAAAATAACCAGAGATTGTCCTGCATAAAGAATTACAAGGCGACCGCCTCCTTCGAATTAAGTCCCGCCTCCAGCTCTCGACAAAACTTAAAACAATTTTTTTTTTTAACAAGAGATTCTTCATATCATTTATTTACGGCAATTGCGGCATTATGTCAATGTGGTGGCACTGTATTGTAATCAGCAAAGTGAACCAGGAAAAGTGCTGCCAAAATTGGCAAAGGGGAAGAAAAGAGACGTCTGTTTTATGCTGGACCACAGAGAAGCATGAGCCAACCCATATAAATTCAAAAGTCTGTCCCTGACCGGTCATTTGACCATACAAGGTGAGGATAGTTCACCTGCACGTGTGTGCGCATGTGATCAGGATGGTCTACCTCTGCCTAACTTTGAGCCAGGGAAAACCCTGAAAATAACCATATTTTAGTTGGAGCAAATAACCCAACAGCAAGAACAACCCAAGCATTGTGTCAGTGCCACTTTGAGCCAAATTGGGTCTTTTTCTTTCCAGTTACTTTTAGTTTGCAGTGATATAATTGCAGAAGATACGCAAAGGTGCGCACAACTATGCCAAGTATGGTTGGTCCAAGTAGAAGCTGGAAGCCGATCTATGAGCTGTGGTGGATATTTAAGACGGACGGTTTAGGTTGTACAGTTTGCCTAAACCGATCTGACTAACATGTGGGTTTGTTTTTAAACCTCTATGATTGTGTGACTGCTTGCGCTTGTTGCCACCCATAGGTGATGCGTTCCATGCTCTTAGCAATTGTTATGGTGAGTAAAGTGTTATCACAACTTATTGAATCGGTGGCCAGAGCTAAAAAAAAAAAAAAAAGTACAAGCAAAGTTGTAATAAAATGTAGTCTACATGCATATTTTTGGTGATGGCTATAGTAAATGGATGTGTTGCACTATTTTAGATTTTTTTTGTGCACAACCTCTTTGTGCCCAACTTTGTCTGTAGTATCTACTCTCCCCCCTGGCATTTTGCAGTCTTGGTTGGAGTCCAGCATTGTTTGAGTGCGGGTGGTGGTGTGGTGGGGGTGACCGGAGTGATTCTGTGATGAGCTTGTCCAGGTAAAAGGGTAATTGCTTCAAAGGGGATCAGACCGCCGAGAGCGAAGCAGCAACCAGCGAGAGGGAGGGCTCGACTCCTCCGCGAGAGCACTTAACACCGCCTCCCCATCCATCCTCCACACCTCTTCCTGCTCTCACCTAGCTTCCAGCTCCTGCATGCCCAATGCCATTGCCTCCTCTTTTTTTTTTGTCCTCCTTCCTTCAAAGTACCACTCGGCAGCCTCTTTAGAAATTACAATCGCTCAGGGTTTAGGCAATTTGACCAAATGCAGGGCCTGCATAAGGATTGGGAAGGGGAGGAGGGGGCGGTTAAAACTGCAGGGTGAGCCTTGGGGGGGATTGGAATGAAATTACCAATTCAATGGCTGAAGCACCACACGACAGTGGCAAACCGTGGACATAAAATGAGGATTATCCGATTTTAAAAAAGGGGAAGAAAAGTGCCACAAAGAGCCTCAAGTCCACCGGAGCTAACGCCCCCAAGTTTGCTTCAACAATTGTCTGAACCAAAATCATTGTTTTTGCCAAAACCACTCTTTATTTTGGTGAATTGTTACGGAGAAGTGAGTAGGCAGAGAAAAAAAATATGTTTCTGGCTGATGATCATTTGAATGTTTCAGGAAGAAATACAAAACAAAGATAGAGTTAATTTCATATACTGCCGTCCTACGTGATCAAAGACTAATTCAAAATGATGGAAATAACAGGCGAGGGTAAGACGACTTTGAATTCTAAGATAAATGCAGACTTTACAGTGTTGAAAAACAAAACACTGGATCCAATTCCATGCAGAGAGACGTAGAATACAGAACCGTGGGTCATAAATGCCGAGGAAGACTCCTCCCCTGTGCTATTTGAAACACTGAAGGTATTCAGTGAGCACTGCTTGCTCTGAAGGAAAATACCTGATTTCCCACTCCATCATGGGCTGAATGGTATAGGCTTTGGGCTGACAGTCCATTTCAGAGTTTTCTATCTCACTCAAGGAAAAATGCTTGAATCATATATGATACGTGCAACACCGTCTCAGTATTCTTTTCTCCTGATTATTGGAGGAAGAAGATCACGGATATTCTTGCGACTTCTGCCTCAGATTGAAGGTCTTTACATTCTCTCTCCATTTTCTCTAACTAAACCCAAATGTTTTTTTTTTTTTTACACTTGTCAAGGTAAAGTATGACAAAGTATGACAGTCTGATGAGGTCGACCGTCACACCTTGATGATGAGCCTCACTGTTTGGATGATGTGAAAAACAAGCATAAGCTAATCCTAATGCAAACCAGTGGATTTGATGCATCACAATCATTCTCCGCGCGGTGATGAATGACGATGATGCTAAATACATCCCTTCATCAACCCACCATCAGTTATCCTGAGGTGGCTTAATGTTTCATCCACTCAGACCTCAAAGAGAGCGGACAGCCATCCCTCATCACGGCCAACTGGGAGAGCTCCACACACACATTTCAATCTTGTCTTGTCATCTCCCCCTCAGGCGCAGACACACTCCCTCAAAATCATCATTTTTATCAGCCCCAGTAAACCTTGGACCCTGGACAGCAGTGAAGATGCAGATTTTTATGGACTAAAGGAAAATAAAAAATAAAAATCCATCCAGCAGAGCGAGTCTGGCCTGTTTGTTTATGCGTGCGTGTTTTGTGTGTATTTTTTATTTTTTTTGGTGGAAGCAGTAATGGGAACAGCCGA